>NC_137978.1:24585787-25079914 GCF_963924665.1 Micromys minutus | reverse complement strand
TGGCCTGTTTATCCTTTGAGTAGAGGAAATCTACTCATTTGTTCAAGTTAATTTTATATCCAGTCACTTTGCTGAAGTTGTTTATCAGGTTTAGAAGTTCTCTGGTAGAATTTTTGGGTTCACTTAGGTACACTATCATATCATCTGCAAACAGTGATGTTTTGACTTCTTCCTTTTCAATTTGTGTTCCTTTGACCTCATTTTGCTCTCTGATTGCTCTGGCTGGTACTTCCAGTCCTGTATTAAATAGGTAGGGAGAGAGTGGGCAGCATTGTCTAGTCCCTGATTTTAGTGGGATTGCTTCAAGTTTCTCACCATTTAGTTTGATGTTGGCTGTTGGTTTGCTGCATATTGCTTTTACTATGTTTAGTTATGAGCTTTGAATTCTCGATCTTTCAAAGACTTTTAAATTATGCCAATATTCTCATTTTTAGATTTATTCCTGACATAAAATCCAAGTACCTTGAATTCAATCAATGCTAACTTCTTTTTATTTGAATCACATCAGCAAATAAAATACTATGCATAACATGGTTCTAAAAAATACATACCTAATCTAGCAAAACGCCTTTAGTAGACATTTAATAAATACTTGTGCATACAGTTTTGAAAAAGCATGCATAGCAAAAAGATATGACACAAATAAGAAGGAAAATTATTCTGACAACTTGACTGTAAGACTGTACTAGTTAAGTTTTTGTCAACTAGAAACACCTGGGAAGACTAAATCTCAATTGGGGAGTTGTCTCCATCAGACTGAACTGTGGGCATGGCTGTGGTACACTCTTTTAGTTGTTAACTGAGGCAGGCATGTCTAGCTCACTGTCTGTGTTGCTGTCTCTAATCAGTTGGTCTAGGACTATACAGGAAAGGTAGCCGAGCAAGCTAGTGGAGCAAGCCAGTGAGCAGTATTCCTTCATGGTTTCCACTTCTAGCTCTGCCCTGAGTTTCTGCATTGACTTCCGTCAGTGATGTAACCTGTGAGCCAAATAAATCTTTTTGTTCCCAAGTTAATTTGGAACAGTGTTTTATCACAGCAACGGGGAAACAAAATCAACTTTTTCACTTGAAGCTGATGTCTGACCACTCAGAATGGCAGTACTTAGTAGGGTTGGCCCCATTCTTTGGTGTAAATGTTCTACCTTCCTTTAGTTTTATTGAGACAGTCTCATTCTGTAGCCTAGACTGATCTATAGATAAGAATAGTCCTCCTGCCTCAGCCTTCTCCTGAGTGCTGGGATTATAAGCATGAGCCTTCAGACCTGGTTTGTATAAGGCTTTTGAATAACTATCCTCCTCTCCAGCCTTCTGCTCAGTTTAGCCATAGAGAATAGAAATAGTCATGGTTACTTTGAGAAAAATTCTCACGGGCCCCAGCAGTGGGAAATAAACCCGGGTTATTTGTGGTATGAGAACTTAATGCAATTTGGGAAATTTTATGTAATATTCTCATTTTGGTCGGTTTCTACTTTATTACATTACGATTCTTTAAAATGAATGACTACGCAAACAAACAGACTCAGGCACAGAAAAGTTCTTCTTAAATATCACTGTCTAAGGAAAACTATTTGTATGGATGTTTTCCAGAAATTCAGTTTTCTTAATGGCATCCCTAGGTGTATTTCTTAACATGTGTTGAGAGTGACCAAATCTCACCATACACTGATTTCTGTGTAGCTAATTTAAGGACAATTATATACAACATTCTAGAAATTATAGGGATAATTCAATTGGTGTAAAAACTACAAAACTTAGGGGCAAAAGCTCTGAACTTGTGCGTATTTTCCTCAGAGCTTGCTCACCATAGCAAGGAACCCCTATGAGAATAAGGTTCTTGCTACTCTGTAGGGAGAATTCTGATTCCCATAGTCAGCTATATATGTTTAGAGTTTAAGAATAAATTTGTGTTTTGGGTTGTATGACATTAGTTGTTGAGTTGACCAGAACAAGTTGTAGATAAAGAAAGAAAAGGCACAGACACAAGTATGGAAAAGATCAGGTGGACCATGTCTTCCAATGGAGATAGAACAACAGCCCAGAAATTCCATGCATTTATTACATACCATTGAACAAGGTGGGTCTATGGTACACATGAGCACATGGAAGAGACTGATTAGCTGACCTCAGTAGGAAAGCAGACTCAGGTGGCAGTCGTCCAGGAGAAGGAAACTGTGGTTGATAGTTTGAGCTAGTTTTAGCTACAGATTAATCATTCCTAACATCTATACTTAAATTAGACAAAGACTTCACCATACTTCTGAGCATGACCCAGGGAAAGTTTGCCATTCCCATTGGTCTAAGGCACTGGAGATTTTGACATTAATGTAACCATGGCAACAATACATGATCACTCAAACCTGTATCTGCTCCCCACATGTTTATATGAATGGATCTTGAAATGACTTGGGGACACATATAGACACCCTCCATCATACCTGCCTATATTACCTTATTAACCCAGGGACAGCATCTTTCTTCTTTCATTGGCCCCATAATATATGCTGTGTTCTATCTTATGTATCCATGCCCTCTGAAATTAACTCCATTCATACACAAAGCCATAGCTGCTCCACATTACCTGTGTCCTAATTACATAAGCAATACTTGCAACCCTTTCACTGGATGCTTACCTCTTTGCTGTAATCTAAACTCTAAAAACTGACACTTTCCAAACTATACAAAAATAACTTTTCAAGTTGAATCTCCACTAAGTAGATACACATTCACTATATTATGGATTGAGTTTCTGCAACAGCAAGCATCTGTGTTGGCAACATCCTCACTAACATACACCACATTCTCCAATTATCTACATAGTTCTCTCCTCCCATTATCAGGCCCAAAATAAGGAATTGCTATTCTAAGGTTTATTTTCATCCAGAAATTAGCTTTCCTACTTTAGAACCTCATATAAATTGAACCATAGAGAGCATATTATTTTTTGCAGCTTTCGTTGAGATAGGCACAATGTTTGTGAGACTCATCCCTGAAATCCATGCATTTCTAAGCAGCACTGAAATCTTTGAATAGACTACAATAATTTTTTCCACTCATTGAGTTCTGGTCAAAACCATTGTCTGTAGACACACTTATGCAAGAATTTCAGTGGGCAATCCAGAGACGCAGGCCTGGTGAGACTACACTGCGAGTAGCCGGGGCGCAGAGACATCTGGGCAGAGCGCATGGATAGCATGCCCTCCCCCGTTGGTTCAGGGGAGCAGGAACTCTGCATAGAAACTCGGTTTCTAACCAGCAGGCCCCTGCTTGCCAAACAAACTCTCAGGACATCTGCCACCGGGAACAGCAGAGACCCAGGAACCCAGGCCTGGTGAGACTGTGCTGCAAGTGGCTGGGGCACCTAGAGGTCTGGACAGAGCACACAGAAAGCGCCCCCCATTGGTTCAAAGGAGCAGGAACCCTATGGTAGAGACTCCGTTTCCACCCAGAGGGCCTGGACATGCAGAACAAACGCTCAGGTCATTTGATACCTGGAACAGCAGAGATCCAGAGAAACAGGTCAGGTACACGGGAGAGACAGGAACTAATCACTGACAACAAGATCACCTATAATCACAGACGACAAGATGGCAAGAGGAAAGCAAAAGAACTTACACAAAGGAAACCAAGACAACCTGGCAACATCAGAATCCAGCTCTCCCATAACAGCAAACTGCAGAATGCCAACCACTCCAAAAAAAGAAGATTCAGACTCAAAATCATACCTCAAGATGATGATAGAGATCCTTAAACAAGAACGGGAGAAAAAGCATAAGAAATAGAAGCCTTTAAAGAGGAAACAAGAAAAACACTCAAAGAAATCAAAGAACTAGAAGAAAATAGAACGAAAGAGATGAAGAAATTAAAGAAGGAATTTAAAATGGAAATGGAAACAATAAAGAAAACACTAAAAGAGACAAAACTGGAGGTAGAAAACCTAAAAAAGAAATCAGAAGTCACAGATGTAAGTATCTCCAACAGACTACAAGAGATGGAAGAGAGAATCTCAAGGGCCGAAGAAGACATAGAAAACACAGAAAAAACAGTCAGAGAAGATGCAAAAGCCAAAAAGCTCCTAACCCAAAATGTCCAGGAGATCCAGGACACAATGAAAAGACCAAACCTAAGGATAATAGGAATAGAAGAGGGCAAAGAATATCAACGAAAAGGCACAGTAAATATCTTCAACAAAATCGTACAAGAAAACTTCCCTACTTTTAAGAATGAGGTGACCATGAGCATAAAAGAAGCCTTCAGAACTCCAAATAGAGTGGAACAGAAAAGAAATTCCTCCCAACACATAATAGTCAAAACACCAAGTGCCCAAAGCAAAAAAGAATGCTAAAATCAGTAAAAGAAAAAGGTCATGTAACTTATGAAGGCAGACCAATCAGAATCACACCCGACTTCTCAACAGAGACTATGAAAGCTAGAAGATCCTGGACAGACATCATGCAGACCCAAAGAAGCTGCTATAACCAGCAAAACTTTCAATCAACATAGATGGAGAGACCAAGATAGTCCAGGATGAAACTACATTTACACAATATCTGACCACAAACCCAGCACTACAATGAATTATAGGAGGAAAACCCAATACAAGGAGTGAAACTACATCCTAGTAAAAACAAGAAAATACCTAAGCAAGAAAACCAAAAGAATAAAAACACACAGGCACAATTCTACCTCTAGAAGCAAAAATAGCAGGAAACAGCAACCCCTATTTCTTAATATCTGTTAACATAAATGGACTCAATTCCCCAATAAAAAGACATAAGCTATCAGACTGGATAAATAGACAGAATCCACCATTTTGCTGCATACAGGAAACTCATCTCAGAGACAAAGACAGACACTAAATCGGAGTAAGAGGTTGGGAAAAAACCTTCCAAGTAAACAGCCCCAAGAAGTAAGATGGAGTGGCCATTCTAATAGCAAATAAAGTAGATTTTCAACCAAAAGTTATCAAAAAAGATAAGGAAGGACACTTTTTACTCATTACAGGGAAAATTTGTTAGGAGGAACTCTCAATCCTTAACATATATGCTCCAAACACAAAAACACCCATATTCATAAGAGACACCCTACTAAAGCTCAAAAAATCCATTGCGCCCCACACAATAATAGTTGGAGACCTCAACACCCCACTCTCATCAATAGACTGATCATGGAAACAGAAACTGAACAAGGACTCAGTGAAACAAGCAGAGGTTGTGAACCAATTGGAATTAATAGACATCTACGAACATGTCATCCTAAAATAAAAGAATACACCTTCTTCTTATCACCGTAAGGCATCTTCTCCAAAGTTGACCATATAATCGGTCACAAAACAAGCCTCAATAGATACAAGAAGATTGAAATACTCCCATGCATTCTATCAGATCACCATGGTCTAAGGCTGGTCTTTAATAACAGCAAAGACAACAAAACAATGCTCTATTAAATGATAGCATGGTCAAAGAAGAAATAAAGAAAGAACTTAAGGATTTTCTAGAATTTAATGAAAATGAAAACAACATACTCAGTCCTATGGGATGCAATGAAAGCAGTACTGAGAGGAAAACTCATAACTCTGAGTGCTTTCAAAAAGAAACTGGAGAGAGCATCCACTAGCAACTTGACAGCACAGTTGAAAGCTCTAGAACAAAAGGAAGCAGATACACCCAAGAGGAGAAGATGCCAAGAAATAATCAAACTCAGAGCAGAAATTGACCAAATAAAAACAAAAAGAACCATTCAAAGAATCAACAAAACCAAGAGCTGGTTCTTTGAGAAAATTAACAAGATTGATAAACTCTTAGCCAGACTAACTAGAGAGCAAAGAGAGAGTATCCAAATTAACAAAATCAGAAAGGAAAGTAGATACATAACAACTGAAACTGAAGAAATTCAAGAAATCATCAGATCCTACTACAAAAGCCTATATTCAACAAAGCTGGAAAATCTGGAAGAAATGGATGAATTCCTAGACAGATACCAGACACTATATTTAAATAAGGACCAGGTAAACCATTGAAATAATCCCATAACACCTAAAGAAATAGAGGCAGTCATCAAAACCCTCCCAACCAAAAAAAGCCCAGGTCCATATGGGTTCAGTGCAGAATTTTATCAGACTTTTATTGATGACATAATACGAATACTCTCCAAACTATTCCACAAAATAGAATCAGATGGAACACTACCTATTCCACAAAATAGAATCAGATGGAACACTACCTAACTCATTTTTTGAGGCTACAATAACCCTCGTTTCTAAACCACACAAAGACCCTACAAGGAAAGAGAACTTCAGACCAATCTCACGTATGAACATTGATGCAAAAATATTCAACAAAATCCTTGCAAACTGAATCCAAGAACACATCAAAGCAATCATTCACCATGGTCAAGTAGGCTTCATCCCTGGGAGGCAGGGATGGTTT
Organism: Micromys minutus; assembly: GCF_963924665.1. NCBI lineage: Eukaryota > Metazoa > Chordata > Mammalia > Rodentia > Muridae > Micromys > Micromys minutus. The sequence goes on along the minus strand of NC_137978.1, from coordinate 25,073,489 downwards.
AATATAGGGAAATCCATTAATGCACTACACCATATAAACAAACAAATTAAAAAACCACATGGTCATCTCACTAGATGCTGAGAAAGCATTTGACAAAATTCAACACCCTTCATGTTAAAAGTCTTGGAAAGAACAGGAATCCAAAGCCCATACCTAAATATAATAAAATCTATATACAGCATACCAATAGCCATCATCAAACTTAATAGTGAGAAACTTGAAGCAATTCCACTAAAATGAGGTAATCCCACACTCTCCCCCTACCTATTCAACATAGTACTGAAAGTCCTGGCCGGAGCAATTAGACAGCAAAAGGAAATCAAAGAAATACAAATTGGAAAGAAAGAAGTAAAAACATCACTGTTTGTAGATGATATGATAGTATATGTAAGTGACCCCAAAAATTCCACCAGAGAACTTCTACAGCTGATAAACAAGTTCAGCCAAGTGGCTGGATACAAAATTAACTCAAACAAATCAGTAGCCTTCCTCTACTCACAGGACAAATATTCTGAGAAAGAAAATAGGGAAAAGATACCCTTCACAATAGTCACAAACAATATGAAATACCTTGTTGTGACCTTAACTAAGCAAGTGAAGGACCTGTATGACAAGAACTTCAAATTTCTAAAGAAGAAAATCGAGGAAGATCTCAGAAAACGGAAAGATCTCCATGCTCATGGAGTGGAAGGATCAACATTTTAAAAATGGCCATCTTACCAAAAGCAATCTACAAATTCAATGCAATCCCCATCAAAATAGCAACCCATTTCTTCATAGAGTTGGAAAGAGCAATGTGAAGATTCATCTGGAATAACAAAATACCTACAATAGCGAAATCCATCCTCAACAAGAAAACATCTGAGGAAATCACCATCCCTGACCTCAAGCTATATTATAAGTCAATTGTGCTAAAAACTGCATGGTACTGGTACAGAAATAGGCACGTGGATCAATGGAATAGAATAGAAAATCCAGAAATGAGCCCTTATATATATGGTCACTTGATTTTTGACAAAGGAGCTGTAAACATTCAATGGAAAAAGGACAGCCTATTCAACAAATGGTGTTGGTTCAACTGGTACTCAGCATGCAGAAGAATGAAAATAGACCCTTTCTTATCTCCTTGTACAAAGGTCAAGTGCAAGTGGATCAAAGATCTCCACATTAATTTAGGTACACTGAAAGTATTAGAAGAGAAAGTAGGGAAAACCTTAGAACTCATAGGCACAGGAGAAAATTTCCTGAACAGAACACCAATGGCTTGTGGTCTAAGGTCAAATATTGACAAATGGGACTTAATGAGATTGCAAAGTTTCTGTAAGGCTAAGGACAAAACAAAACGGCAGCCAACAGATTGGGAAAAGATCTTTACCAACCCCACATCACATAGAGGCCTAATATCCAAGGTATAAAACAAACTCAAGAAGTTTGACAGCAGAGAGTCAAATAATCCTATTAAAAATGGGGTACAGAGCTAAACAAAAAGTTCTCAATTGAGGAATATCGAATGGCTGAGAAGCATCTAAGGAAGTGCTTGACATCCTTAGTCATCAGAGAAATGCAAATCAAAACAACCCTGAGATTTCACCTCACACCAACCAGAATGGCTAAGATCAAAAATTCAGATGACAGCAGATGCTGTCGAGGATGCCGAGAACGAGGAACAGTTCTCCACTGTTGGTGGGGTTGTAAACTGGTATAACTACTCTGGAAATCAGTCTGGTGGTTCCTCTGAAAATTGAACACAGTACTACCTGAAGACCCAGTTATTCCACTTCTGGGCATATACCCTAGCAAAGCTCCAACATACAACAAAGACACATGCACCACAATGTTCATAGCAGCCCTATTTATAATAGCCAGAAGCTGGAAAGAATCCAGATGCCCTTCAGTAGATGAATGGATTCAAAAATTGTAGTATATTTACACATGGAGTACTACTCAGCTATCAGAAACAATGACTTAACCAAATTCTTAAGAAAATGAATGCATCTAGAGAATATCATCCTGAGTGAGATAAACCAGTCATAAAAGAACAGACATAATATGCAGTCACTGATAGTGGGATACTAACCCCTGAAAGCTCTGAACACCCCAGAAACAACTCACAGACTATATGAAGTTCAAGAAAAACAAAGGCCATTAAAAAAAAAGAAAATGTAAAAGCATTATGTTTAATCGTTACACACCAAGAAAACTTTGACTATTTCCAAGCTACATCTTGTTTTACATGTACTTTATGCTCATTGTAACTAGTAAGATTTTAATGCATACTATCAAACCTTTAAAAAAATCAAGTATTGACAAAAATGTATTCATATCCTTTTATGCAAAATGCTTTTAAATTCTGTACATTTATCTTTGTTTTTTAAAATAAAGTTGTTCAATTGAAAAAAAGAATTTCTGTGGACAATTGCTTTCATTTTTCTTAGAAATATATTTAGAGTGAATGTTCCCGATCACAGGCTAAGGCATTTGAATTTTATAAATTGCCAACATTTTTTCACAATGGTTTGTTTACAGGATGCTAGATTCCTTTTTCCAGAACTAAAATAGGAGCTCCCATATCTACTAAACGTTGGCAATGAACAGTGCTCACCTAAATTTCTCTGCGATGTTTCTCAGGTGCAGAGGGTCATTTGACATGAGATAAATCCCAGGAATAAATGAAAAATGCCTGGCAAGTGAGGCCATAAACGCAAAAACCAGGGGGCATATAATCTTTGAATGAGTATGTCTTTTCATCAGCTGCCAAGTTATATTCACAAGCAACTTTAAAAGTCTTCTCTACCAAGTCTGAGAACTGGGCAAACTACCAGATGAATGTCACAATTTTTAATTTTTTGCCATCAACAATTACTTTTTCATCTGTAGAGTAGTACACACGTTATCAAGCAACTTCCTATTGTCCTTTTTGCTCTGTAGGAAGTGGCATTATAGGTAAAAATGAGAATAGGTTGTAACGTGAAGTGACATTGCCAAAAAAAAAAAAAGAGTCCTTATTCATCTGAAGTACCATCTTTGGCACAAGCACCTCCCTGGGATGCTTCAGATCCTTCAGGACAATATGGTTTGCTAAAAAGAGCAAGTGAACAGAAAACACAGGCTCCATGATGGTGTGAATGTTCTTTTTGCCAAAGCAGTGAGAGAGCGCATGAGCTCTGCATGAGCAAAACAAGTCTGGAAGCTGGGAATTTTCAAACGTATGAACCTTACTTCTCTCATCATGTGCGACTCATTTCCTAACCTGGCACTGTATCATTCATCAGTAGGTCCAGGGTTGATGCCTGGTCCTTTAATAATAATAGAGTAAGGCATCTTAGGGGAATCACATTACTTCATTGAAGTTGACTTTCCCCATCTGCAAAACTGGTTTGCAGAATTTCTGATTTCCGAAAGAGATAGAGAGAATGGGGGGAGAGAGAGAGAGAGAGAGAGAGAGAGAGAGAGAGAGAGAGAGAGAGAGAGAGAAACTACAGTGCTATTTTTCACTGTCAAGGTAGTATTTCATGAAAAGCAGAACAAAAGACATTCTTTCAAAATAAATGCCCTCACTTATTTTTGCTTAGTTTGATGAATAAAATCCATCATGGCCAAACCTAAGCTGGAGCCTGGCCTTGGGGAACTACAGTCCTGCGTGATCCCCAAGGTTTTTAATTTATGAAGTTATGAGCTTCTTTGAAGGCAACACAAGCCGTTTTGTGAGAAGAATCTCTTGGTGGTAGCAGTTTACAAGGTTTCTGGTTTTCTGGGGGAATTTCATTAAGTTCATGGCTTGGCCTTGGGAGCAGGGCATCACAGGAGAGGCCTGGCCTAAGGAACAGTACAGATTAAAGATCCTGTTTGATTGCCAGCAGGTTCTGTTAGAGTACAGGCCCCACCCAGCAGTGGCTGAGATTATAAAATCCCCCCACAAACAACAGCCTAACACCCAGCACTGCAGGACCAAGTCAGTCTGCAGCAGGCAGCCCAGAAAAGCCCCTTGCAAAGGCAAGTGCTAGAAACTTTCAAGCCCTACCCGACAGCAAAACAACTCAACTTGATGCTTTACACAGATTTGGTTTTAGTCTACTGTTTTTTATAAGTTATAACCCATTGTGGAAATATCACACCGTGGTCATAATATATACGCAATATTCTTTAAAGGTTTTTAATTTTATTTTCTTTTTTAATTAAAATACAATTATACAATTCTTCTTCTTCCTCTTCTCCCTCCAACTCTTCTCATATCCTTCCTGCTCCCTCTCAAACTTATGGCCTCTTTTTCTTTACTTACTAATGTTTTTATGTATCTACCTACATGTTAATAAATGTATGAATTAAACTGGTTGAGTCCATTTAGTATTGCTCATGTGGTTTTCAAGCCAACAACTGGGTACTAGATGACAAATTGGGGAAGAATTGGGGCTGGAGCAATGGCTAAGTGATTAAAAACACTGTCTGTTCTTCTAGAAATCCTGAGTTCAATTCCCAGCAACTACATGGTGGCTCACAACCATCTGCAGTGGGATCTGATGCCCTCTTCTGGTGTGTCTGAAGACACTCACATACATAAAATAATAAATAAATGTTTTTTTAAAAATAAGAATTGGGAATAATTTTTAGGAAATACTAATTCCCCCTCTCTTAGCTGTCATTAATTGCTTATAGCTCCAGATCTAGAGGTAAAGCCCTGTGAGATTTCCCCCATCCACATTGGGATGCCACCTAGTGTTGGAATTGTCCAGGTCTTAGGCAGCAATAATGCTGAGATTTCATGGGTATAGCTTTACTGTCATATCTAGAAGATACAATCTGCAGCAGACTGCCTGACCCTCTGGCTTTTACAGTTTTCCTACTCCTTCTTTTAAAATATCCCCTGATAATTTCTAACTGCATTCTAAAGGCATATTCTTATTCATTCCCACAGACAAGTATAATTTTCACTTCTCATCAATGAAGCTTCTTTACAAAGCACAGATCGTTCCAGAAAGACATAATTGGTCAAAATTCAGAGAACAAACTGTGGAGTGTCTGCCCCAAACTCATACACCTGCAATAAAAATTATCTTACATCATATTCTCACAGTAGTTCACTAAATGATATTCATTCTTCCCATTCCTAGACTCGCTGCAGCATACACCAGGAAACACTTAAAGAAAACAATATAACTCAGGACTGGTCAAATCTGAGTATCTACTTGGATCATGGGAAAACAAAGTCTTCATAGGTAGGCATCAAACTTGCACCCACATCCAATCCCAGCACTTAGTATATGAATGGTAATAAGTAATTTTGAGATAAGGAATAGCAATCAATTGACAGACAGCCAAACTATTGGACTTATTCTTCTGTTTAGGTGGCTGTGTTAGCATTCCTTCTAGGGTCCACCACACAGTTACCTGGCAATAGCCAGGTGTGCCTGATTCACTATAAAAGGGGATGCTTGTCTCCTCCCCACTCTCTTAATATCCTTCTCTCTTACTCTCTTACTCTCTTACCTTGTTTGTCCCTTTCCTCTCCATTGTCCTCACCCCTCTCCCCCTTCCCCCCACCCCCCCTGCTTTGCTCTGTCTCTACTCTCTCCTCAACTCTCTTCCCCCAGCCTTAATTAAACTCTATTCCGTACTATATCTATCATATGGCTGGTCCTCATAAGAAAGGGATACCTCAGTTTGGGCCTGCGGAGGAACCCCTTTTCACCTCACCATACTGTGCCTCTACAAACATAACCTGGTTCTTCCTTTTTTATAAAACACAACAGTGAGTAGTCATAATGAGCCTTCTGAATGATTGAAGAATTGCGAACAATTCTATAGATATTGCTGAACATTATAGCTTTATATTTTCACTTATGCAGCACATATTCATTAAACAATTACCTCCAGGAAGTGCAAAATATTTAATAAGAAGTATTTGTGACAATAAGCACAAACCTTATCTATGTATGATTTAAATACACAGCACAAGAAAAAATGAATACACGCTACCAGAGTTTTTACAGCATCCTATTCCTCCCTCCTTTACTTCCAGTGTGATTTCTACATCAGGAAACTGGGAAATGCAAACACTTGCCTATAGGGATAAGACGGCGATTTCCTGTAACTCATGCCAAATATCCATGGCAGTCAGATAAACACAAAAAAATAGGAAGGTTCAAGAGCTTTCCCATCATTACCCTGTTCCTAGTAAACCAAATATGTCTTCTACCACAAATGTTTTAAGTTATTGGCTTCCAGGAAAATTAAGGAATTTTATCTTCGGCTAGTAATAGGCTTAACCTGAAATCGAAAATTAATAGTCCTCAGTGTGGGACCCACTCACCAAGGGAGTCTTATAACCATATAATGCAATATCCTGACTTCACTCAAGATCCACTAAAACCGAGTATCTTGGTTTCACTTTCAAATTGCTTTTCCAAAAGTGGTAGGTTAGGAACAGACATGTAGTGTTGCTGTGTGGGGAGCAACTGAAAGAGGGAGGATGTGTGGGCAAGAGGGAAAAAAAGGGTTTGTTTTGAAGATGAAATATTTAAAAGCATGTTTCCATGTTGATTGGAAAGAAGGAGACATATCAGTGATCCAAGAGGGAACACAGCAACTAAGGGTGAGTCTTCATGCAAGGTTAAAGGGAAGGACCTGGTGTGCAAGGGGAGGGCTGTGTGGACAAAATCCAGGTGTCATCTACATTTAAAGAAGAAAGGTCAAGCAGGGTAGGTTGGGAGATGCAGTGGAGGGAGAATGTTTCATAGCTCTGCTCTCAGTGAGGTAAGAAACAAGGTCTTAAAGAAAACTGTGGGAGAAGACAAACATCTGGGCAGTTGTTTCTAAATATAGGAAAGGAGAGAGAAAAGGAGTTATAGTGTTAGGAACTAAATAAAACTGTCTATAGACAAGTTCTGTAAATCAGGCAGAGCACCATCAATAACTTTATAGTCATAAATTTTAAAATGTAAACGAATTCTGGCATTATGAAAATTGTTACTTTAAACTGACCTGAAAAATTAAACCTCACTTAACATGATCAAATACAAAGCACTGAAACTTACTATGATGAAGATGAATACAGTTAAAAATCAACTGATACAGCTGATAAACAATTTCAGCAATGTCGCTGGATATAAAATTGACTCAAACAAATCAACTGCCTTCTTCTACTAAAAGAATAAACAGACTGAGAAAGAAATTAGGGAATCACAGGAGTCACAAAGACTATAAAATATCTTGGTATGACCCTAACCAAGAAAGAACAGGATCTGTATGACAAGAACTTCAAAACTCTGAATAAAGAAATTGAAGAAGATCTCAGAAGATGGAAAGATCTCCCATGCTCATGGATTGAAAGGATCCACATTGTAAAAAAAATTGCCATCTTGCCAAAAGCAATCTACAGATTCATGCAATCATCATCAAAATTCCAACTCAATTCTTCATTGAGCTAGAAAGAGCAATTTGAAAATTCATCTGGAATAACAAGCAACCTAGAACAGTGAAATCTATTCTCAACAATAAAAGAACTTCTAGGGGAATCACCATCCCTGATCTCAAGCTATATTACAAAGCAATTGTGGTAACAACCACACGGTACTGGTACAGATATAAGCAGGTAGATCAATAGAACAGAGTTGAAGACAGAGAAATGAACCCACACACCTATGATCACTTGATCTTTGACAAAGGAGCTAAGAACATTCAATGGAAAAAGCACAGCCTCTTCAACAAGTAATGTTGGTTCAACTGGCAGTCAGAATGCAGAAGAATGCAAATCAATTCTTTCTTATCTCCTTGTACAAAGCTCAAGTCCAAGTGGATCAAGACCCCCACATAAAACCAGGTATAGTGAAGCCATTAGAAGTGAAAGTGGAAAAGAGCTTAGAACACATTGGCACAGGGGAAGATTTCCTGAACAAAACACAAATGGTTTGTGCTCTAAGATAAAGAAACAACAAATGGGACCTCATAAAATTGCAAAGCTTCTGTAAGGCAAAGGAGACTGTCAAGAAGGCAAAATGCCAGCCAACAGATTGGGAATATATATCTGATAGAAAGCTAGTATCCAAAATGTACAAAGACTCAAGAAGTTAGACTCTAGAAAATCAAATAATCCTATTTAAAAATGGGGTACAGAGCTAAACACAGAATTCTCAACTAAGGAACATTGAACGGCTGAGAAACATCTAAAGAAATGCTCAACATTCCTAGTCATCAGGGGAATGCAAATTAAAACAACCCTAAGATTCCACCTCACACCAGTCAGAATGGCTAAGATCAAAAACTCAGATGACAGCAGATGCTGGTGAGGATGCAGAAAAAGGGGAACACTCCTTTACCATTGGTGGGGATGTAAGCTGGTACAACCACTCTGGAAATTAGTCTTGCGGTTCCTCAGAAAATTGGGCATAGCTATTCCACTTCTGGGCATATACCCCAAATATTATCTAACATATAATAAAGATACATGCTTCACCAAGTTCATAGTAGCCTTATTTATAGTAACCAGAAGCTGGAAAGAATCCAGATGTCCTTCAACAGAGCAATGGATACAGAAAGTGTGGTACATTTACACATTGGAGTACTACTCAGCTATTAGAAACAATGACTTCATAAAATTCCTAGGCAAATTTATGGAACTAAAAAAGACTATCATCCTGAGTAAGGTAACCCAATCACAAAAGTACTGATAAGCGGATACTAGCCCCAGAAAACTCTGAATACCCAAGAAACAATTCACAGACCTTATGAAGCTCAAAAAGAAGGAATGCGAAAATGGAGAAGCCTTAGTTTTTCTTAGAAGTAAGAACAAAACACTCACGGAGGAAATGCAAGGTCAAATAAAGGAACAGGGATTAAAGAAAAGATCATTCAGAGGCTGCCTCACCTGGGGATCCACTCCACATTCAGGCACCAAATCCAAGTACAATTGCTGATGCCAAGAAGTACTTACTGGCAGGAACCAGATAAAGATGCCTCTTCAGAGACTCTGTCAGAGTCATACAGATACAGCTGAGCGTGCTTGTAGCTAACCATCAGACTGAACATGGGGACCCCAATGAAGGTGCTAAAGAAAGGACTGAAGGAGCTGAAAGGGGTTGCAACCTCACTAGAAGAACATTATCAACCAACCAAACCCTTCAAAACTCCCATGGACTAAAACACCAACCTTTGGCCACACATTGAGAGACCTATTAATCGAGTTGCATATGTAGCTGAAGATATCAGTGTCTGGCATCAATATGAGTAGAGACCTTTGGCTCAGGGAGGGCTTGTTTTCCCAGTGTAGGGGAATTCCAAGGCAATGAGGTGGAGAGGATGATTAGGTGGGAGTGCACCTTTGTGAAGGCAAATGAAGGGAGATGGGGGGAATGGGAGCAGGGTGGGGGAAAGGGATAACATCTCAAATGTAAATACAGAGTATCTAATAAAAAATAAAATAGCATAAGTGAATTTTGGTTGATATGCACTTATATATATATATATAATATGCTTATATATGTTTGAATATATGCATAAGTTGACTTCAATTCCAAACTTTTAAAGATAAGACATTAGTAAGACTGTGATGAAAATAAAAATAAAACAAATATTATTTTCCATCAGGAATTATAATCAATAGGTCCTATTTAAAAATTAAGTCCTCATCTTACTCTCCTTAACTTCACACCAAAGGAATCAGACAATGCAATAAGACAGGAAAATCAATGGCAGTACACAATGGATTTTCAAAGGACACACTTTTCTACATGGTAAATATTTAAAAATGTTCAGATATATTCTTACAGTTATTACAAGGGTTCAGCAAGTATCCTGAGTACTGAATCACAATATGGGTAACTGTATTCCTGACTTCTAGCCAAAACAATAGAAAACATACTTTACTTTAATGGCCTAGAAATAAACTAACAAGATATAGCTGATACCTTTGGGAAAAGGTACTAAGATTTATTGGAGATTCCTCATAAGACTGAGATGAACTGTTTCTTCTCTTGCTCTTTCTTTCTCGCCCTTCTCTCTCATTTGCTCTCTTGCTCCTTACCCTTGTCCTTCCTCTACACCTTCCCTCCTGATGGCGTTGGCTTTGGAACCAGGGAAGAATCTTTGATGTTTGTTTTGATTTTGAAGAACGGTCTTACTCTGGAGCCCCCAGAACTCACTACATAGCCCAGGCTGACCCCAAGTTCTTGCCTTAGCCTCCTGAGTGGTTAATCAACTCTAATGACTTGGTATTTCTGCAGCAACTTGTCATTACAAACTATTATTGTAACCCCTACACTCAACACTGGTAACACTGACGTGGGGAGTCTCACAGGGCCCCACCCATAGACAATAAGTCAACAGCGGTTACAGAATACTGAGGGAGAAAATAGTCTTCCATAGGAATGAGCTCCCAAACTGGTTATTGAATACAAAGTGATCAACTCTGAAATTTTATATATACATATATATGTTCATATATAACATATGTACTTATATATACTCATATATCCATATATATGAGTGACACTAAATGAACTCAGAAGGTTGTGTTTACACATTTACGTGTGTACATGAGTGTGTGTGTGTGTGTATGTGTGTGTGTGTGTGTGTGTAAAACAATAAGAAAGAAAAAGAGACTATGAATTTTAGAGGGAGTAATTGGAGGGATTGGAGGAAGAAAATGAAAAGGGGAAAATAGTGTGAGTTATATCTTACTTAATGTTTGTAATTAATAAAAATAAGAAAACAGTAGTGTTTGACCCACATAACAAAACTCACACTTGAGAAGATAGGGTATCAACTCAAGTTGAGAAGTAAAGGGAGACACAGATTATTAACGTAAACAGTTGCTTTAAGTGGTTGAGGAGGTAGCTCAGTGCTTGTTCAGCATGAGAAGATCTGGATTGGATACCCAGCATGGCAAAAGAAATACTTAAAGGTATGGGAGTGGAGTCAAACATTTCAAATTAACACCTAGACTCTTGCTGTAATAGTTCAGTCTTCTCATTTATTCAGTGATTCATTTTTTTAAAAACCTTATGCTTTTTAAAAAACTTTTTAAAAAAAAGCACCATGTTTTAGATAGAATTGACGAAAAGGTGTTAAAATTAGTAGACTAAAGCCTAAAGATCGATAAAACTTGTATAATTTGGCATTGTCTTTCTCAAGACATGTTCAAATGCCATTGCCAAAATGATGATGATGATGATGATGATGATGATGATGATGATGATGATGATGATGATGATGATGATGATGACCTAAAAAAAAAAAAAAAAACAGCAGCCAACTGAACCCAGTGATAAAAACACAAGATAGAGCAACAGCATCACCTCCTCCATGTGCAATACCATGGACCAAGAGTCTTTTTAAAAACCTTTGCCAAGCAATATAGAACCTCATTCTAATCCTAAGAAAATACAGAAACATCTGAACCAGGCGACATCCTCACGACATTCAGTCATCGAGACAGTTAAGAGAAAGAGAGGCTGGGGAAATGGCTAAGTATCAAGAACATAGCAAGCATGAGAACCTGTGTCAGTCTCCAGCGCCCACATAAAAGCTGGATACAGCAGCACACACCCCCATTCCCCCACAGTGGAGGCAGAGAAGGAAGGACCCTAGGGACTTGCTGGCCAGCCACATCCGTCGAATCAGCAAGTTTCCTTTTCAGCAAGCCTCCCTCTTCCTCAAAAAGTAATATAGCATGCAACTGAGGAAGACACCAGCCTCTGGCGTCTACATGCACTGCACATACAAACACCTAAGCACCCACCATACATGTGTGCATACAAACACCTAAGCACCCACCATACATGTGCACATACAAACACCTAAGCACCCACCATACATGTGTGCATACAAACACCTAAGCACCCACCATACATGTGCACATACAAACACCTAAGCACCCACCATACATGTGTGCATACAAACACCTAAGCACCCACCATACATGTGTGCATACAAACACCTAAGCACCCACAGGTGAACAGACCAAGGCGGGAAAATAAAATCGAGCACATGGAAGTCAAAGGAAGAGGTAAAACTTTCACAATCTCAGGAGAGCCAACGGGGAAAGGGCAGGTAGGTGAACACAAGATCTTGGATTAATATTCAAACACACACCAAAAAATGTAGATTAAAATACACCAATCAGAAAAGGGATGAGTTGAAGCAATAGGAATATCCCCAAGTTAGTTAAGATATTAACAGTGGGAGCATAATGAGGAGAAATGAAGGAATTGTTTGTTTGAATTTTGATTTTTCTATGCTCGCGCGTGCGCGCACGTGTGTGTGTGTGTGTGTGTGTGTGTGTGTGTGTGTGTGTGTGTGTGTCCTGAAAGGAAGGTAGGAGAATGTACTTGCATATGTCATCTTCATGTCTATGAACACTTAATGCCTCTGGAGACTAATGCAAAAGTTCACACTATGGACTTAAGTACTGAGTAATTTCAGGCTATATTTTGCCAAACACTCTTCAATCACCAGGTGATGGGCACGAGAACCTAAGAGGTTCAGTTTCTCCTTACTCATGGGTCGCCTACTCCTTTCTTTTTTGTCTTCTCCCCAGTGCACCATTTCTTAAAACATAGACACATTAAGAAAAAGTTGAAGAGGTCAGAGCTCTGTATAATAAATTTCAGCAATAGTCAAATATACTTGGGACATTTGGACATGCATAAAAGTCAGAGGGGATAAATACTGGTCAAAGAAAGGCACTAAGGTCTAACACATACTGAGGCATATGTCAATAGTATCAAATTTCCACTTCCATGCTTTAGAAGAGACATACACGGCAAACTACTCCAATCCTTTGTGGGACTGAATACAAGAATGGTATATAATGAAACATTAGAGCAGAGGGGAAAGTTCCAAGTTTAACATGTACTTCTTTTCACAAGGTAATCTGTTTGCTATTTTCTGCCCACTTATCCCAAGCCTCTCTCAATGAGAGGGTTTAAGTGAGGATAGAACTGCCCTTGTGAGATTAGATGCTGCTACTCTAGGAAGGTTTCTAAAACCCACACACTGTCAAGAATGATAGCAACTCTTTTCTTGATGGCTGGTTTTGAAATCAGTGGAGAATATTGAAATCAAAGCTCTAATATGAAGACTGGAAAGATGGCTCAGTAGGTCAGAGCACTTACTGTTCTTGTGGAGGACCAAAGTTCAGTTCCTAAAACCCACAACAGGTAGCATACAAAGGCCTGTAACTCCAACTTTAAGTGATCAGATACCTTTCTGGCATTGTTTTTCTAAATAGCACATATACATATACACACAGAGATACATATGTTTTAAAGTCTAATAGTATGAGGATGGGTGGAAAGAAAAGAGCACCCAGATGACAAGGTCAAGCTTTGCAGACATACTGAACATTATAGTCAATGTTTTGAAGCTGCTGTTAACAAGTAGACCATACAGAGAGACAGAGAGACAAACACACACACACACACACACACACACACACACACACACACACACTGTTGCTATTATTGAGGAGGTACCTATTTCTCTGCACTATGTCTGTGTGGCCGTGTTTTGTTTTTGTTTGTTTGTTTGAGCTCAAGCCATTCTGAATTGTCTGACTTGATTAAATTGTCATACCTTCCCACTCCACCATGACAATCTGATTCACACTCCCTCTTAACTTCACTGAGTGTTAAGAATGCTCCTGGTGAGAATATTTGCCCCAGGAAGATCTTTCATCCTTTGTGTGCAAGGAGTCAAAACTATGGTGATTCTCAAAACCTAAAAAACTGGGTGTAAAAACAATAACTCAGATGGGAGGGGACATAGGTATCAGAGGTGTGGACCAGACATAGGTGACTTTCCAGTGTGTTCTGTTAAGCTCTCTAGGCTTCTCTTCCCCATGAAGGTTTTTTGCCTCCTCTTCTTTTATCCTTGAAATTGCCTCAATGAAACACTTACTTTCTGCTTGCTACTGCACTAATACTTTACATGTAGCTTCTTTCATCTCAGGCTCCTTTTCCCCTCTCTTTCCTTTACAGAGTCAGAACTTGAGATTCTTCTGCTCTCCCAGGGTGTCTCCAAATCAGAGGTAGGTGCAGAACGGCCATTACATTCATCATTTTTCCCTTTTCATGTAACTCCTGATCCACAGCTATCTCATAAAGCCCCGTATAAGACAAAGCAGACTTAACAAAGCTTGCAGGTACTCATCATCTGGGATGAAGGGAGAAGATGACTAGTGGTACCCAGGATGAACCATTCTCCTAGCATGCTTGTATCACATGGTACAACAATTAATGATGGAGAACAGAGCTTGATCACACAATTTTTCTTTGAACTGTAGGCTATTTAACAAACAGTAGAGTAGAATTTTCCTCACAGATAAAAATGTTCTCTATCTATTCTGAACAAAATTACAACTATAAGAACTATGTGCAATAGAGCAGGTAAAGCATGTCTAATGCAATAGAGTGTCTCATTTTATTTAGTTTGAACTAAACTAGCTTTAAATCACCACTAGTGGATTAGACATCGAAACTTTAAACCATTCCTGGATAAGTAACCTTAGACAGGCTGTGTCATCTCTTTGACCATACAATCAATCCCTTATCTGTTAAGTAGACACTGTCCTGCCACCTCACATCTTTATTAGACTGGCAAAGCCAGAGAGAATGACACTGAATTGATAAATGCCATGTGTTGGCTTTGATTTTTCAAAACTACTTTAATAATGGTTCTTAAATGCTTCAACTTCCTTTCTAACCCACTACCCACCAGAGGTAGTAGAAAAGAAAGGTTAATAGGGTCAAGGGGGGTATGAGCCTGATTAGAAATAGTTCTTTTGGGTTATTCCAATCTTCACTGTCGGCAACCCAGTCCTCTAGCAAACACCCACACAAATCAGCAGCTGCAATCTAGTCCAGTCAGCAACCGCCACTCATGAATCAGCAACAGCATTTCAATCTGGAAGAAACTATGAAACTCTACCAATCTGCCCAAATCCACAGAAGTGTCAGGAAGACACCGGAAAACTCATAAGAAGTTCTTTGAAGAGTTACTCAACAAGCAAAGATCGGTAACATGGGACAAGGCAAACCAATGCCAGAGTGTCCTCAGCTAAGACTAGAGAGGCAGAGCAAGGTGAACCAAGGCCAGAGCCTCCTTCCACTGTCTGTGTGGTCATATTCATATTTTTTTTCTAAGCATCACATGCCTTCTCATGGGTCTGCTTCAGCATAACCTCCTCTCTCCTGTGTCTGCTTCTACAAACTATTCTTTCTCATGTTTGCTTCAGCAAAACAAAAAATCAGATATTTTTTTCAGAAATCTCCAAACTTTGCTTCCCACAAGGACCTGAGAAACCTGAGTCAAATCTAAAAATTAAGACAACGTAACAGTCTAAAATAAATGCATATTAAAAAGCTATGCCTGGAGTTTCTTCCAGAATCAATGCCTTCTGATTGTTATGTCTACTCGGCACTCACTGATTGCCAAGAGTGTCCTGGATCAACAGGGGCTGGTGACATTTACACCCACAGGTGCCCTACCTGTTACTCACTGCCATCCCAGGCTTGAAGAAAGAGGAAAAGGTGAACTAGACACCTCTCTCTATTGCCAGATGGCCAACACCCCCTGCCACTATGTCTTCCCCACCATAATGGACTGCACTCTCAAACTGCTGGTCAAAACACTAGTCAAACTGCCTTGACTAGTGCACTATCACAGCAGAAAGAGGAATCCCTCATGCATCCTGTAGCCATCTCAAGCTAAATGTGTCTAAAAGCAAAACTAATAGCACTCTCTTACAAATTGTTCCACTTCAGCATTCTCTACCTCACAGAAGACCATCATCTACCAATGAAACTGGGAGGTGGTAGGGTCTAGAGATAGTGTTCAGCCATTGTGGATCCCTTGGCTTCCTATTGAACCCTCCCATGAAGCCTGATGATTGAATATCTTCTTATGATATATCTCTCACTCATAGACCTTGCTAATCATTCAGACTGTAGCTTCCACAGGCTTGTTACTCTTCTTAGACTGTGATGTCTGCAGAGAGCAAGGGACACATTCTATGTATAATATAGTCCTAGTGTTCAATAGGTATAGCAAAATGACACTCAGTTGCAACTTTTCTGCTTTTACTAGAGCATGGTCACATAAGCTATGAATGACCACGTTTGTTCTTCTTTGCTGGGCTACCATCCATCTCTTTGTCTTTGCTGTCTCAGCACCTTACACACAGCCTGATACATAAGAGGTATCAGGAAACTATGAAATGACACAGTAAATTAATGGATAGAGAACAAAGAAACAAAGGTAGCAATGAAGTTCTTTCCATGGGCAGCCCTGGAAAACCTTGAATAAGCCACTTCCAGGGGAAGTATAAACAAATACTCTCCCCCATTGTTTTGGTTTTTTTTTTTAACAACCCAGACCTGACTCTAAAAGAAACCTTGGGAGCAGCCTTATGTCAAGTGAAAAATTCTCACCAACCATGCACAGCCAGTTTGGCCTTCATAATTTCCATCCTTTCTCCTCCTGTTATCGTTCTTATTTCCCACCTTACCCATTATTTCGGTAATGACTTCAAACACCAAGTTTTGCTATTCAGAGCACTGTGCAAATGTGTTTTTCTCATCGGTTCTAATGAAATAGTTTCCACTGTCTGTTTCCCTTGCAGATAGCGATCACAGTCCGGCTGCAATAAAAAAGAAAGCCCAAACCCTTGACCAATATAGAATCTGAAACTTGTCCTTGGAAAGCAACACCCCAGGGGCTTCTATCATAACCACTCTGGACTTGGCCCAACTGTTCCTGTTGAACAAAAGGTATTTTAAATGATCCATTTCTGTGAACGGACTTCCTGATTCTTTGCTCTAAGCCTTCCGAGAAAGCCAAAAGAAGATGACTTTGAAGAATGTCACACCCTCAAAACCTCCAGTGGGAGGCTTCCTGGGGTCTAACAATAGGATTTAAATGTCCCTATCTTCTTCTACCACCTCTTCTGGTATAGCTCCTCATCTCTAATTGCATTGTTGCCTGGGCACTTGCCTGTCTCACATCAGGAAGTCAAAACCTGCTCCCACCAAACACAAGATAAATAACCTGAGACAACTGTTTTACCTTTTGACTTCGTATCTCATTTATGTGCTTCATAGGATACTATAAATGTAAACTACATAATACACCAGATACCTCAGGAGAACAGGTCTTGGCCAATTGTAGGAGCATGGGCTATGCCTCCTCCTTGTCAGTATTTGATTTCTCTGAGCTCTTAGAGGATGACGCTAGTACTGAGTGCATAGCTGGGATTGTCTTGAGAGATTGCCAAATAAAATCCTCATTTCACATGCTCACCTCAACACACTATTACCCTACACAACGTACTTTAACCATATATATGTGTATTATGTATGGTCATATATAGATGCCACACAAATTATATGGATAGCATACACATATTATATATAGCAGAAATGCAGGTCATAATATACAAAATACTACTTGCATACCAGATTCATAGATACTATACTACACACACAATTCAATTCAACATACACACATGGGGGGGGTGGGGTTGGCAGGTATTCGGACATTTGACAATTAAAATTCCAAGAGTGGCTTGTCCCCACCGCCCTTTGTTGTGATCCTAAAGAGGAAACAACTCCTGTGCTTTGTCTAAAGGGATTGGGAGGAAGTGCTTTAGGAAACATCAAGAAAAGGGATGTGCTGTCCTTTTAAAGCGTTTGATCTTTGGTCAGACTCTACCTTCAATCCTGGCTAATAGCAATCAGCAGCGACATACCTGTGTCATTTTCTCAAGATCAGGTATCATTTAGCACACACTTAGGATATACTCAGGCCATCCTGCAACCTCTGTGCATGCAGGTGATAAGCAGTCTGGGGCAACCAAGCATTTATCTGAGCTGATCTCTGCCACCACTTCGGCTTTGCTCCGGAGCAATAGACCGGCTACAAGCTGACACTGACCAGGCACTGTCTGACCAAGGAGCCCTCCTTAGATCTACCTTGCTGTACTTTACCAACAAGAGCCTCGAAATATAACAGTTGAGCTTCCATTGATCTGTGTTATGGGTCTGTATTCCATTTCACCCGCCTGTAAATGTGGCTACTATCTGTGTTTTTAGGGGTTTGACACCTTCCAGCAGCCTACTGACTGCGAAGGTCCATGTGGTGCTTAGTGTCCTTGGCTCCAAACCAGTTCAGTAACAGCTTTGTTATCCAACCTAACAGCCCTCCTACAGAGCCATTTACCATCAGGGTAGGACATAGCCAGCCCGGCCCTGGAGATGTGAAGAAGCAATGGGCGCCATGATGATTTCAGTGACTTCATTAAAAAGGAGGCCTGTCTCCTTTTGGCCATGATGGAGTTGAGCAGCTAATAATTACAATCTAGCTCTTTGTGCTTTGGATATCTAAAAGGAAGGATGTATATTAACGGTAGGAATAGGACTCCAGAGTGACTGTCCAATGGGACCAGCACTTCCTGCCCTGTGATCCACCCTGGTGCTGGGTCAGATGACCCCCGAGCAGCTTCCCCTTTTTAGCATTCGTGCTCATTGTCTCATTGTCATCTACGGTGGCCTGGAAGTTCATCACTTCTGTTTCCCAAATATGAAAGTTGTGGCTCAGATGCACCTCGCACTATCTTTAGCCCACAGTGGCAGAGGCCGAGCATGGGGACTGCCCCCTGCTCAGGACAGCACACTGGCCTGCCTCCACCCATCGCACGTGTGCCTACAATTTGGTAATGGTAGACTTTATGGGGATGGCTTGAGACTTTCTGGTCCATGTGACAGAAAAGAGTAGGTGTAGGCATGGCTGTAGAACTTCCACCAGTCAGAAGATGCCAGCTCTTCATTCCACCTTCAAGTTCCGGGTGCCACTTTCTCAAGGGGGTGTCCTTACACTAGGGCTCTCACAATTACTTATTACTACACCATCTAGCTCTCTGTGCTATATTGTACTATACACAAAGCAGGTTCAATGATTGTTCTTCTGTGGCTGAGCCCTCCTAAAGGTAGGGATGAGAGTCAGTATAGCTTCTAGCACTGGAATGAAAGAACCTATTACCTGTCTCTTAGGAAAGTCTCTACAGGTATAGAGAGTATGAGTCAATCAGTAAGGAAGATTTGTCCCAGAGTTAGCCAGAACATGCCCACAGAAGAGAACAGTTGGTCAGATTCCATTGGGTACTTCTCAGAGTGATGGTGAGATCAGGCATCAGATAGGGACCAAGAGGCAGGAGGAGAGGGCCTGGAGTCTTCCCTTTATCTTGATGAGTCACACTGTTCTGGGGCATCTTGGCAACTGGGCCAGATGGACAAAGTTTTCAGCTCTCCTCAGAGCTTTCATTAGAAAAGATGACTCTGAGGTAACCCAGTCACAAAAGAACACACATGATATGGAGTCACTGATAATTGGATACTAGTCCCAGAAAGCTGAGTATCCAAGAACAACTCACAGTCCTTATAAAGCTCAAAAAGAAGGAAGGCCAAAATGTGGAAGCCTTAGTCCTTCTTAGTAAAAAAAAAAAGGAGAAAAAGAAAAAAATTGTGTATTCATCATATATTATTATGTAACAAATCTTGTGAGCTATAATAATATTTTATAAAATAAATAAATTAATTTAAAAAAGAAAAGATGACTCTAAAGTTGAGAAATGTTTTCCTTCTTCTACATCAAGGAAAGATGGAGAGGTGTTGAAAGGTGCTAAGGGGTATGAAAGAATTCCATGAGCGAACATGGCCAGAGAGCTGTGTGAATGAATTCCGTGAGTGAACACGCAGCGTGGATACAAAGACTGAGAGAAGGTGGAGGGGTATGTGGAGAAGGACACCCTCTTAGAACCATAGAAAACCCACAGCCGAGCCAAGAAGGCCGACCAGAATGCTGATAGGACAAAGAGTTGAAAATATACTTTTTCCCTTTTTTTATTGGATATTTTCTTTATTTACATTTCAAATGTTATCCCCTTTCCAGATTAGCCCTTCAGAATCCCCATTTCCAATCCCTGCCTCTATGGGAGTACTTCCCCACTCATCTACTTTCTCCCCCCCCCCTCCCGCCCTGGCATTTCCTACACTGGGACTTCAAGCCTTTACAGGACCAAGGGCCTCTCCTCGTGTTGATGTCCAATAAGGCCATCCTCTGCTACGTATGTGGCTGGAGCCCATCCAGCTGCTGCACACAAGGATGCTACATCCCAGCTGCTGCACACAAGGATGCTACACCCCAGCTGCTGCACACAAAAGCATGCTACACCCCAGCTGCTGCACACAAAAGCATGCTACATCCCAGCTAGCTCTATCACCACAAGGTAGACATGTTTGTTGGCTTTATCATTTTCCCTAATTACTAAAGAAATTCCACAGCCACAGTAAAAACATCCAAATAGGAAATACTTAAAAGGATAGTCTTCCCTATACTTTGCTACAAGATACTTTTTTCCACAATAATAAAATAAAATATGGATTCCATTGATTGTTGAGTGAAGAGCATAACACAAGATGCCCTCATTATACAGAACCTGTTTTATGTTGAGAATAACCTGGTCACATGCAGTTTCTACCTCCACTCTATGGCTGAGGAAATAAAATCTTCCAGAGAGAAACTTTTCCAAGTTCACAGAACCAAAAGTGGCAAAGGAAGGCTTCGGACCGAGCCCTCAAGTCTGAAAGCCCAGTGCACCTAACCTCACTCTATCTGCATCAGGGATGTATTTTTCCAATGCCTGTTGAAATCTTGATTCTTCAAGACTATTTACCTCTTGTTCTCATATTCTACCTTAGGTCCATTACAAGAGCAAAAGGGCCAACCAGAAATTCATTTTAGAAAGTCAATGTCATGGGGCACATTTCAGGAGATTCTTTCCTGTGTGCTTGCTGAGCCAAAGTCCTCAGGAAACTCTCGGGCAACGTCAGAAACCTTGAATCCTGAGTCAGACCGTGCTCTCGGGTGCACCAGTTAGCCGTCTCAGCTCCTATGCAAGCACCTTTCCTTCTGTATCTGTTTTCTCATCTTCAACCCTAAACACTGGGCAATTCCTGGGGGGGGGTCCTCTCTTTGACCTACACTGTCTCTTTTCTGACATCCTAGAATGTGGATAAACTTATTTTGTAATATCGTTTGGTAAAAATAAAGCTTAAGCGTTCGCAGTCCTGTGCAGACAAGTGACATTTAGGGGAAAGGATGGAAAATGTTTCTTGTGGCAATAGTAGCAAGTGATCACAAGCATTGTGGCTTAGAACAGCAGAAAGTCCTCTGTAAGCAAAACAGGACAATTCAAGGTTTCAGCAGGCCCGTGCTGCTTCCCGAAGGGAGGAGAACCAGTCCTTGCCTTGTTCTCTCTCTGGTGGTTAATAATATTCTTGGACTCTTTGTCACCCCAATCAGCTTTGGGTCTCTGATGGTCATGTTGTTTCTTCAGCCTCCTGTTCTGTACTCAATATTCATTTATGGATTTCTTACTTTAATTGTGTAGTGTGTGTGTGTGTGTGTGTGTGTGTGTGTGTATGGTGTATATGTGTGTATATAGTATATGTGTATGTAATGTGTATGAATGATTGTATGTGTGCATTTACATATGTGTGTATGCTGTGTGTGTGTGGAATGTGTGTGTGTAATATGTGTGAATGGTTGTGTGTGTGCATTTGTGTATGTGTCTATGGTGTGTGCCTCTGTGTATATGATATATGTGTATGGTGTGTGTATATGTATGTGTCTGTGTGATGGGTGGATGTGTATATCCTGCATGCGTACATGGAATCCACAGAAAGCTGTCAGTTTTCTTCCTTTATAGCTCTCTTTCTTGTAAGCTCCATGAACCTAAAACTCATCACTTCAATGAGGCCAGTGAGCTCCTAGGATTCTCCCATTTTAACCTCCCAGGCATACATAGCCATGCCTACCTTTTATGTGTGTGCAGGGATTTAAATTCAAGTTCATGTGTTTGTATAGCATTCTTTCCAAAGGGCCATCTTCACAGGGGAAGATGGAGATCTCTTTTATAAGCAGTTCTTTTAAGTTGTATTTAAGGCTCACATAGATAACCAATGACATCTCCATCACAGCCTACCATCTCCATCATCTCCATCATCTCCATCACAGTCTACCATCTCCATCATCTCCATCATCTCCATCACAGCCTACCATCTCCATAGCCTGCCATCTCTATCATCTCCATCACAGTCTACCATCTCCATCATCTCCATCACAGCCTACCATCTACATCATCTCCATCATCTCCATCATCTCCATCACAGTCTACCATATCCATCATCTCCATCATCTCCATCATCTCCATCATAGCCTACCATCCCCATAGCCTACCATCTCCATCATCTCCATCATCTCCATCATCTCCATCACAGTCTACCATCTCCATCATCTCCACCATCTCCATCATCTCCATCACAGCCTACCATCTCCATCATCTCCATCATCCACATCATCTCCATCACAGTGTAACATCTCCATCATCTCCATCACAGCCTACCATTTCCATCATCTCTTCCATCTCCATCATCTCCATCCCAGCCTACCATCTCCATTACAGCCTTCCTCATGGAATCTCATTTCCAGATGAAGTAGCATTTAGAGACTCTGAAGAGGTGTCAGTGTCTTGAAAGACTTTATTCAGCCTACTAAGAATCACCACTATGCCTGCTTAGAGATAATGGTCAAAGTAGTCATTCAAGGACATTACCGTGCACAGGGACAGTCACACTTCTGCACTCCAGATATAAACCACCAACTCACCATAGTTGAGAAAACAGATGACCATTTTATGACTATTGGTCATAAAAACAAACTTCCTGATGCCAGAATTATTCTTCCATGACCAATTCAATTTCCTCAAATACTTTTTTATTATTAATTTGAAGAAAACAAAAGACATTTTGTTCCCATCACATTATGAATGTGCTCATTACACTAGCATGGACTGACCTGCCTTAACTCTCTCACTTAAAAAAAAAATCTACTGTCAATACATGTACTTAAAAAGGAAGGGGGTGAATAATATACAGCCCAAAGATGGCGGTCTTTGGATTTACTAAACCAAGCCCTGGATATTTGTAGAGAGAAAATGCTTCCTTAAGCGTTCTTGAAGGCTTGGGTTCTATAACCAGCACTGAAAGAGAAACACATGAAGGTTTCCACCTTCTGTGAGATGCTGCAGGAATCCTACAGTTAACAACAGGTCATTGGCTGTGCTGGCTGTGTCTTTCACTATGCTATGCCTTGCTCAGAACCTGACGTGAGACCCTCCCAGCTACTTCGCTTTATTTATTTATTTATTTAGAATCTTCTTTGAAGATATTTTCACTCTGCTTCTGAACTATGAGCTCTGCAATGGTAGGAGACTGTCATAAAGGACATCATGGCTGATTTGCTGAGGTACATGTTCCCTCCATCCCTTAGCAACAAATAATGGGAACTATTTCTGTTTCACAGATAAGGGGGAAAAAAAAACTGTACCAAAGCTGCATAGTCAGGGTCTCACATTAGGTGAATTTAAAATCCTCATCCTTCCCCAAATTGTATAGCCTACCTCATCTCTAGCCTGTAGATCAGAATCCAGAATGTGGGAAACTCATGAAGTAGGTGGATTTTTTTTTTTAACAAGGAAGACTAGAAAAGACCAGGAAGTGTAAGAAAAATAAAGACTTGTACATTTTATATACTGTATCACTCCTGAAGGGCTGGAAACCATATTCAGTTGTAACAGGGGATGTCTAAAGATGGCTGAGTAAACAGTGGGACCTAAAACAAATGAACAATGCTCTACTGCACTCAAACAATGTCCCTAGAGTTAGTTGTGTTTCATCCCCACAGACCATCGCAGAGGCATGAGGTCTAAGGAAGCAGATTTGCCACTATAGTAACAGAAACACGAAGCTAAGTTGTTCAGTGACTGAATGGTTGAGCTAGGGTGGAACCCAGGCCAGAGGACTTAGCTTTTCCCATCATGGAGTACTGCTACTCGCCCTCATGAACTTTCTGGCTGATAATCCCTTACCTACAGCCTGCTCGTAGGCTCTGAAGCTGGCACCTCTCCATCAGCTTCCTGTCAGGTGCAACATAGTTATGAACATGGCTGCCTGACACAGTTTCAGCTGCAGCAGCACTATCAACCTGAATCACGCACCTCTGGCTTCCCAGCGCACAGATGGCGCTGCTCTTTCCTGTGTGCTTGTCTGGTTTGCCTTTTTCTATACCATAGTTGTCCTCAAATACAACTCTAATAAAAAGTTTCTGGGAAAGGGATTGAGGGCATTACTAGAGAAGGAAATGCCTCTGCTGTCTATTAGGAACAAACTGCTCTGGCCCTGGTCATTCAAGCAGTCAACCCAGGTGTAACGGGACAAGGGGTTCTGGATGGGAAGGCTGACTGTCTTAACTGTTCTCTTCGAAATCTTAGCTGACTCATGGTGATTAGGTTGTTTCAGGAAATATTTGAAGCAGGAAATGTTTTTGAGAAACCTGAAGCTTTAGAAGTTAAGAAAATTGAAGACCCCAAGGAAAAGGAACACTGGACCTGGGTCACTAAGAACAGGGGTGCCCATTAAAAACAAGGGACAAGAGGGGAAGAAATGCTGGGTCTACTGGATTGTTTAGCAATGATAAGAGCCCCCACAGGGAGACAGCTCTAATAATAGAAAGCTTGATTCAGAAATATTACTGGGGAAAGTTGGAAAAAAAAATATATATATATAATAAAAAAGATAAGGGATGGGTAAAACAGTTTGGACCCTGTGGGGGCCATTGGATTAGTGGACTGACCTTCCTGGAGAGACTGAAACTTACTGATTTGACCCCCTGCCATTGCCTGCCTAAGGAAAGTAGAGTATAGGTTCTAAGAAATAGAATTTGGGCTTGTGAAGAAGCCCTGGGGAAGATGCAAGGGGAATTAATATTGTATATAGAGAATAGTTTGGAAAGCATTGTAGAAATACTGATGCAGATGAGCTCAATAAACCAGAAGAAGAGATTTTGCAAATTTAAAACTATTGGTTGGATACGGATGCCTACCGCCTATAGCTCGGCAGAAGAGTAGTAGTATGTGAACTTTTGGTTCCTGGGTTTGGGCTCAGAGGACCAGTGGGAAGAGAGTGAAGTTGGAGAAAGTAGAAGGTGCAATGGGGTGGGTAAATCATCAAAACATAGCCATGAGAGCTGGCCAAGTGAAGTTAAGAGCAGGCCAATTGAAACATGGCAAGTTATAACTCAGGGTTATTGATAGGGAAGTAGATACTAATAACTTAGAGGGTAGATGTCTGCCTGGTTCTAGTGCTTTAATGGCTCATTATAAACATATAAGTTTTCTGTATTTTATCTGGGAACTAGATGATCTAAAGCAGGGTAGAAACCCTTGACTGACATAAAATTAATACCACAACGAACTCCCTCTTAGTGTCTCTTACCATGTCCTTTAGGAGAGCTTTTCCATTTTATAAGTTTCCAGGTTGGCCACATGACCCAGACCCAACCAATAAGAGCTCAAAACCTGCCATGGGTCCGGGCATGAGCGTCAGGAAGGCAGTCTTAAGACTATTGCGGAGGCAGATTTATCGTCCAGTTGAGATGAGCAAACTGCCCAGATGCTTTCTTGGTGACATACTTTCTTGGTGGTCATACTG
This sequence comes from Micromys minutus, assembly GCF_963924665.1. Lineage (NCBI taxonomy): Eukaryota > Metazoa > Chordata > Mammalia > Rodentia > Muridae > Micromys > Micromys minutus. Next base: position 25,047,894 of record NC_137978.1, on the reverse strand, counting down.
CTGTCACAAGAGCTCTCTGGAAAATAATGCCAGAGAAAAGCAGCCAAAACAGTGAGAGACGACGCAGAATCCTAAATACAGCTTTATAGTCAAAATATTAAAATGAGCCAGCCTATGAAGCAAGCCAATGCATTTCTCTTTATTTTCATGAGCCAGTTTTAATAGGCTTTTCTTTTTAATAATTAAGACTCATGTCAAGAAGGAAAAACATCAAAACCATATAAAATTTAATAAAAATGATAAAAAATGTGTTTAAATGGAGAAGTCCTTTCATTGATTTGTATTACTTTGTAATGTACAATTCACACATGTTTCAGAAGTAACAATCTTATTAACTGAGATTAGAGTCAATATCTATGAGCACTTATGAATGCTGGGCACTGCTGGGTTCTGATATGGATGGTTTCTGGGCTACCAAATAACCCTGTGGGACTGAATTTCTTAGCAACACTCTGGTACAAAAACAGTGGGTTTCCCTTCAAAGAAGTGCTAAGCTTCTCTTCTTGAGTTTGGCATAGAGCCAGAGTGAGTTTGAAAGGTCAAAGGTGTGTTTCTCTTAATCTCAGGTTCATGCCAAGGGAAGATGCAGGTACAGCAAAATGTTCCTGATATCATATGAGGCTCTGTGGTGGCTGGAGTGGCTGATGAAGTGTGCTATAGCACCATCAGCTAGGTCTGGAGGCTGATGCTGAGAGAAGTGGTTTCTTCTCATTGTCAGAGAAGCTTGTCAAGAAAAGAACATTGCTAAAGTCTCATTAAGAATGAGAGATGCTGAATATTGAAGAAAAGTTTTGATAATGAATGACAGTTTTTAGATGATGTCATAGTTAGCTTCAGGTGTCAACTCAACAAGTCTAGAGTCATCTGGGGGGGGGGGGGAGAAGAACCTCAACTGAAGAACTGCTTAGATCAGATTTGCCTGTGTCCCCATCTGCAAGATAATGTTTTGTGCTAATTGATATGGGAGGTCCCTGCCCACTGTAAGTGCCTCCATTTCTAGACAGTGGTTCTGAGCTATAAAAGAAAGTCAGGTGAGCAAGCCAGAGGAAGAAATTTAGTAAGCAACATTTCTCCACAGCCTCTTCTTCAGTTTCTCCCTTAAGTTCCTGCTCTGACTTTCCTTCCTAATGGACTGTTACCTAAAAACATAAGCAGGCACAAACCCTATGTTCCTGTAAAGTTTTTTTATTATATTTTTGTCATGGTGTCTATCACAGTAACAGAAAGTAAAGCAAAACAAATGTTGTAGTTAGTTTCATCTGTCAACTTGGCACAAAGTCATCTGAGGCAAATTGAGTTAAGAAGTAGCCCAGATCCGACTGGGCTATAGTCAAGTCTGAAAGAGATTGTCTTGACTGGTGATTAATGAGAGAGGGTCCCATCTACTGTGGGTGGCACCATTCCTACGAAAGTGGATCTGGACTGCATAAAATGCTAGTTGAGCATGAGCCAGAGAGCAATCAGCATTCTTCTGTGATTCCTGCCCAGGGTCCTACCTTGAGTTTCTATCCTCTGACCTAGGAATATAGAATAAAGTAAACCCTTTGCTCCTCCATTTGCTTTTTATTATGGCATTTGTCACAGCAACAAAATACAACCAGAACAGAAACATCTTTCTCTGAAGTACTACTTTAGCACTCTGCAGTTTCCTCTAAAGACCCACAGGAGTCAAGCCTACTTGAGATGAAGTAAAAATGAGGCAGTGTATGATACACAGTAAATTGCAATTCTCTGAGCCTCGTTTTGCTTTGTTAAAACCAGAGCACCAGCACTTTACTTAAAGATGGCTCAAGAACTGTGGGAACAGATGCTAAAGTACCTTAATAAGTCCCAGTGTGCTGCACGGACACAGCCAATGTGGGCTTTCTTCCTCTCTCCTCCCTGCTCTGTGTCATTGAGTGGTGATAGAGTATGCGGCAGAGTGGAATGAGACAGATGCACTGCTAAGTCCAGATGTGTCATCTTATACCGTCCATTTATCATCTGTAAGACCTTAAAGACAGTATTTTCCTCTTCAAACAATTTTAACTTCATAGCACATTCTACAGTGGGATCTGGAGAAAAGCTCCTTTGTCATTTTCTGTTCTTTCTTGCTTGCTACATAGTAGTGAGAGATAAACCTACAAAAGCAACTTACTGGATAATATGACAGCCCAACAATCCAGAAGAGTCAAAGAAACCAGAAAAAAAAAAAAAAAAAAAAACCTGAATTCTTCTACAAAAGGAGAAACACCAGAACAATATCAGGTCCTTTATCAGAAATCCTCTAAGCTATGGAAACATTGAATGACCGATTTTAGGCACAAAAAGTGATTTCCGAATGAGAGTACTATGTGGAGCAGAGCTGTCTTTCAAAATCAGGACATTTGAGGATAAATAAAAACTCATGCAGCTCATGACCACCATGGCTGTCCTGCAAAAGACACTAAAAGAGATCCTATGAACAGAGGAGGAAGAAAGGGAGCCTGAATAATGAGAGCCCAAGAACGAATAACGTTCACAGGACTAAAGTGACATCTCAACATTCGAGAATGCTTGCTACCCTCCCAGATGTCCTGCGTTTGGTTCCCAGAACCTACACAAAGTGGTGCACAGTCATCTATAACTCCAGAAGGTCAATGTTCTTTACTGGCTTCTCTGGGAACCCACAAACACATGAGCTACATGTGCAGAGAGATATATCCTTTCACATAAACTTAAAAATAATAAAACTATAAATATTTTTAAAAGAATAAAGTTAGCACATCCCTTTACTGCCAGGGGTAGGAAGCTAGAGGCAGAATTGTGTGAGTTCAAGGCCATCCTGGTCTACATAGCAGGTTCCAAGTCAGCCAGGGAAATATAGAAAGAGTCTTCAAAAGAAGGAAGATTACAAGAGTTTATTGTTGAACAAAGGAGAGCTTGAAAGGAACTTATTATGACAAACACAGTAAAACAACAGATATTAACAAGGATGGGAGAAAACAAAAACCAGGACAAATAAAACCAACAGTGATCCAATCATCCAGAAAAAAAAAAAAAAAAAAAAACAATACAACTGTAGGAATTTGTAAATATTGTTCAGTAGTAACCTTAAATACAAATGGTCTAACTCACCAATGAAGACACATGCTCTCTGAACAAAGTATTTAAAATGAGATCAAATCTGCTGTCTTTATGTAACACACATCTCTGGTATGGACACACACATAGTGAAAGCTAAAACATGGAGGACAAGTGACTAGAAATAGAAAAGATGGTGTAATCCTTCTGGTACTCGATGAAGTAGACTTAAAACAAAACCGATCACCAAAGATTACAAATGCCACAACATTCATAAAAGGAGTACTATATCAAGATGACATCTCAATTGTGAATGTATAATCACCAAATGTTAAGACTACCAATTTTGTAAAATGATCAAGATTATTAAAAGGACTAAGATTATTGAATAGGTCTTGATAAAATAACAGTAGATGGTTTTAGCACCTTATTTTCATTTGTAGGTGATACAAATTTAAAATTAACAAAGAAACTTGAATGAAACTGTAGCATAGAGTAAAACAGATATCTACACATATTTCATCCAACAGAAACAGAATACACACTTTCCTCAGCATCATATAGAGTCTTTCCTAAAAGAGGCACACAATCTTTGGGGGGAATTTATTGATTATTTTTTATTTACATCCCAAATGTAGCCCCTCCCTGTTTTCCCTAGCTGATTTCTTTCTTCATCCCCTCTCCACTTAGACTCTGAGAAGATGTCACCCCCACTCTAGGATTCACTCACCCTAGGATATCAAGGCTCTACTGGATTAGGCACATTACTTCTCACTAAGGCCAGACAAGGCAGCCCTCTGCAACATACATGCTAGGGGTCTTGGACCAGCCCACGGATACTCTGTGGTTTATGGATCAATCTCTGGGAGCCAGGGATTCAGGGTAGTTGAAGCTGTTGGTCTTCCTATGAGGTTGCCATCCCCTTTAGTTCCTTCAATCCTTCCCTCTAACTCTTCCATAGTGACCTCCATCCTCTGTCCAATGCTTTGCTGTCAGTATCAATATCTATCTCAGTCATTACCTCAGACAAGGTTAATGCCACCCAGGGTTTACAAGGAGCTATGAAAATAAAAACCAGAGAAAAATCAAAGTGTCCAGTTAATGCCTGAGGTAATGACATCTCAGGAGAAGAAATAAAATAGCCAAAACCACTTGAAAAGGGGATCAACATCCTTAGCCAGGAGAGAGACACAAATATATTCCATGTCATCCTAGTCAAAAGAATATCATAAAAAATCATAACAAATGCTGGCAAAAATGCAGGAAGAATAGAGCCTTTGTCACTACTGCTGGAAAAGTGAACGGGAGCAGCTACTGTAGAGGTCAGGCTAGACCAGTGCTTCTCACCCTCCCCAATGTGTGGCCCTTTAATACAGTTCCCCCCAATCATACAACTATTATGTTGTTACTTCATAACTGGGATTTTGCTACTGATATGAATCATAATGTAAATATCTCATATACAGGATATGATATGCAACTCCAAAAGGATCAGAACCCACAGGTATAGAGTTGCCTCAAGAAACTGAAATTGTTCCTGTAACATAACCTAGCAATATCACTCTAGGGATACACCCATAGGACTCAACATGCCAGAGACACTCACAAATCTAGGTTTATAGCCTCACTAGGTTTATAGACACTCACAAATATAGGTTAAAACCATTCGTCATTGATGTGACACAGAACCAGTCTAGGTGTCCATTAATAGAGAACTAGAGCAAAAAAAATGATACATATGAAATGTTGTGCAACTATACAAAATGGTGACATAGTCTCATTTGTAGAGAAATGGTTGTAACTGGAAATTGCTGTGTTAAAAAAAAAAAAGCCAGACACACACATACACATACTGGTAAAGTAGGTAAGGTGCTTTTTGCCAGTCTTGAAAAACATACAGTAAATATTTTAGGTCATTTACAACTTTATAGAGAATTGAATACACAGATACAGAATTTGCATACAGAATTTGAATACACACACATATGAATGCACATATATGAGGCACTAGTTTGTTTTAAAACAATTCAATGTATTGATCCAGTTACATTTTTAATATAATAATTTTAATATAATAACCTACACAAAGTTCTGCTTATCAAATGCATCAGGTTTTGCAGCTTCCTTTATACAGCAGTGGTTTTCACTATCTTCATATATATGTGTCATTAGAATGTTGACTTTTGTCCCCTCCATCACCCCATCCTATCCTGTGCTCTCGCCACCTGGTTCCCTTCCTCCTTCTACTTAGTCTCTGCTTTCCTAGTGTTTTATTATCTACCTATTTGATATCTCCTTAAAGTTTCTTCCTCCTCTTGTGGTATCATGATCTACAAGCACACATATAAGTGCCACACGCATGCGCGCACACACACACACACACACACACACACACACACATATACACACAAATAAACAAATATTGCTTTAATATTCTTTCTGTTTTGCTTTTTGGTTTTTTGTTTGTGTGTGTTTGTGTGTTTGTTTGTGTGTTTGTTTGTTTGTTTGTTTGTTTGAAACAGGGCTTCTATTCTATTGTTCTAGTCTTCTATTAATGGAGTGCTGACTGTCCTGAAACTTACTCTGTAGATCAAGCTGGCCTCGAACTCAGAGATATTCACCGGCCTCTGACTCCTGAGTTCTGGGATTAAAGGTGTGCACCTATACTGCATGGTGCTTTAAAAGGTTTTCAAATACTGATGGATCTCTATGCTCTTGAATTTCACAATAGACAGATATGATACCAAAACCAGGAGCAACGAAACCATAAAATGGATTGGACTTCATCAAAGTGTAAAACCTCTCCATAGCTAAGAACAGCAAGCAAGAGAGGGGAAAGACTGCCTATAGGCTGAGAAAATTATTAGTAAAAGACAAGTCTCATAAATGGTTAACATGCAGGACATCTCAGCTCATGTTAAAAAGGGAAAATAATACTATAGACACGTCATCAAAGATCGTCATGTGAATGATCTATGAAACACATAAGAAAATGATTAACATCATTAGTCACTAGGGAAATACAAACCCAAACCACAATGAGGTACGACTTCACACCCACTGGGAAGAATATAATGATTTTATTTTGAAAATGAAGAAAAGAACAAGTGTTAGTCAGGATGTGGGAGAGTTGGAATTCTTGTGCACTGCTATTAGGAGTGTAAGACGGTTCGCCACTACAGAAAATAGTTTGGCAGGTCCTCAAAAGGTTGAACAGAAAATTACCATCATAACCCCAGTCTTCTGTGCTGTAGACTCTACCCAGAAGGATTAGATGGATGTAGGTATGCGGACAAGTACAGGGTCCCACCTCCATAACAACACCAAAGTCTAAGCACTCCAAATACTCATCAACAGAGGAAGGGATAAACAGAGGGAAGTATATCCCTACAAATGGCCATTCCTCAGCCATAAATGGAAATGAAGAGCTGATACTTGTCACAGATAAATGAACTTCACAATGTTACGGAGCCACACAGCAAATGCCTCAGACTGTGGTTCTGTTCAGATGGAATGTCTAGATATGTAAATCCACAGAGAACAGAAGGAGATCCACTGTTCCAAAGCTAGGTAGTAAAAAGAGGAGAGGGTGCTTAATAGGTCACACGTTGTATTTGTACTGATGGGATCTGTTTGAGGGCTTCAGTTAGGTAATGCTGAAGGTGTATCAAATGCCACTGACGATCCATGGTTAGCTTTGTTACATGCCATTCGCCCAAATGTATCACTGTCAAATAGGTATGTCTGGTCCAATAATATTCAAAGCAGGATCATCAAAGAGTTGTCCTGTATCTACATATGTTGTTTTTAAACACACAGTAGCAGGCTGCAGTGGTGGCTGCGTGGTGAAGAGTGCTGGATGCTCTTCCAGAGGACCTGTGTTCAGTTCCCATTGTCCATGCTGAGCAACTCACAACTGCCTGTAACTCCAGCTCCAAGGGATGGAACACCTTCTTCTGGCTTCCACAGGTACCTGCACTTGTGCATACACACACTAATGCCCATACACACTAAAGCACATAAATCAAAATAAGTTTAAAAAAACTATAATTATGATCCTATGTATTTTCAATAAACCAGTAAGTACATTAATTAAAAACTACCAAGTTTATCTTGGAAAAACATGTTATTGTAAGAGACCCAGAGACGAAGCCACATAAATGTTTAAACAGCAGAACAGATTCATCGCCAGTGACATTGTTGCTTTTTATAAAACTATGATGACGTGAAATAAAAAATTAAAACTATCCATAAAATGGCCAAGAGAGCGTGTAATACCATGACATAACGTCAAGCTTTTCCCAAAATATGTTACTTGTTACTCTAAGTTTTGCTTATTCTTGTTTCAGTCTCTACTAAGAAATGTTTCCTCTTCAAATTAAAACTTGCTAAACTCTATTTAAGGAACTCAAGCAACAACATTTATTTCAACTCTGAGGCTCCAGTCAGCTGAAAAAATAAAGTTGAAAATAGTAGAACAAATTTTTCTGTTGCCAAATCATGACATGGTTATAATTTGGGGTCTGTTTATATTTATAGGATGTTATCCTCCTCAATATGTATTTTCGGGTTGCAAAATGTATATGACATTCACTTGCTGAAAAGAGGGCTATTTACCAATTAGCAAAATTTAATCTAGTTGAGTGTATCTAGTGAGACTGTGATCTATTAAACAAAAGAGTCACACTAGGATCAAAACTAGGGAACTGTTCTATGAGGAACTGGTGGTCAAGGTGAGCAATGCTTAGAAAGCCTCACAACAGACCATGAGGCACATCAGAGGCAGCAACAGAAGGGAGTGGGGCCTTGCCCAGGAACTATGGTCCTTGGGTATACAGGATGAAAACTGGATGCATCATCCTTCAGCCTAGATTACTACTCAAGACACAAGGAAGAAGACCTGGCTTCCCCTTCGTACCTGCCGCCAGTCTCTCACTTAGCTAGATGCTAGTTAGTACAGAAATCAAGGAAACAGACTCCAAGTTCCCAGTCTCTTACAACGTAAAAGCAAGCTGGAAAGAGGGGAGACTGCAAAGGAGGGTGCGAGGGTTAAGGCTCTACACAGAGGGTATCATGGGATGGATATACTATCATATGAATTACACACAAAAGGACTTCTTCATACTTACTGTCCTCAAGATTCTGACTATCCACTTTGGGCAACAAGACATATAATTACTGACCTGTTAGTGTCTAATAAATTTATTTGTAAATATTTTTACAGATAATAAATAGCAGCACCTTACAAAGTATTTAATGGATTGTTTGTTTTTGAGATAAGTACATTAAATCTTGGAAAGAGTCTACAACCTGGAAGCTGCAGGCTCCTTGAGGCTCCTTGAGGCTCCTTGAGGCTCTTCTCTCCATCAGAGTCTGATTCACACCACCATGGAATCCTTCCTACGTTTCTAACAACCTCTCAAATTCATTCATTTTTCCCACTGAATAGCTAATCTAAGGCTAATTAATCTCTCACGTGGACTACTACTTATGGCTACAAATCATAAATCAGTGATTATTCATAATTCTCCAACTCATTTTTTGCATAGGGAGAGTGATTGCCTTTATAAACGCCGATATTCTGGAACTGGCTTCTTAAAGCTACCTACACTTTTTTCTGTTGCTCTCAAGTTAATGACAATCTGGAATAAAAAAAGAATTCAGGAGACCAAACAACTAGCTCCCAGAATAGAAGAAAATCTTTCCCAGCTGTGATTCAGACAAGGGTTAATATTACAGAATTTACAGGGAACTGTGAAAAGTAAACACACAGGAAGGGAACTGGGAACTGCCGGTCAACAACCAACAACGAACAGTTCTCAAAAGAAGAAACTGGGGCAGTCAGTGACTGCTGTAAAAGTCTATCAGCATTCCTAGTCACCAGGAAAATGTAAGTTAAAACAACTTCAGATACCAACCCACCCTAGAGAGAACGTCTGTTCTAAAAGAATCTGATAATAAAAGTTGGAGAGGCTATGGGGAGGAAGAACTCTTCTCCGATACTGGTGGGAATGCAAATTATGTAGATCGAGTCAGAGGTTCCTCAAAAATTAAAAATAGAGCTTCCTCCTGATTCAGCTACTTGACTCCTGGGCATATACCCAAATCACTACCCCCTCATCTTAGAGAAATTTGCATATTTGTGTGTGATTAGTGCAAGGCAAGAAAACCAACCTAGCTGTCCATCAACAGATGAAAAAGATAATGAACTCGCTGGACAGAAACAAAATGGAATATTATTCAGCTATAAAGAAAAATGCAGTGATGAAAATATCAGGAAAAATGGATGGGTTGGAAAATATAATGATATTAATCGAGGTGTCCAAACTCAGAAGGGGGGGGGACACATGTTCTAGGATATTCTTATCTTACCCTATGTGTGTAACAGTTGTGAGTGTTGGTGCAGAATCAAATGTAGAAAGGAGACCAAAAGAGAGTACTAGGTGATGAGGATGGAAGCTGGAAATTTTGATAAAATACATGAAAATGTTACAAACCTAATTTTTTGGCTAGTTTTAATTTTTTTTTTTTTTTTTTTTGCCATGGTAGATGAGTGAATTCAACTTCCAATATGTTGAAGTAAAAAAATTATGTGATTGTGGGTGAAAGGGAAAAACCCTAATTGAAGCTCCATTGCTTCCAAATGGTCAATCCAACAGTACAGAAGTACATAGAGCTTGGGAGTAGCCAAATGACTTCTTTAAATCAGCTGCGTGATGTTTTCATTGCAACTAAATCAGAATAAAATGAGCTTATGAAAGGGAAAAAAATAAAAATAAAATCAAGACTCATAGACTCTAGAAACCATTGTCAGACGAAGTTGTTAAGTATTAGGAGAAGGCTCACACTAGGGTCTTCCGTGCCTATAAGGTCATTATTTCTCCTTACTCAGTGTGGAGGATATTATTACAAAAAAAATCCTCATATCATCCTACAGAGTACAAATTTCATTCCTATTTTTCTACACAAGAGAAAGCTGTTTAGAGAGAGTCAATGACATAGCTGGGAGAACTAAATGCAGAAAGCCCAGCTCTGGAGGTGGATATATCCAGGATTTAAATCCCTTATGGTATATCAAGGACATGACTTGGGAGATCCAATCCCCTGAACAACCTAGGGGCAATGATGAAACCCTTTGTGCGGGTTCAGAGAAGCCAGGCATTTGAAGCATCCGGCACTAGAGTCTGTCCTCAGTAAGCAAGAGCTAGATGCTACTTATAATGGAACCATCCAAGTTGTCTTGTGTAGTTGTGTAGCATGGACATCACCTGCTACCTAGTACATACTCACAATGATAACTAGTGATCTCACAGTTAAGTGTCAGAAACAACCTTTGCACTTTTATCTGCTTCTTCATAAAGTCACAAAATACCCTTGTCCTATCTACAGGCAAGATTTCCTTGGCAACAAATCCTTCTGGGTCCAATAAGATATAACCTGCTCTCTCCTCTCCCAGACTCTTACAGGCCTTGGGATGCTGCCTCTCTCCCACCGCCACCTCCCTCAGGCTCAGGGGACAATAATATTCCATCCTTCCTACAAGAGACGTAAAGCAGCTTAAATAATTAGCTATTGTAAGATGCTTTGAAAAGAGAGCACAAAAAACCATAAGCGCCGAGAGAGAGTTAATTCATGAAATCACTGGTGGGCTCAACAATTATTCGTGTTGTATTTATTCAGCTGTGGGAATGGTATGGGACGTTGAAGTTTGGAGTGTGGTCCAATTCTCTCAAGACCAAGGATTTCCTGCAACTCTAGATCAGCTGTGTCCTCTAAAGCGAAGACTATAAAGTTCCAGCCTCCTAGACACAGTGTCAGGAACACTTGCATTTATTAATCCTTTTTATACTTCTCGGCTCTCAGACCTCACCTGCATCGTTCCCTTTCTTTGGAAAACAAATGGTGATGAGACCGCACAGAAGAAGTTAGCTGATCTGTGCTGGACTTCCCATTTCCCAACTGCTTCTTCAACTTCCCTTCCCCTCAAGAGAATGATGATGCTAATAATATAGGTCGTGGTGATGAACTAATGAGACAATAATGCTTCTGCATTTCTCCGCAGGAAGCTTGAGGGTATCTTATTCCAGGCCAGATTTACATTATGCAATGGAAAGTGTAAATATTCCCTGGTCAGAAGTGACAAACAAATCCATGAGTGCTATTAAATGACTCGACCTTTCCCCTCCGAACGTGCTCCACAGCCACAGCAGCAGAAGCCAGGAGTTCACTGAGTATACACAATCACAGAGCTACTAAATCCAAACCTTCATGTCCCACAACTAGGTCCCAGGGCACTGCTATTGAGTGGCTGCGGCTTAAGGCAGTGCTTTGGAAAGTATGGGTGCTTTCGGAACGGTTAAAATGCAAACATTGTCTAGATGGATGGGGTCTGGTGGGCAGTGAAGGGCAGCTGGTGTCAAATGTTAGGCATTTAATTTAGGGAGAGGGAGTCACACAAACACACAGAAATGAGCTCACAAGTCATCTTCAAAACACAAAGCAACTCAGCATTTCAGCAGCAGATTCTTAATTAATAAGATATGTGGACGGTCAGCCTCCCTTGCTGTTCAAACTCAGTTCCTAAGTGTGGCCAGAGAATTATTGATGTCAGTCCCTACAGAAGCATCAGTGGGTCTTGTACTTAGGCTTTAATTCCAACTACTTCATACGAGTTTCTGATGTGCTTCTTGGCAGGAAATTCCTAATAGACGAAGGCATACACAATCCCAGGTAATCCCTTTCACAAAAGAGATGGGAAGAGAAAATGAAATCCTTTGAGATTACCTTTTCTTTTATAGTGTATAAAATATTATCAGAACCAACAGCCAACATCAAACTTAATGGCGAGAAACTTGAAGCAATCCCACTAAAATCAGGGACTCGACAAGGCTGCCCACTCTCCCCCTACCTATTCAACATAGTACTGGAAGTCCTGGCTGGAGCAATTAGACAGCAAAAGGAGATCAAGGGGATACAAATCGGAAAGGAAGAGATAAAAACATCACTCTTTGCCGATGACATGATAGTGTACTTGAGTGACCCCAAAAATTCCACCAGAGAACTCCTACAGCTAATAAACAAGTTCAGCAAAGTGGCTGGATACAAAATTAACTCAAACAAATCAGTAGCCTTCCTATACTCAAAGGACAAACATGTGGAGAAAGAAATTAGGGATAAGGTACCCTTCACAATTGTCACAAAAACTATGGAATACCTTGGTGTGACTCTAACTAAGCAAGTGAAGGACCTGTATGACAAGAACTTCAAACCTCTAAAGAAAGAAATTGAGGAGGATCTCAGAAAATGGAAAGATCTCCCATGCTCATGGATTGGAAAGATCAACATCTTAAAAATGGCCATCCTACCAAAAGCAATCTACAGATTCAATGCAATTCCCATAAAAATTCCAACCCAGTTCTTCATGGAATTGGAAAGATCAATGTGCAATTTCATATGGAATAACAAAAGACCTAGAATAGCGAAATCCATCCTCAACAACAAAAAAACATCTGCGGGAATCACTATCCCTGACCTCAAGCTATATTACAAGGCAATTGTGCTGAAAACTGCATGGTACTGGTACAGAAATAGGCAAGTGGATCAATGGAATAGAATAGAAGATCCAGAAATGAGCCCTCATGTATATGGTCACCTGATTTTTGACAAAGGAGCAGTAAACATTCAATGGAAAAAGGACAGCCTATTCAACAAATGGTGCTGGTCCAACTGGCACTCAGCATGCAAAAGAATGAAAATAGACCCTTTCTTATCTCCTTGTACAAAGCTCAAGTGTAAGTGGATCAAAGATCTCCACATTAAACCAGATACACTGAAACTATTAGATGAGAAAGTAGGGAAAACCTTAGAACACATAGGTACAGGAGAAAATTTCCTGAACAAAACACCAATGGCTCAAGCTCTAAGGTCAAAGATTAACAAATGGGACTTAATGAGATTGCAAAGTTTCTGTAAGACTAAGGACATTGTCAAGAAAACAAAACGGCAACCAACAGAATGGGAAAAGATCTTTACCAACACATCAGATAGAGGCCTAATATCCAAGGTATACAAGGAACTCAAAAAGCTAGACACCAAAGAATCAAATAACCCTATTAAAAAATGGGGTACAGAGCTAAACAAAACGTTCTCAGTTGAGGAACACCAAATGACTGAGAAACATCTGAGGAAGTGCTCGACATCCTTAGCCATCAGGGAAATGCAAATCAAAACAACCCTGAGATTCCACCTTACACCAGTCAGATTGGCCAAGATCCAAAACTCAGATGACAGCAGATGCTGGTGAGGCTGCGGAGAAAGAGGAACACTTCTCCACTGTTGGTGGGGTTGCAAACTAATACAACCACTCTGGAAATCAGTCTGGCGATACCTCAGAAAATTGGATATAGTACTACCTGAAGACCCAGCTATTCCACTTCTGGGCATATACCCCAGAGACACTTTAATACACAACAAAGATATATGCACCACAATGTTCATAGCAGCTCTATTTATAATAGCCAGAAGCTGGAAAGAACCCAGATGTCCTTCAGAAGATGAATGGATACAAAAATTGTGGTACATTTACACAATGGAATACTACTCAGCCACCAGAAACAATGACTTAACCAAATTCTTAAGAAAATGGCTGCATCTAGAGAATATCATCCTGAGTGTGATAACCCAGTCACAAAAGAAAGACATAATATGCAGTCACTGATATTGGGATGCTAACCCCAGAGGCTTGCACTCCCCCAGAAACAACTCACAGCCTGTATGAAGTCCAATAAATAAAGAAAACAAAAAAAATATTTACAAAACAAGAAGACTTTGACTATTTCCATGTTGCGTTTTGTTTTGCATGTACTTTACGCTCATTGTAACTATTAGGTTTTCAATGCATACTGTCAAGCCCTTGAAAAAATCAAGTACTGATGAAAAAATATATTCACATAGTTTTATGTAAAAATTATTTTAATATCTGAAAAAACAGTACTGACAAAAATGTATAATTTTAAGCAAAAAATGTTTAAAATCTGTACATTTATCTTTGTTTTGTAAAATAAAGTCGTTTTAAAAAATAAAAAAAAATATTATCAGGACTGTTGAGCTTGTATAAGATACTATTCTTTATAGCATTTTATCAATTGAATTTAACTTATTTAGTCTCTTGGTTCTTTGTTGATTTTTTAAAATAATTTTTTTATTATTTTATGTACATTGGTGTTTTGACTGCATACATATCTGTGTGGGCATGTTAGATCCCCTAAAACAGGAGTTACAGACAGCTGTGAGTTGCCATGGGTGCTGGGAATTGAACCCAGGCTCTCTAAAAGGGCAGTCGGTGCTTTTAACCACTGAGCCATCTCTCCAGCCAATATTGTTTTCTTTTGTTAATGATTTGGATGATTTTAATGATGATTTCATTCTTTTCTATTCATTTTTCCAGGACTGTTCGTATTTGTTGAGTGTATTTCCAATTTCTCAACCTCCTCAGGCCTGGCTAATAAAGCTTTAGGGCCCGCGCTTGCCAACCTCTCTCCCAACCCTTGCTTCCTATTCCTAGCCTGCTAATAGAAATAGCTTCTCCTGCCAGAGAATAATCCTGTCCCGGCTCTGACATATTCTTTCCTCTGCTCAGAGCTCCCTTATCCTCAGGAAAACTGCTTCTCTTCAGGGGAAACACTGGTTGTAGCTACATCTATTTCAGATGTAGAACTGTTCAGCCACGTTTGCTAGAGTATTCTCTCATACAACCAACTTAGTTTTCTAGAGAACTCAATCTGTGACACAATTTGCAAAATGCCTTCACATTGACCACCTCATTTGCTTTAGATTGTCTTGGATTGCCTGTACCGGTCATACCCAAACCTCTTTTTCAATAGTGATTCATTATTAAATCATTGTAACAATTAATTCTATGGCTCAGTATTGAACAGCAGCTATATCCTGGGCACCAGGCTATCCGACTACCCTCTGGCCTTTGGGTAAGCTCTGGGATTTGGTCTTTGCCTTTCCTACTCTCAGGCTTTTAGACTTCTGTGACCCTTCCAGTAATTCCATCCAGCCTTTACTGCAAGTCAGGCAACCCAGGGGAGCTCTTTTGACCATGGGCAGCCTCTGCGTGCACACTTCTGTAAAGGGGAGACCATATCTCTCAAGGATGTCCTTTAGTATTCTTTATCATGTGTGTGTCTGTCTGTCTGTGTGTGTGTGTGTGTGTGTGTGTGTGTGTGTGTGTATAGTAGTAGTAGTAGTAGTAGTAGCCAGAAGTTGACATCAAATGTCTTCCTCTGTCACTCTCATCCTCACTTTGTGAGGCAGAGTCTTCAAATGAAACTAGAGATCACTACTTTGGCAAGATGGACTTGGTCAGCAAACCTTCAGAGTCCTCTTGTCTCCACCTCCCCAGCACTGGGATTATAACTTTGTAAATGGGTACCAGAGATCAAAACTTATATCTTTCTACTTGCACTTTACAACTGGCCAAGTGGCCAAGTTCTATATCATAATATTGAACAGAATTCTTGCTTTATGTCTACTTCCCAGCTTTCTGCTTCTACCCTCTGCTCCTTTGCAGGGTGTCTCCTCCCACTTCCCCTTAAAGTTTATAATGGATCATTTCCTACAAATGCACCATTTAGGAAACAGTTTTAGTGATTTGTCAATGACAAACTCAAAGCTCTGAAAAATGCCTGCCATGAAAGCCTCCCAGAGGCTAGGCCTGCACTCTTTCTAGAAAAGCATCAGGCTTCTCAATGGCCCTGACTATAAGGCATTGGGGGTGGAGTAAGGTATCATAAAATTGGCGAAGACATGGTCTCTGTTCTACAGAAGCTCCCAGAAATCTCTTTGAGAGGAGATAGAAATTATCCAGAGGTTAGACATGTGGACTTGGTGTCAGGCGATAATAGGAGACAATTACACCCCTCCCACTTATTAATTATCAACTCTGGACATGTTTTTTAGCTTCATTTTTATTTCATTATTGGTAAAAATAAGGTTATATGATATAGTGTTACTCTCAGCATGTTTTAGAGATGATTAATGGCTCAATGAGTTAAAGCAAGTATTATAATTATTAATCATGATGTTAATTTAGCAAATGGTCATTGTGTTTGCTCTGTCTGTACTCTATAATATACAAGGAACATGGATATGAGCCCTCCCGGTTCCAAAGCCATGACAGTCCAGCCAGAAAAGGGAGTGATAAATAGCAGTTCCAAATGCCAACACCATTAGGATCAGCATCAGCTGGAAGGTCATTCTTGGCCAAGTCTTTCTAAAAGGCAGTTCTGATCTGTAGACTAAGCAAGTTAACAAAACTCTAAGAAACAATGTCTACCCCGGTACACCCTCTTATCCTGGTTCCTCACAGATGGTGATTGCAAGTAAGCATGTCATACCCCAAACTCTATTTCTACATCTGCCTCCAGAGAACCCATCCTTTGATCGTTTTGCAGACAAATCTGAATTATTCCCTCTATTTGCTGGAATCCTTTCATATGGGGTCATGATTGCTTTTTTCTACGAAATGAAATAGTTACCAGTCTTTGTCTCTTAGAGCTGCTGTGAATTTTTTAAAAGAAAAAAAGCTAATTCATGCTCAACCCTTAAAAATTAGGTGGCAATGGTTAGCACTGGCACACCCCATCCTACATGGGGAACACAGAGAAGGACACGTGAGACTCTCACCTTCAGGTAAACACTGGGACAGATGTGAATCAATGAGAAAGAGACACATGATTGTTGAGATAGTTGCTAGCTAAGAATCTATGATGCAGCTGCAGGATGCCCCTGATGTTGGGATAGTGTGGGAAGAGCCACTTGGGTACCATTTCATAACGTAGGCGGTGCTTACACAAAATGCCAACAGCATGAGACTTAAGTCAGGCCATTTGGTAGCTAATCTTGGTTGTCACCTTGACTACATTTAAAACCAACTAAAACACAAAGCATTTGGGCATGCCTGTGAGGGAATTCCTTGAGGTGGGAAGACCCACCTTGAATCTGGACCACGTGTTCTGGTAGCAGTCCACAGAAAAGAATATGAAAGATTGCTTGCTAGCCCTTACTCTCCTTGGCAAGGTCACCTATCCTATTGTTGAGACATTCCTTTGCTGGTATTAGAACCCACTTCTTAAAGATTTCAGGGCAGACTGAAGACCAGCTGAAACATCCAGTCTCATGCACTGAACAACAACTGGATTACTCGGCCTTTCCTCTGATAGGCAGTCATTATTGGAGTAGCTGGACTACAGCCTGCAAGCCAACCTAATAAATCGTGTATGGATATGTGTTCCTCCATGTCTAACCTACCTCAGCTTGTACCCTAACCAATGATAATTCATAGTGCCATCCAAGAAGTGCCTCAAGGAGTCTCTCACTAGCTTTTATGTTGGAGAACTGAGAGCAGTTATCCTACAGTTCAACAGTTGAATCCACTTTCTAGCCTGGTAAAGCTCTACCAAGCTTTCCTCACACCAAGCCAAAGAGGACAGTGCTAATCCAATCATATTTCTTATTTCCACACAGGAAACTCAACAATCATTTTTCCTGAACTAATTTAATTACAAGGGCTTCTCTGCATCTTGAAAAAAAAAAAAAAAAAAAACACAGGAATTTTTCCCATTCACACCTTTTTTTTCCAACTGGGACAGCTAAAAACTGACTATGACAGTATTAGTTCTGAGAGACTTTTCTCCTAAATTTCATTTATAATACAAGTAAAGAGACAAAGTTTGAAACTTGTGCTTTCAATCCACTCAAAGACAGCGAAGTGACTGTTAGTCTTGACTGCCACCCACTTGACTTATGCATTTTAATAAAAACAGGCAACGTGTGCATATTCTCCTGATGCTTACAGGACACCGTGGGAACTGTAAATTACGCTAAACTTTAACTTCCTTGGGACTGAAACTGCTGCATAAAAATGAATGACATATTCAACTTTGGAAGGTTATTTTGGTTTAAAAACTTGAATGAGGAACAGAAAAGGAGGAAGGGAAAATGTGTTTATACTGTCACATGACATTCATGAGAGGGGGGAATTATTTTAATGACTTAGAAGCATAAAATGTAGTGTGTATATTGATTTTTCTCATTTACTCTGCTAAATTTAGGAACAGAATTTATTCAAGGAGAAAATGTATAATGTCCTAATTGAATTTGCTTTTGATTGTGAAAATATTAAACCAAAAGCTAATTCACTTTAAACATTTTGAGATGCTAAGTAAGCTAAATTTGCAGGGGGGAAAAGTGTAGCGTTTACGGAATACAAATTCAAATATGAAAAAAATGTTAAAAGTGTTCATTTTATCACATGACAACTTTCATAAACTGTGAAAGTTATAACCCACACTTTGCATAGGAGAAGTAATGAGGGTCACAGACTACAGAATTTGACAGGGAAGCAATATTCAATAACTTGTGGTTAAAGGAATGAAAAGTGCCATTGTATGGTCTCAGTATTTAATGTAGGGTTCAAGCTGGCAGCCCAAATACCCATGTCAAATTGTAGGACTGTCACCCTGACCTGAGTGACCCTGGGTGTGATTTAGGTCTCCAACTCCTTGACCATGATAGATCCAACAGTGATAATACAATAATATGACAGATACAACAACAGCAAGCGCCATGCGGGTATCACAGTCAGCTCTGGGAAAATCGGTGTCTCTGCGTATGAGGCGGACTAGAAGTCTGTACAGCAGCATCCTTTCTTTACTTTCTCTGTTACATCCAAGTTCTACTAATAAATTCCCCTTTTGTGAAGGACCTACTAACATGATATGGGATGCTTGGGCTACAGAACACCAGTTCAGAAACTCGCCCTCAGTAGAAGCAACCCACATGAGGAAAAAGTTTGTAATCTACCTAAATTCTTATCTTAATCACAATCTACAAAGCTCTGTCATATGCTCATATGTAATATGGGACTTATAGACATTAAAGGTATGCTGTAGTCGACCAGTAATGTGGTAGTGAGTGTGAGACCTGAACCCCTGAGCCACATCTGTACAACCATGGGAAATTCCTGTATCCAGCTGAGGTTACAGTAGAGACTCCATGAATTGGCCTGGAACTCACTTACAAATGCCCATCATACCATACATGGGTTTTTTTTTTTTTTTTTTTTTTTTTTTTTTTTTTTTTTTTTTTGTGGCCAAATAAATTAAGGAACAAATGCCTGAGAGGTCTGTTTTCTCCGTAGCTCACATTTTAGTGTAAAGAAAGACTTAAAAATGTCCAATAGAACTTCCTAGCTCTGTTCCCAGAGAGGTAAGTTTAACAAAGTAAGAAAGTATGGAGCTAACATCTCTCAGAAGAGAGGCCTGGAAGAAAAGGGGTATCTACCGTGAGTGCAGTCTGGGAAAGGAGTGAGGCAGACACCTGGGCATTGAACAGGGCTACACACAGCCATAGAAACAGGACAGAATAAGAAAGTTCCACTGTGGCACACTTGTGAGTGGGTACAGAAGGAGGTCTGTGGCTTGAGATCTGTCCTTGTTGTTCATTTCATAAGGGTGAGTTAGCATTTGCTGTGGGTGCTATATTTCAAGATAAAGCATTGAATTCTTTCTAAAAACCTTGTCCCAAAACCTTTACTCCTCTTTTTTCAGAGAGAGGTAGAGAAAAAAGAGTGTGTGTGTGTGTGTGTGTGTGTGTGTGTATGTGTGTGTGTGTGTGTGTGTATGTGTGTGGGTGTGTGTATGTGTGTGTGTGTGTGTGTGTGTGTATGTGTGTGTGTCAGTCATTTTTTGCTGTTGACTTAACAAGAACAGCAGACAACAGTAACTGCCCCATGTGTAAGAAAGTCTCTACTTGCTAGAGCCTCTGTTCTGGATAAAACTGTCCACTGGCTTTTGAAATCACCTGCCTCTGGCTCCGGGCATTTCTCAGAGTTCAGAACTCCCCCACAGCTGCCAACCCCTTTCCAGGCCCTTTCCAGAGCAGTCATTGCCTTTCAACTGGTTTCTGGTTTCTTGTTCACGACTATGGAAGAATCCCAACTCCACCTAGAGCACCCGCTGGGTACCAGAGTATTCTAACTCCTTCCCAGAAAGATAAGAAAATCTTTCTCTACCTAGCTCAGGTACAATTTCTCCCTGTACAGCCTGCCTCTGATATGTAAAGTACTTCCAGCTACCTTAAGACAGAGGGCCTTCAGTTTTTTCATAGGAGTCTGCTCCGAGGAGCAAAAGATGAAACACCAGCAAAACACCAAGCTTGGAAATTAGAGAGACTTGGTTGGCTCTTTGCCCTTACCTTTGTAATGCTTGATTGATTATGTCAATGAAATGGAGAGAGGAGAATCGATCACTCAGGGTAGATAGTAAGGGGAATACACCCGATATCTATCATGTGACCAAATAACCATTCTAGATGGCCTCTTAACTTCAGGCCTGTAGTGTAAGCTCTCTGACTAGTTGTGTGGTCTCAAGTCATCAAAGGCAATCAAGGGCAAAAGTCCCCTTAAAAGAAAGCGTAATGATGGGCCTCTTTGCCTGTGTCTTCCTCCTAGTCGGTCACTAATATTCCTGCAAGCCGATGTCATACTTCTTTGTGGATCAAACTGCCAATGGTTTACCTGTGGAAAAATCACACATTTAACTCGCACTCCATTCATGAATTCAGATTTTGTAGGTAGTGTTGCTCATTTAAAAGCTCCATTTCTCACAAATAGCCATGTGTTCAAGGCTGGTAATTTAAGCTCTTTGACTCTCCATTTCCCCAATGTAATAATTATGTATGTCATGGAAATATCTTGAGGAATAAATGGGACACATATACATACGTACTGTGCATTTCTTTTCTTTAATGTTATTTTCCTAGTAATTAAAAATGCCTACCATCAGTTGGAGAGTGTTCAGGAAAAACAAAACAAAAGGGCAAAAAAAAAGAGAAGAAAACAAACATAAAAGTAAAATAAAGAAACATTCACTATGAACTTTATTACTTCAACTACTGTAAACTGTGCAGGAATCTGACTGCAAAGCTACTCATTAAACTGTCTGCTCTTTCCTGTTTAAACAAGGCCCCTCTTGGGTTGCACAGCCTGAGCCTTCGTGGGTCTGCATCCAGGAAGGAAGACGTTTCTACGGTAACCGAGGAGGCCTTCTCCAGAGGGTCTCTGTGAGAGGCCAGGATCTGGTGCAAGTGACAAACTCCAGCTCCCTTGATAATGAACAGAGAGGTAGTAGCCATGATGGCCAGCCTTGAGTAGAAAGAGTGCATTCAGGCGTGAAATCCCTTTCAATCGCCCGTCTGTTCTTCTCTGAGGAGAATTCACTTTTGCCACTCTTGAAAAATGGCTGATGGAGATTCAGTGGTGTGTAAACAACAAGTGTTCCAGAAGGAAATGTGTGTGTACATGTGAGTGAGTGTGTGTGTGTGTGTGTGTGTGTGTGTGTGTGTGTAAGAAAGAGAGAGAGGGAGGGAGGAGGGAGGGAGAGAGGGGGAGGGAGAGTGAGACACAGAGGGGGAAGGGAGGGGGAGAGGATGAAGGAAGGAGGGGGGAGAAAGGAAGAGAGAGATTTGGGAAGATAGGATCTGTTGACATCCCCATCTATGGTTTGGTTCAAGTTTTTATAAGGCCGGATACTGTAGGAGAGTAGCCCAGTAACTCCTTTTTACCATCTCTGAAGTGGGATGTGAGAGAAAAAGTCCAAGAGGGAAGTGTTTGGTACCAAACTGTCACCTATGCTCCTTGTAGACAGGGTTTGAATCCTGTGACCGTGGTGCTTGCAAAAGAAGCATGTGTGCTCAAGAGGAATTAGAGATATAAAAGAGCCTGAGAGACTGAAGGACGAGATAGAGCCTCAGCCAAGACTGGGGAGTGAGTAAATGTTGCTATTTCTTCAGAACAGTGCTGTGATGGACATCTTCCTGTATTGTCCACCTCATCCTGACACTTAGCTTCTTAGGTGGCTGCCAGTACTAGTCACTGAAGGGTCAATGGAGAAACAGGCTCAGAGAAGTGACTTTTCCATCAGCATCTAGATGGTCAGGTCAGGATTCAAAGCCAGGTCAGCTTGACTCCTTAGACAATGTCTTTATTAATGACTGGTATGCTGCCTTCCACAGGTAAGTAAGAGTGTGGCATATAAAGAGCTTGTGGACAATGCTCTGGAGTACCCTGGAGGGAGGATGCCATACTGTGTGCTGTCTCCATCTGATATTTGTCAAATCATAGAGAGCCTACTAGTCTTCACAAGCTTTATCCATGACCAAAGAAGCTTTGCCATTGCTTCTGAATGCTAAGGACTTGGCTCTGACTTGGTTGGGTGAATATGGATTTTCCCTGTGATCAAATCCTACATATCCTCAACCTCATAAATTCCAGAGCATTTAAGTTGTAAAGGAACTAGTCTGTTAACAGCCCATAGATTTCTAGGTTCTCTTCTCATTCAGAGTGTCCCTCATTTGAACATGAAGAACATGAAGAATTTCTGTCTCAGCTTTTTTCATGAGGATGTTCCGATCCTCCATGTTTAGAGCCAAAGTGGTTCCAGTTTAAAAACAGTCTCCCATGGAAAATCTATGGTTGAAGCTGATGGTATACTTACCTGCCCAAAAGGGGAGCTACAGTAGTGGAAGGCAAGATGAAAGAAAAGTAAAGGTCATCCAGAGGTGACCAAATGCCACACACCTGAGCAGGAATTCTCTAGACATTGAGTGAGCAGTATCAAGTGCTCAGTCAGGGGAGAGGAATATTGGGAGGGAAGTTTCTTCCACGCTGCAGGTTGTGTGTATTCTGGGAATTCCTTTGTTTTAGAAGTCAGTCAATTGTTATGTTCAAGTGACAAGTCTCTGCCAGGTAAAATTGCTAAAAAGAAAAAAAGGGAAAATGTTTTGTGAGATCTGTTAGTAGATATTAGTGACAGGATGCAGGGAGATGATGTCATCATAGAAGCTAGAGAAAGGGTCCCAGAAGTGGTAAAGAACAAATAGGAAAGAGTGGGTAATAAGTGTGCAGAAGGTTGGGGGCCAAAACATTATATAAATAGCAGTGACATAACAGTGAATTAAACAGTAAGCTCACACCAGAGTGTAGTTTCACATGTCAAGGACAAGGTTAGACTGACAGGAAGAGCGTGGTGGAGACAGCCCCTGGAAGGTGTGCTGTTTAAGCTGAGTACTGAAAGACTCACAAGAGTGCTGCTGGTCAACTGTACCTTCAAAGAGTGTTGGAGAAACAGAATAGTAAAAGATACAGAGAAGGGAGAACCTGGCATAATTCCTTAGCACATCGGCATGCATCTGAATGTTAGAGACTAAAGAGGAAAGCAGGGTTGGAAATGAGATATGGGTGTGAAAGGGGGTGAAATCCATGAAAAATAGCAATGCTACTATAGACAGTATCCCGATGCCAAGTCCAAACATAGGAGTGTTAGAGTTGGAGTTATGGGCTAATGTGGAAACAAGACACCTCAGGTCAAACTTCATTCTACAGAGGAGGAAATTGGAGTCCTTGACAAGGAAGGAAGGTGACAAAGCCATGCGGTAATAGGCAAAGAGTAAGCATTTTTTACTGTTCTTCCTGGCTTCTGGAATAATCTTGGGCCCCAATATCCAAGGTCTTTTTTGTCCCACGAGACTACTACCAAGGGGTTTATCAAGACCAACAGACAGTAGCAAGGCATGGCTGCACTTAGAAGGCAAAGGCAACTCAAGACTAGACTGGTTTATGAGTTCCAGGCCAAACAAGGCTACATAGAGATACCCTGTTACATTGCACGGCAGCAGGAAGAATCAGAATCCACTTGGGCTTCCTTTAGCATCAGATGGAACTAAGACCTTCAGTCTAAAAATGGTATCTGATGCTCAGCGGGTGCCCTCTGTTCCTCCTTCCTCCAGAAAGAAGCTTCCACTAGGGCTTGGTTACCTGTAGTTCTGAAGCCTCACATTTCAGTCTTGGTTCTGCCAAAGCATCCGTATGCCATTGGTTATAAGCAGAAGTGCAGACATGTCTACTTGGGTTCTTCTCCATCTCTGAGGTTAATGGATTGCCTTCCAAAACCATGTGAATCAGACATCAAACATGATATAAGACTGCAGCAGGCTCTGTGTGGGGAGGGTTCTTCATTACCTCATGTCAGTGTCGTGTGAATGGGAGATAGGGGCTACCCTCAGAATAAAAACAGAAAACTGAGGCCAGAAAAGCCAACTTGTTTGCCCAAGGTCACACTGCTCGTAAGTGGTAAAATCCTGTGCTCGGATTTCCCAGCTAGGAATGTCATCCCTGCACTACCTACTCTTCTCAACTAAGACACCAAATCCATGTCACATATCACCCAGCTGCCCCAGGATCTTCTACCACTGTCCTGCTATATGACTTCATGTAGTCAATGTCACCTGTAACCTCGTGTTTTTCTACCAGTCCATTTTCCCAGAAATAACGACTCTGAGACTTGATGTTTCATGAATAAATGTCTAGGCCAAAAGCTTTGCTTGTTCCCTGACTAGCTAGGGAACTGACTAGTAACTTAATTACCTGTTTATTCTATTCTAAGTTATGCCACGTGACTAGTTACCTGGTCCTTGGTTTCATGGAACCATCTTTTTCTATATATGGCCTGAATCTAATTCCAGAATCCTCTCTGTACTGGAACTTCCATCTCCCTATTTCCTGACCAAGCTAACAGGCCAGCAGCATTTTATTGGCAAATGATGCTTCCACATAGAACAAGGGATTCTCCCTACAGCCTTGGATCTCTCTGTGCCTCTGCCTTATTTTGCGTTAAATGGAAAAAATAATTCCTACATTGTCAACTTTTATGATAATAAGATTAAGACGAGTAAAACTGATTAGGAAAAAAGACAGAGCAAAGGTGTGCTTTTCATGAACCTGAAGCACCACGATTTTGAAACATCCATCTAAAACACCATCTGACCTTTGAAATAAGAATGTTTGTGAAGAACCAGTTAGCAGACAGAGCAAAATTTAGGGAGTCTCTGTTTTGTTTAGAACTCTAAATTGGCAGGATTTAACTGGGGAAGCAGGAACAGTTGCTTTTTCTGAGTCTAAATGTCCCGGTTTTCTGAAACAGATATAAACACTGATCCTCTGGATACGCTGTATTCTGACCACCTGCTTCTGCCTATTTTTCCATTTCACCGCTGTTTGATATGATGCTTCCTGCTGGATATTCTTATGCTGTGAGGTACTAATGAATAGGGAAAAAAGATCTTTCTTTTCATTTTGTCTGTCAAGTTCTGCTATGCTACAGTGTCTCAAGTGACACTTCATAGGAATGAAGCCCCATGGGATAATCCCCGTTCTTAGGAAATAAAAACAAGATGCTCTGAGGAGCCTCTGTCAATCCAGATCATGTCCCTGGTCAAACAGCTACAAATTTGTCCAGACTAGCAACTGTAGCTTGAACCACCGAAAGCATATGTGGGTGTCCCTGGACTCTCCACCATGCATGCTTTTTTCCAGGACTGCTTCAGAACCTTAGCATCAGTTTTTACATCTCCAGTCCCAGGCCCGTTCAGTACCTTTAGGTCCTCACTTCCACATAGATATATCTGACTAAATCAGGTCAGTGTATTAACTCACTGTGGCTCTTTATTCCACAGAAAATAAAGTCTGACTCCCTCGCTGCTGCTCTCCATCACTTGACTTCTACGAATCCTCCTGGTACCCATCACATGGCCATCTGTCTCTGTGTACTGCATCACAGCACATGTCCTCTCCCATCATCCTAGCAATGGTGGTACCTGCTAGCAAGAGCCTTGTCGGATGGAGGACCCATTCTCTGAAAATTTTCTATGAAGTGTCTTATACAGTTACTGTTGTGAGATTCAAATTGTTAAAGAAACTGAATGGGTCACACAGGTGACAGGGCTAAGACCTAAACTCAAGTAAGCCTGACTCCCAAACTTTGAATATGGTACATGGGCACTGAGAAATTCTGTTTCCCAGATAGACCATCCTCCGTGAACACTGCCACGGTTTTTCCGCTGTTCTTCTTGTTAATTTGAAGACTTTTTCCTGCCTTTGACAAGTAGCTTCCTGCTATCTCTTCCCAAAGATTGGCTCAAATGCTGCCTGCCTACTCTGCAAAGTTTCTATGGCATCTACTGTAAGCAAAGTCCTACACTCTCCCATCTATGTATCCTCACAGAATAGGTTTGAGAGCAAACTCTGGAACAGTGAACCAGCGAGTTTGATAAAAGTACAATACTGCACTGTTGTGGAAAATCAGGCCAGAAAAGTGACTTGGTCCAGGCTGTGGCTTCTGAATGAAGGGTCCTTTAGAAGAATGATTTTACTCCAGTGTCTGTGGGACCATCCTCCAGAGTAAGCAACTGTTACCTTGTAGAGTTCAGATGTGGCCCCATTGCAAAAGGGTCATCCCATCTGGTTTGTTGACTGTTTATACATCCTCACAAGAGGGTCACCTGACTATCTAGCCTTTCCTACTACCTGTTGTTTGCAATTTTGCCTTAATTGCATGTTAAGGCCTCGGGGAGAAATTAAGTATATAAACCTAGGAACACTAGGAAAGAGCCCTCTATCTATGGGGCTGTGGTGATGCCCTCATCCTATCTAGATAAAGGCTTTCCAAATGATGTCTGTCTGGGAAGAGCACACACACACACACACACACACACACACACACACACATACACCAGTAACTAATCCCTTACCTGTGCTCTGTAAGGAACACAACTGGTTCTACCAAAGAGAACTTTGGCAGTATTGTGCCTCAGTTGTGTCACTGAGATCTGTGTGGGAGAGGGAGAGCTTGCTTGTGTCTCCCTCGGGGAAGGATACCAGGAGGAGAAGAAATAGGATAATGTCAGCAGAGAGATCTAAAGAAAGCTGTTACAATTAGCCTGATGGCAGGCATTGATGGAGACTGAGCAAAACTCATGGTCAGGAGGTGAGAGGCCAGATCTTGTGGCTGAGTTCCTGGGTCAGTGAGTATAAAAAAATCTCCCCAAGAGAACACTGGGGCTTCATTAAATGTGTATCCAATGAGTATCAGGGAGTGGGGTGGTGATGTAATGAAGACCACTTTCCAGAGAGTAGAGGTGCTATTACCTGAGGTCCAATGAGCAGGTTCAGTGATAAAGACAAATGTTAAGATTTGTTGACATGCTCAAGGTTCAAGAAAGAGGTGCTATGGGAGTGAGATCAGAAGCCAGTCGTTTTAGGGAAATTCTTAGGGCCAAGGCAGACAGGGATCCTTTGAGTTAAACTTGGAGAAAAGATCCAGGGAAAGAGAAAAAGAAAAGGATATAGAAAAGAAGCATTAATTAATTAGTTAATTAAGTTAATTTTCTTATGCTGGGTGGGCTAAGTTTTTTTCCTCCTCTAAACCTTCATATTTTAAATATTAAATTCTGATGCTAATAGTGTCTTGCATAATGTGAGGATTAGGATATGTATCTTTGCTTAGCATTAATGAGCCCCCAGCCAGTAGCCACCATAATGATCAGCACTGATATTTTTGTCACTGAAAGAGGCCCACGGTGACCGGCCTCTGATGACTAGTCCCAAGCCATCTGCTGGAAACACTGGGTTTATCACTTGGGGTTACCAGCCACATCTATTTCAGCAAAGATAAAAGAAAAACAAAAGGTCAAACGTCTGTCATCAGTGTCTACAATGTGACTTCTAAAGCTCAGAAGTATCTGTCGCCCACAGGACAAGACTAAGCCGTTTTAAACCAGTATCAACACTAAGCTGCCTTCTTGGGCATCTGGAAAAACTCAACAGGGGGAAAAGTACCCATGAGAGGTTGTTGGACCAAGTCACACAGGGCAGGCTGGAGCCAGGAGATAAGAGGTCACTGGTCAACACTCTACTCCGGGTCTCTAAGGGCTCCAACTCATGTAACAAAGGCATGCCAGGAGGACCTATGCCTAGAGAAAAGGCAAGAAGTGTGAGCAACTGCTGTGTTCCGAAGAGATCAAGTCTCAACGGCTGGACTACTTAGAGTTATGCAGTGTTGAGACAATGACTTAGTCTTAACTAGCTTCTCCATCTGCAAATTCGGATAACAGTATCTTTTCCACACAATTTCTTTATGTTAAACAATGTCATATTTAGATAACATGTAAAATACCTGAACCACATACAAAGTCAATATATGGTGCCATTATCCCTTCTGTGTGGCTCAGTTACCCATTCCTAACTGTTGCCTTAGGATTTCTTCTCAGCTCAGTGATGCCTGTAACTGAGACCTAAAGCTGTCAAACACAAAGCAGCCACATGGTAAACACTGGGGCTAGGTTCTAGACCAGAGGTTCTCACCCTTCCTAAGGCTGTGATTCTTTAATACAGTACCTCATGTTGTAGTGACCCCAACCACTTATGTTGCTACTTCAAAAGTGTAATTTTGATCCTGTTATGAACCGTAATATAAATGCCTGATTATGCAGGATATACCATTCAACAAGCAGGTTAAAAAACCACTACTCTGTGTTGCTCTTACCCTAGAAAGGCAGCCTCTGCTTTCTGCTAGAGGCCCTCCCACTAGATCTGTGAGTTTTTTAAGAGACACTCCTTGTGAATGATAGCAGCCCCGACCAAAAAGGGGCATAGCCATGAGGGCTGTCATTTATCTCACGTCATTTTACTATAATATCTGTTTCTTCCCTCTGTGCAAAGTAGATGGCATCGATCACTTTTTCAGAAGTGATTACGAGAGGCCAAGTGGTTTGCTTAAGGTCACTGGCTCATACCCAGCAGAAGTGAAACTCAAGCAGGAACCTAATCTGTACTTTCTCCTTTGGCCACACGAGAGAGCTTCTTCTAACTAGCATGATAATGGCCTGTAACTACAGGTGAAGAAATGACCTAAAGTGGGAGGCGGGACATGAAAAGAATCCCAGCACCTTTATATCTGAACCTCCTGGACTATAAAATGGGCTGAGAACCCACACGCTGCTACTACCTGAAGTTTCGGGGCGTATCGCATGACAGTTTATAATTGAAACCACTCTGCAAAATTATCGTCTCATATAAACATAAGTTATTATTAATTGTTTTACCCATTAAATAATTAAATCTCAGCCATAATAATGAAGCAGAAATTGCTGTTAACGACTACTAATCAAAATGTATGCCGGTGGTAATTATGCCAATTAAGATTCTCAGTAATAATGATAATCAGCACGGATACTGAGCAGAGGCCCATCAGGTGTGGACTGGCATGAAACTTAAGTGTAAACATCGCAAATGATGTGGGCTGAAAACACAGCCAAGCTCATAAAGACAGCCACACTTGAACAAGACCAGCTAGCCTCGCTCCCTTGATGAGCGTCCTGCTGGGCTAAGGCAGAGACGACTGGGAAACGCCCACACTGTTACTGTTGGCAAGCATTTGGGGTGCACCTGCCCTGTGGCCATTTGGTGCTGTTTCTGTGCTCTGAGCTTTCACCCTATTGAACCATTCATGGTCCCATGGCCTCGGCATTCTCTAGGGATGCTATCTACCCAGGATACCTCACTCGTGTCTTCTGACACTCCATGCCCCTCCATGTTCCTACCTATGCAGGTTAGATTCCATGGGACTTTTCTGGCATTACTTTCTCTGTGTCCCTTCACGTACTATGGAACTGACTCACCCATCTCCACTACTTACAGGTTCGACTCTAAGAGGTTATGTGCCTTTATGCTTCAGACAACTGTCTAATATTGGGTGTCAGCTGCACAGGTCTGATGACATTGGTTTGAATGTTAAAAAGATATGTAAGAGTTCAGGATAAGGCTCGACACATCGAATCCAAGTAAATCCCACTGTCGCTCTCGCTGTGAGGGTGCTTACCTGCATCAGCCATTCTGTGGCTGTCACAGCCCTCTGCCCTCTCATCTGTGCTTGTCATAGTCACTGCTCCTTTCACTGTTGTTAAAATGGAAATGGATAGAAGGCATCCTCAATCTACAAACAATAATAAAAGAATCAGAGTAGAAACATCATTGGCCGTGATCTGAAGATGTGGTGTAAGCGGGGTTTCTCTTTGTCACTTGGCTATGAGATCTGAAGAGCTGCCTTTATCCTTTTCTAGCTACTCATTCACTGGTTTTGTGTGAACCCCTTCTCTTTCCTGGGACTCAGTTTCCTCATCTAGGAAATGGAGCTAGTGAACTCTGGCCTGCCTGCAGTATGGAGTTGAAACGAGGACACAGATGCTCAGCACTATGGAAAACGAGAGGCACCAATCAAATACGAGATGCTTTTACTGTTATTAGAACCATCTGGAAGTTGTTTGGACTTACAAATTGATAGAATCAGTCAACACTTCCTTGACTTACAGAGAAAGCGCTTGTTAGGGGTGTTGTTTTTTTTAAGTCGTTAACCCTACATATGTCGCGTCTTTTTTTTTTTCTTTTCTTTTTCCCCTTATTCTCCCCAACTGAGAGTTTTCAAGTTTCCTGTTTCAAAGCCTGAGTGACAATAGGGACACTTGAAAGCTCAAGCTGAACTGTCCTGAAACCTTTTGGTTTCTGTTTCGTTAAGGAGCTTCTACAGCACTGCTAATTGCTGAAGTATTTGATAGAGCTCAGTTCACAGGACATGTTGGGGTTTCAGGAACCTTCTGAGTTCATAATGAGGAGTTCTGAGTAAGATGGCTAGTAAATCTTTGAAAACAAAAGAATGAGCCAAATAAAAAAGAAGCCCTGACTACCCTGCTAGTTCTACAGGTTTCTCATCTAATGTCTCCCCATGCTGGGCCTTGCTTTTAGCATGCGGGAAATGGGTACATCCTTCTCACACTTTGCTTTAAGCAAATCATCCCAAATCCCAGAGACTTTCGCATCACAGTTCCAGGGGTTGGCTGAGTAGTTCTGCTCTTCTGCCTGGGCCATGGCAGATCCAAGGAAATTTAAAATGTGAGCCTGTGACTGTCATTAAGAGCTGAGAGCCAGGCCTTTACCGGGACTAGCATAACAACATCTTATCTGAACTGCACTGATTAACATGTTAAAACTCTGAGCTTCTGACATCTCAGTAGAGCAATAGCATCGCAAGAGTGAAAATAAAAATCTGACATTTTTTTCTCTTCTCGCATACCTTAAATCATTGCCTCAGACCATTGCAGCTTCGGTTCCCTTTGGACCTGGCTGCTTGTTCTTCTTCATGGAGGAGCATTCGTCTAGCAGGTCACTGAGAGGCGAGCTGAGGGAGCAGGGCTGGAACTCCCAGCTTTGCCATTCTGGGCAGGGTTTTTTCATATTCCAGTGTGAGTTTCAGAACATATCAGTGACTTTCCAAGAGGATCAAAGCAGAGACTTCACAACCTCATGGGGAGGGGCAGCCTTGAAGTAGTTTCTAAATGAGAAAAGGAAGTAAAAGACATGAAAACAGAAAGAAGGACATTCATTTGACTTTGTTCGTGGATGATATGAGGAAGGTAGAAAATTATGAATCCCAAAGTGGGGAAAGCACTAGAGAGAGCTAGGCAAGGCTTAAGAAACAAGATCAAAATAACATGGAAACCAATTGCTTGTTCATACATTACCAAAACAAAAAACCCGAAATTAATTTAAAAACAACCTCCCGCAACATCAAAATGTAGAATCGTGTGAAAAAAATCTAAATGTACAGAATTATTAGACACCAGCCTCATCAAACCCTTTCTCAGGAATGTTGCTGATGCTGCAATGGCCCTTAGAGAGATGGCTCAACATTGTTCAAGGTTAATTCTCCAACGTTCAATCTCAATGAGATTATAGCAGGAAACTTTTCATAATTGGCAAGAGATTACATAACTTATAGAGAAATGTAAAAGATTTAGTGTGATGGTTTATATATGGTTGACCCAGAGAGTGGCAGTATTAAAACATGTGGCCCTGTTGACTAAGTGTGTCACTGTGGGTATGGGCTTTAAGACCCTCCACCTAACTCCCTGGAAGCCAGTCTTCTCCTAGTGACCTTCAGATGAAGATGTAGACCTTTCAGCTCCTCCTGCACCTTGCCTGCCTAGATGCTGCCATGCTCCCTCCTTGATGACAATGGACTGAATCTCTGAACCTGTAAGCCAGCCCCAATTCAATGTTTTCCTTATAAGAGTTACCTTAATCATGATGCCTGCAGTAAAACCCTAACTAAGACTAACTAGGTTAGACAGATAAGACAAAATTAAATTTTTAAGAAAAATAAGAGATGGAGGAGATAGCCCTCCTATGAATAAGGGCTCTTATGCAAGTATAAGGACCCAAGTTCAAATCCCCAGCAACCATGTTAAAATCGAGCCATGGTCAGATGTATTCCTCTTAATTCTAGTGAAGGGAGATGGCTGGACCACAGTGGTCACCAGCTGAGCTCCAAGTTCAGAGAGAGACGCTATCTCAGAAGAGTAATGTGGAGAGTGATTGGTCTCCATTGGAGCACACAGGCATGCCCACACATCAACACACATGAACACACACACACATAGAAACTTTAAAAAAAAGGAAGTTGGAGAATAACTTCCACTATCCAATTCCAAGATTCTTATAAATCTACATAGATCCATTGGGTAACATTGACAGTAAGATAGATCAATGAATCATATATTTTCTTTTTAATAAAGGTACAGAATTATAAAATAGTGGGAGGTTTTCAATGATTGGATATGTACCTGGAAAAAAGTGTAAAATGCTCTAATCCATATATTGAACTAGAGTTTGCTCAACCTATATGTAAACTCTAACTATCCATAAGAAAATGAATGGAAAGACCTTTGCAACCTTGAACCAAACTAGGACTTCTGGGGTCCAGCAGTACAGAAAGGATCTGTGGACTCAGTGAACAGCTCACCGCAGGAGCCACTTGCTGGTGAAGTCATTACAGGCTGTCGCTTGGGCCTTGGAGGAAAAGTCAAGACTAATGAAAATTCCTATGTAAAGTCTTTACAGGTCTCTGAAGTCAACTAGGCTCATGTGGGCTTTCTGTTATTCCATGGAGCCGGAAAGGCCCTATCTGAATAAACAGTTACTTTTTATTTCCTTTTCTTTCAGGCCCAAATCCAGAATTTGTTGTTGTTTTAACATTTACCACCAGCATACACACCCAGCCACCACCTTAAAGAGTTATTTCTCTGCCTCTTGAGAATTGAGGAATTATTATTCAGGCTTTGAAAAAGGCCTTGCCCACTAACTAGTCGGTCCCCCAGCATTTTTGCATGAATGGTTTTCCAAACCTTGACAAGATACTGAATCATTTTAGGATTCAGTTTAACAAGGGTTGGAAGAAAGACCTGATTCCCTCACACCTTTTCCTGCTGATACTTTCTAAATCTCTGGTTCCAGTATGAAAAATGACTTTGCAAAACAGCCTGAGTGACAGTGGATTTATACCCATTATACCCAACACACACACACACACACACACACACACACACACACACACAAACACACACACACACAAACACACACACAAAATCTTCCCTTTGATACCAAGTCAAAGTCAAGAATAAGGCGGTGGTATGATTTGAACGATGAGTGCTCTTCAAAACCCCCTTAAAGGTCTGATCTCAGGACGATACTCTTGGAGTGTGGGAGAACCTTTAAGCAATGATGATATGAAAAAGGTCCTTAGGCCTTTGGAGGTACGCCCTTCACAGGGATTGTGAGAACAGGTCTTTCCATCTTTCTTGCTTTGCTTACTAGCTTAGGGTATAAGCACGTTTCTTCCGTGACTGTTTCCCCAGTAACCTGCCCTTTTTTCTCTCCTTCCTTACCAGGCCCACTCCACATGCTGTTTGTACCCAAAAGTTATTCTACATAACATCATAGTTTATAGTCTGTATTTTTTCGGTAGCTCATTAACTCCTCCAGGCCAGAAGCAATTGATGTAGACAGCCCATAATAAATTTTTGCCAAACTGACTGTCCCCAAACTACTGCCCATAAGATCCCCTTCCATTTCCCTGCTTCCTGCGGTGGCCACTGGGAGAGCACAGGATGTGTTCCTCCCAAAAATCACTGTGCGGTAACCATACTATTTAGTTTCCAACTACTTTCTGAGCTCTATCTTATTTTAGACACAATTAAAGCTTAAAGACTAGGAATGCAAAAGAAAATAAAAATATCCATGATGGTGCCAATGAATAATAAGGAAGTTAATTTAACACAAAACAGATGCAGTGGGGGGGAAAAAAAACTATGGATAATTAAAAGCGATTAGAGGTTGTCTTGCATGCTGAGGAATTAGATGGTGCCCTAAAAGATCTTTTTCTGAGGTCTGCATTACAAATTATCAAAGGATCAAACATTCAAGGGAAATATAAAAATGAGTAGATGTATATGATATCCTGTCTGGATATGAAGCATCTCTAAGCAGAAGGAACATATATTTCTAAGCAAAAGACCCAACTGGGGTAGTGATGGTGGTAACTCAACTTACAGGTAAAGCTTGTCTACCCAGTACAATGACACGAACGATTTTGCTACAAGGTAAAATGCCTACCCCTATCCTCATTATTAAGAGGTGTAGTTTTTGGAGGGATGTTAAGTCATGAGGGTAGAGTCCTCAGGGATCAAACTGGCGACTGTCTACAAGGTACATCAGAGAGCTCTCTTGGCACATATAAGACTATAAGGAGCAATTGGCTGTCTGCAAGTTGGAAGAAGGTTCCCACAAGAATCACACCATGCTACCAGCCCCGTATGTCGCCCAGGCTCAACAACTTTGACTAATGAATGTGTAATTCTTCAGAAGTCAGCTAGTCTGTGGTACTTTGATGCAGCAGCCTTGAGTGACGAAAATACTCAAAGTGGTACATTTTAGGATCAAATTTGTGACAAGTGTCACTGCATAAGTGAAGATACAGTGGTAGTGGACGAGACAAGAGATGAGGTTGAAGGTCACTGATGTGACTGGTCTTCTCAATTTATGAGATGAGAATCTATTAGAAAGTTGATCAGGTGAAGTCAAGCAGCATATATCTCCAAGTGTCCTGTGCTGAGAAAGTGGAGAATGGGCAGCTTATTTGCAGGGCTGAGTAATTTGATGAAAGGAATTGTTGATTTAAATGGAGAAGACTAAAAGAAACAGATCTTGTCTGGCATCAGGGGAATTGTGCTGTGGAAAAGGTTGGGGGTTGTTTGAGTATCTGAGAGATGTGACATTGGCAATTAGAAAGAAGACACCAAAGTCCACCAAAAAAGATACAAGAGAGGGGGAAACAGAAATTGAGGACTTGCCAGCCAGCATGCCCACAGTATTTCAGCCCATAAGACTAGATGACAACATCAAAGGGGGTAGAAACCAGGACAACGGGGAACTGGGGCTGAACCCAGACGGGTTCAATTTTAAGAAACCAGAGAGTTTGTGAGCAACCAACACAAAGAAAAAGTAGCCAGTGAACTGGGAAGAAGGCCAAGGGAGATGGTGAATGGTCAAAAGAAAGGGTCCACTGTGTCAACACATGGACCAAAGAAATGCAGACAGACCATTAACCTTGTGTTTAACAATGTAGACATCCATGGGCTGGGGGGGGGGGGGGGGGAAGCCTTGCAAATAATGGAGTGAGAACCTGACTAGAGGAAGTTTTTACAAAAACAAAGGGGTAGAATGGATGGCCAAGTACACATAGGGCTGCTGGTTCACTGGTGGAGAGTCAAGTATGTACTCAGAATCTAGAGTTATAAGGCACCAGGCTGACAAATTACTTACCTAAAAGTTCTAAGCCCAGACAGCTCATTCCAAGCATCCATTAGCTTACCACACCCATTGGTCCGTTCGCATATCTGTGCACATCTCCTGTCCAGTGTTTTTAATGTCAGTGATGCTGTTGCACAAGAGAACTTTTCCTGGGGAGAAAAAAACCACATCCCCAAATAGGATGCCCACAATAGAGCAACGTACAGACATCACAGGAGTCCATCTTGGGGAGCAAATGAGTTTTATTGAGGTTTCTTACAGTAATGTGGATGACGGGTTACTTACAGGGGCAGAAACAGCTCAAAGACAGGGGCATCACCAAAGCCCATACCAGCATCTGGAGCTCACTGCACAGCTGCAGGCAGCTCCACAGGTGAGAAAGTGTCTTTTTAAAAAAACTTAGTTGAGTTAAACCTCCTTAAGGCAGCTTGGCTGGTGTTTGTTTCATTTAGACAGCTGGTCTGGTCTCAGAGCCTTTTTTGTAGCTTGGTTTGTCTGGAAATCTTTAGAGTCAAATGGCAGATTTTGATTTGTTTGTTTGTTTGATTGATTGATTGATTGATTTCTTTGTTGTTTCACTTTTGTTTGGGTGGTGGTGGGTTTTGTTACTCAGTTGGTTGGTGGATGGTTTTGTTTGCCTACTTGTTTGTTTTGAAGGTTTTATTGTTTACTTTAGCCAGGAGGGGCCTAGAGAATCTGATCAGTTTTAGGGACTTCCTCAAAGCTATTTCAAGTTTTTTTATCTCTCTGTTTAGGGGGCGTTCTGTGGGATGAAATGTTCTGATCACTACAGAAGCTGTGATGGTCAAATCTCTTCCAGTCCAGAGCCAAAGCCTGGAGAGTTCCATTGGGATGACCATTCTCAACCAGGCTGTGCAGAAGAATACCCTAACAATGCAAACCTTGTTTCCCAGCAATTTTAAGGGAGCGGTTCAAGAGCGTTTTTTTTGTTTTTTGTTTTTTTTTTTTATATCTCTGCCGGTCCTGTAACTCACCATGTAGATCAGGCCATCCTCAAACTCAGCCTTCTGCCTTTGCCATCTGAGTGCTGGAATCAAAAGCATACATCAGCATCACCCAATTTTTTTTTAAGCAACAATCTTAATTCAACAAATCTCTGTCTCCTCCAAGAGTCATTAGGATTGATTAGGACAGTTGCCCTAATTAAAGAGTTGGAAAGAAAATATATCAGTCTTGTGAAACTGAGTATAGGCTTAGCTTTAGTAATCTCTCAAGATTTTTTTTCCCTATTCATTTCTCTGTCAGTAAGCCAACTCTAAGGTCATTATCTCTACCTTGACCCATTGGGATTGCTTTCCATGTGGTTTCTCTGCATCTGAGCCTATCCTAACTCTTGTTAAAAGAAGAAATCCGGGTTTCAGCAGCAATGTAAGAAAAAGGATGAAGAGAGTGTGGTACTATGGCCCATGGAGGTGCAGCAAGACCTGCAGGCAAAGAGGATGCCTCTGGGGGACCCATGTTAGAAATACCTTCCCCATGAGGGACCAGCCACATGACTGTATAGTGCAGAATAGAGTTTATTTAGGTCATGGGGGAGTTAAGAGGGTAGCAGAGGCAGAGAAAGAGAAGAGAGGAAGAAAGAAATAGAGGAGTAGAGGAGTAAAGGCAGTGGAGGGAGGGGGTAATGAAGGGGGAAAGGAGGAGTAACAGGGGGGAAAGCAAGAATGCAAGAGAGCAAGATAGCAAGAGCAAGAGGAAGGGGGGACAAGCAGCCTCTTTTATTATTATTATTATTATTATTATTATTATTATTATTATTATTATTATTCCTTACCACTTTATTTTAAAAAAAAAAAAGAGAGGGGGATACATTTGCAGATTTTGAAAGGCATTTTGGCACAACATTATATGAATAATTTTGTCAGTACTTCTTTTAGAGGTTTGATAGCATGCATAGAAATTCCACGAGTTACCATAAGCATGAAGTACATGTAGGACAGAATGTAACATAGAAACAGATTCCTTGTTGGGTATAGATTAAGCATAATGATCTGTGAATACCAAAAATTGCCACAAGGCTATTATCTTAGCTCTTGGATTATTAATGATTTGAGGTCCCCATGTACCACACTCGTTAAATTCTAGAAAATCCTTAATTTCTTTCTTTATTTCTTCTTTGACCATGCTATTGTTTAATAGAGCATTGTTTAATTTCCATGTGTATGTGAATGTTTTGTTGTCTTTGTTGTTATTAAAGGCTTAGTCCATGGTGATCTTACAGGATGCATGGGAGTATTTCAATCTTCTTATATCTATTGAGGCTTGTTTTGTGACCAATTATATGGTCAATTTTGGAGAAGGTGCCGTGAGGTGCTGAGAGGAAGGTGTATTCTTTTGTTTTAGGATGAAATGTTCTGTAGATGTCTATTAATTCCAATTGGTTCATAACCTCCACTAATTTCACTGAGTCCTTCTTCAATTTCTGCTTCCATGATCTGTCCATTGATGAGAGTGGGGTGTTGAGGTATCCCACTATTACTATGTGGTGTGCAATGTATTTTTTGAGCTTTAGTGAAGTTTCTTTTATGAATATGGGTGCTCTTGGATTTGGAGCATATATGTTAAGGATTGAGAGTTTCTCCTGACAAATTTTTCCTGTAATGAGTAAAAAGTGTCCTTCCTTATCTTTTTTGATAACTTTGGTTGAAAATTTACTTTATTCAATATTAGAATGCCTACTCCAGCTTGTTTTTGGGGGGCATTAGCTTGGAAGGTTTTTTTCCCAACCTTTTACTCCGAGTTAGTGTCTGTCTGTCTCTGAGATGAGTTTCCTGTATGCAACAAAATGCTGGATTCTGTTTATGTATCCAGTCTAATAGCCTATGTCTTTTTATTGGGGAATTGAGTCCATTTATGTTAACAGATATTAAAGAATAGTGGTTGCTGTTTCCTGTTATTTTTGCTTTTAGAGATAGAATTGTTCCTGTGTGTCTTTTTTCTTTTGGTTTTCTTGCTTAGTTATTTTCTTGTTTTTACTAGGATGTAGTTTCCCTCCTTGTATTTGGTTTTCCACCTATAATTCATTGTAGTACTGGATTTGTGGTCAGATATTGCTTAAATTTAGTTTTGTCCTGGAATATCTTAGTCTCTCCATCAATGGTGATTGAAAGTTTTGCTGGGTATAGCAGCCTGGGCTGACACTTGTGTTCTCTTAGGGTCTGCATGATGTCTGTCCAGGATCTTTTAGCTTTCATAGTCTCTGTTCAGAAGTCGGGTGTGATTCTGATTGGTCTGCCTTTATATGTTACATGACCTCTTTTCCTTACTGCTTTTAGTATTCTTTCTTTGCTTTGGGCACTTGGTGTTTTGACTGTTATGTGTTAGGAGGAATTTCTTTCCTGGTTCAATCTATTTGGTGTTCTGTATGCTTCTTTTATGCTCATAGTCATCTCATTCTTAAGGGTAGGAAAGTTTTCTTCTATGATTTTGTTGAAGATATTTACTGTGCCTCTTAGTTGATATTCTTTGCCCTCTTCTATTCCTATTATCCTTAGGTTTGGTCTTCTCATTGTGTCCTGAATCTCCTGGACATTTTGGGTTAGGAGCTTTTGGGCTTTTGCATCTTCTCTGACTGTTTTCTCTATGTTTTCAATGTTGTCTTTGGCCCCTGAAATTCTCTCTTCTATCTCTTGTAGTCTGTTGGAGATGCTTGCATCTGTGACTCCTGATTTCTTTTTTTAGGTTTTCTACCTCCAGGGTTGTCTCTTTTAGTGCTTTCTTTATTGTTTCCATTTTAAATTCCTTCTTCAATTCCTTCAGCTCTTTGGTTCTGTTTTCCTCTAGTACTTTGATTTCTTTGGGTGTTTTTTTGTTTCCTCTTTAAAAGCTTCTATTTCTTTATGCTTTTCCTCTCATTCTTGTTTAAGGATCTCTATCATCATCTTGAGTTATGATTTCGAGTGTGAGTCTTCTTTTTCTGGAGTGTTTGGCATTCCACTGTTTGCTGTGATGGGAGAGCTGGGTTCTGATGTTGCCAGGTTGTCTTGGTTTCCATTGGGTAAGTTCTTTTGCTTTCCTCTTGCCATCTTGTTGTCTGTGATTATACATGGTCTTGTTGTCAGTGATTGGTTCCCGTCTCTCCTGTGTACCTGGCCTGTGTTCCTGGATCTTAGTTAAAGTTTTAGGTGGCAAATGACTTGAGCGTTTGGTTTGCATACAAGGGCCTTCCAGGTGGACCCAAGTCTCTATGGCAAAGTTCCTGTTCCCCTGGACCAACCAAAAGGCTGCACCTAAAGCGCACTAGGCCTAGCCTTCTCTGTGCCCCGGCTACTCACAGCGCACTGCAGTCTTGCCAAGCCTGTGTCCCTGGATCTCTGCTATTCCTGGTGGCAAATGGACTGAGCGTTTGGTCCGCAGGTGATGGCTTTCCAGGGGGATAACAAGTCCCTATTTCAGGGTTTCTGCTCCCTTGAACCAATCAGGGGGGCGCGCTTTCTGCGAGCTCAGCCCAGACCCCTCTTCGCTCTGGCCACTCACTGCGCAGTCTCACCAGGCCTGCGTCCCTGGATCTCCACTGTTGAGGTGGCAAATGGCTTGAGTGTTTTGTCAGCATGCAAGGGCCTTCCGGGTGGACACCGAGTCTCTACGGCAGCGTTCCTGCTCCCCTGGACCAACCGGAGGGCCACACCTAGCCCTCTCTGCGCCCTGGCTACTCACAGCATACCACAGTCTCACCAGGCCTGTGTCCCTGGATCTCCCTTGTTCCTCTTTTATATTTTTTTTATAAATTTTTTTATAAATTTTATAAAATTTTATAAATTCAGCCTCTTTTATAGTGTCATGTCACTGGGGCAGAGCATACCTGGCTACTGTCAGGAAACTGAAGGGTGGGGAATACCTGGCTGTTGCTAGGTAACTGAGGGGTGGGGTTTACAGAATCCCAACATCTACCCATCTATATTCTTAAATGTTATCAACTTATTCCTCTCAGCTGACTATGTGCTTCCTTTCTTCTGATTAGGTTTATTGGCTTGAGGTTAAAATTCAAAGTCATCTTTTAGTGGCCCTCAAAGGCTCTTCTGTGGATGTGTGGATGGATGAAAGGGTGGCTGAATGAACAATGGTTCCACCTGGGGTATGCAGGCACACAGAGAATGGGCCACAAAGCAGGGCAATGTAGTCTTCAATGGGGAGCTAGAGAGATGGCTCAGCAGTTAAGAGCACTGGCTGCTCTTCCAGAGGTCCTGAGTTCAATTCCCAGCTACTACATAGTGGCTTACAACCATCTGTAATGGGATCTGATGTCATCTTCTAGTGTGTCTGAAGATGGAAACAGTGGACTCATACACAAAATATGAATGAATGAATGAATGAATAAATAAATAAATAAATAAGAAAAGGTACCTGCTTTAGGGGGAAAAAAGAATCTTCAGTGGGTGAGCTTTTAAGTCTCATCAGAACTTGAGGAATTTTCACCTCTAGAAGTATAAGGAGTTAATTCCCAGTTGATATGCTACATTCTGCTCATGTGATGAACTGGAGTATAAGAGGCAATGAAAAGCAAAGCTTACGATTGCTCATCTCTCACTTGTCTTCAGTGTCTTAACCTGTATCTCAGTCCCACTAAGAAATGGCATTTTCTTAAATGCCCCAGGTTTCTGCAGGTACTGTTTCCTCCTGCGGACTCCATTTTTCTCCTTTATTTTACCAGCTAGTTTCTTATTGTTCTTTAATACATGCGACACTGCTTCCCTCCGATGTGAATCACCTTCGTCTTTTCAAATCCTGCCCCACCTGGATCAGGACCTGTTATGAAACATGTGCTTCCCCTCACCAGATCCCTTATCATAGGATACAGCAATTGTCACTTATGTCTGTGTTTCCAGCCAACCTGCCAGGACCATCCTAGTAGTAAAGCCATGTGAAACTATTCTGTTAAATAATCAGTGTTGTGAACTCATTCTGGAAGACATGTTGAAATGCCTAAAACAAATGCTAATATTTCACAGGTATAGAATTGTCTCTTGAGATGTGATGGCCCCAGGACACCACACATTACTCCTGGCTTGCTGTGTCCTACCCCCATTGCTGGACATGTGCTTCCCATTGGCCTTGGTGCCTGCAATTTGTGATTCATGCTGAAAGCACATTTGACTGGCTCATCTTTATAGCTCTTCTCTGAGAAAATTACCCAATCTGGCAGTCCTTTTGGCCCCAAGGCTACTTGACAGATCACAATAAGCCAGGCCAGATGGGAGGAGAAAATGAACTCCACCATCAAATTGTCCAATGCCTGAAAAATGTTGGCTTTGAGATAGTGCAGTTCTTTGTATTGCCTGTGATCAGAGGTCGGCACTCTCCCGTGCATTGCCTATAATCAGAAGACTGAGCTCTGCATTGGGCCAAGGCAGTAAGGTCTTAGTGTTCCTGGCTGAGTTTTGTCAGTGTCCCAAAGTGGAGCTCCCTGCCAGGTGGGTTGTCACAGCTGTGGAATCAGAGAAGTTGTGCAAGCAGAGACAGACTTTCCAACTCAGCAAAAGGACGAACCTTAGAGAGTGAGCTCAGGCCAAGCGAGAGTCAAAAAACAAGGCCAAGGATCCCAAACTCGAGTGCACGTGGCAAGAAGTAGGAGCTTGGTGACTACAGAGTATAGAAAGGGAGAGACAAGGATGACCGTGATGGGGACACCTGAAGACTTCCAGTGCTTTCTCGAAGCCTGCCACTTCCAACAAAGCTCGACTGAGCCAAACTGTATATTGATTATTGTTTTACAAAGCATTTATCTAGCCTTTGTGATAAGCATAACTCTTTTTTTTATTTATTCTGCTTCTATATGTGCACATGTGTACCTCCATGTGTGTGGCCTTATATACATGTACATTTGTGTTCACTAATCTGGACACGTGTGTACCATGATATATGTGAGATCACAGAACAGTCTTGGGCTTCATCTTCCACTTTCTTTTACACAGAATCTCTCTTGGGTTTTTTTGGTTTGTTTTGTTCTGTTTGCTTGTTTGTTTGTTTCCTGCTGGATATACCAGGCTACTCGGTCCATAAACCTTAGTGATTCTCCTGCTTCTACCTCCCAACTCCCTCGGGAGCACTGTGATTAGAAGTGTTCATGCCTTATATCTGGCTTTCCATATGTTGGAGGAATTAGAACTCAGTTCCTCAGTCACATGTAGCAAGTGCTTTCCCTGGTGTACCAGCTCCCCAGCCTCTAGTACAACTACCCCACATACTGCCATTATACTCATTCTAGAAATAAGGAAACTGGATTTCAAAGAGACTTACAAGGCATCAAAGCAGCAGTGGTTCCTAGAACCATCTTATCTAAAGGCCCTGTTATGGGTTTTCCAAGAATAAACAAGCCAACCTGCTAAAAGTCACTCCCAGACAAGCCAAATTGCAAAGAAGACTCTGAGAACAGACAAGCTGTTTAGAAAAAGTAGAAACCAGCAACACTACCTAGGAGATGTTTAGGTCAGCTGAGTCCCTTGGAGAGGACACTCTAGCCTTTTGAGCTGCCTATATATAGGCTATGCCGTAAGCTCCAGATCCTTAACTTTTGCGAGGGGTCAGAGGTACTGACCTCGGGAAGACTGTCTCCCTCAAGCACCACTGGGAGGAAAGAGGGTCTGGCATGGCAGAAATGGAAACCTTAACTACTTCCTGGTGCAACTCTGAAGAGGACAGAGTCTCGGGCATTAGCTGAGTGTTTTAAATGTATGTGATTGGTAGAAATGTTGCTGTAGTAGTGGTAAGTGACTGAAGCAAGCAGAAAAGGCAGAAAGTGCAGGCTTTGGTGATACGGCCATCTTTGAGTCATTTCTGCTCCTGTAAGTAACCCCTCACCTTATCCCTTTAAGCAACCTAACAAAACTCGTGGACTCACCAAGTTGGACTCTGGTGGTATCCATACTTTGATCTGTTGTTGCCTTCCTATCTGGGGTGAATGTGGTTTGCATCTTCCCCAAGAAAAGTGCTGTCCAACTTTTGTTGATGGCCCCATTCTGGAATGTGCTAAAAGGTGCTGAAAGATTCTGCAATCAAGAATAGCCTGACTTACTTTGAATATCAGCTTCAACACTGGGGAAATCTGATTTTCCTCATCTATAAAAATAGGCTATTAAAAGTACCTACCATATAAGATGTGTAAGACAATTAAATGAGATAATACAGGGTCTAGGGAAATAACTAAGTGGGCATGAGCACTTGTTGTAATAACATAAGGACCTACGTCTTCAGGTTGAAGATAATTAAAACCTAGGCATGGCCACATGTACCTATAACCCTTACACTGAAAGACAGACACAGGTAGATCCTGGTCACTCACGGATCAGCTGTCCCAATCGCAGTGGTGAGCTAAAGGGTCAGTCAGAGAGCCTGTCTTAAATGAATAAGGGAGTAACAATAGAGCATGACCTCTGGCCTACACACACACGCACACAGACACACATAAACGCACACACACACACACAGAGAGAGAGAGAGAGAGAGAGAGAGAGAGAGAGAGGGAGGGAGAGGGAGAGAACGAGTTTCCTTACTCCTAAATATGAATAAATTAACCATCACTCATATTCCTAAGTGGCAGCTGCTTGGCTGGCGATAGGACACGCCTGCCACGGTTATTTGTCACCTTTGTATCCCATCGTCACCTTTGTATCCCACTTTGTTCCCAAACAGCCCCACACGGTTTGATGGGTTTATTCATTTTTACGGGTAAGAAAACTGAAGATCCTGGGATAAATGTAATTTCTTAATCTCAAATGACCGAGGGAGGCAGACTCCAAACCAGGCAGGTTTGAACGGTCGATCCATTCACCTTGCTTGGGCACCTCAGCATCTACTGAGGTAACAAAGGCTTCTGTGACAAGTAAGGACACTGCCAGTTACTGACAGAGAGATTGTGATCTTA
This sequence comes from Micromys minutus, assembly GCF_963924665.1. Classification (NCBI taxonomy): domain Eukaryota; kingdom Metazoa; phylum Chordata; class Mammalia; order Rodentia; family Muridae; genus Micromys; species Micromys minutus. Next base: position 25,003,369 of record NC_137978.1, on the reverse strand, counting down.
TGCTTTCTGCTTCCTGGAGACAAACAAAACCCTGGTGTATAGTTTAGATTGGTCAGGAGCTGCTGAGTTGCTCTTTCTCCATTGACAATTAAAAAACCTCAGGAACCATTGTCCCGAATGGATACTCTAGGGTATAGCTTAACCAGGTTTTCATAAATACAAAGAAGGCAGAAAGTAAGGCCAACTCTGAGGAACATGAAGACTTCATAGCCCAGACTCCTTTCAGGAGTTGGGACTTCAGTTGATCGTGAAAAATTAAGACCCATGTAGTAAAAAATAATCCAGTGTCTTATTAATACCCAAGACAGATAACTTTATTCGAGGCTGGAGTCAAAGCCTAGAAGAAAAGAGATCCAGAGCTTTGGCAGCTTGGTTTTTCCTGGGATTCTCACTTCCAGAGAAACATTTATCACTTGCAGCTCTCAACATATAATACCTTACATGGAAAAAAAAGACCGATTCTGTCCAAATAGCCCATAATACGTAATTTCTCACATGAAAGAAGAGACTGATTTGGGGGTCACTGAAACAACAGTGTCGCTAGATGTCTTTTTCATGAAATAAGTAAAAAGAGACAAGGCCAAAATATCTATTTTACATACTCAACACCTATGAGCTGAGCCATCCAATGAATGCACTGAACACTCCGGAGGTAGGCGGAGCAAAGGCATCAGAATAATGTGAAACCCGGCTCAGATCCCATCCTGCCGTTTAGTACTTTGCCATTAGCAATCTACCCTTTCTAGATCTCAGCTCTACATTGAAAACTAAAACAAACAACACCGGTGGAGTGTGGGCAGCCTGGGAACGTCAGGAAAACTAAACCAGCTAATATAAGGCCAGGAGATTAGCATGTCCAGGAGGCAGAAGGCAAGAAAAACGATTGTGATTCAGCTTACATTTTCTAGGTCCTTTTTTTTTTTTTTTTAAACTTAATTCTCATGACTTCCCATTGGCCCAGTATAAAATGAATTCAGGAGTCCTGCTCTGAATCCCTGTTATGGAAGTGAGAAAACATCTGCAAAGTATCTGAAATATAGCACATGCTCAGAAAGGAGTGACTGCTAACGTTCCCCAGAGACCTGGCTGGGAACTGGCCATGCACCCTACTGTCAAAGCTAACTAGCTTCTTCTCTCTCTGTGCCCCTTCCTTATCCATTACCTAAGGTATTATGACCTTCCTGCTTTATTCATAGGCAACATGATAAACTTAATAACAATAGCAACTATAATGAATAAATCTTAGTGGGGGGCTGCAATGTAGTCAGGCATAATAAGTGCATTGTGTATAATACTTGATGTGATTTTAATGGTTGTCAGAATAAGAACTTCAAGATCTTGTACACTGATTCCTAGAACATGGAAGTATTGCCTTATTTGTCAAAGGAGACTTTGCAGTGTGACTTGGTAAGAGTTTTGAAGAGGGATGCCACTGAATTACTGAGCAGGCTCAGTCTAACCTGAATAAGACCTTAACTATGAGATGTCACTCTGACAAACAGCAGAAGGGATGAGTCAGAAGGCAATGTGACAGAGCTAACAGCATAGGAAAGGTGTGGCTGTCTTGGGAGATGGAAGAAGGGATTCAAGTAATAAAAGTGACTTGTGGAAGCTGAAGCAATCCTGGCCTATAATCAGAAAGGAAAAGACACCTGAGCCCTGAAACTACCTAGAATTGAATTCCATTTCCTCAGCAGCTTGAGCAAGCATAGGAGCAGACTTGTATACAGAGGCTCCAAAGAGGAATCCAGACCTACCCACACTTCTATTTCAGCCATGTTAGCCACTGGGATGCACACATATGTGCCTGGACCTCTGTGATGTGAGATAAAAATGGGTGTTAACTTTAAGGTATAAAAAGGAGTTATTGCAATAGCACTAGATTTTAAAATTCCTACATAGAGCATCATAGAATAATAAACATGATAATTCCCAATTTGCTCATGAGAAACTGAGGCAAGGAAAGCTTAATCTTTCCCCAGAACCTACAACGCATACCTGGAGGATAAACTTGATCAATCTGACTCAAAAGTATATTTCTGTAAACAGGCCCTGACTCACAGGATATGACTAATAGTAACATATGACATTGATGAGCGGGTAGACGGGCAGCAATCCTGGGTGTGCAGACATGCGGGACACAGAAGAGTGTCGCTGCTTGTGCTAAATTAAATGGATTCAAGTACCCATGTCAAGACTGAGCTGAGCCACACACCTGAAATCCTCAACTGAGCGGGCAGACACAGGAGGATGGCTGCAAGCTTGAGGCCACCCTGGTCTACCTCGATGTCTCCCAGCCACCCCGCAATATCCTTCTTCAAGAATAAAGTCTAATAAACAAGAATGCTTGTCGAGAGTATCACAAGAGGAGTCATGTGACCCATGCTCTCTTCCTGCTTTTGTGGCATGGTTTCTGTATGACAAGCCTGGCTCTACTCTAACCCTTCTTTCATATACGCAAACTGGAAATGATCCATCTGATAAAGCCTATTTTCTTGAGTCAGGAGATTCATCAGGACATGGAAATGAACAGAGGAAGGGCCTATGTAATGCACTGTCACACCGCATGAAACCCTTACTGAATGCTACCATGTCAGTCGGTACGAGAAGTTCTTAGGAATAGGGCAACAGCCGAGGTGAGGAACTGTTACAGACATTTGTGAGGATGCTTCACTGAGAACAAGTACGAGGCACCCAAGGTCCGACTGGTCCAAGAGAACAGTTTAATCAGACCCGTACTTTGCCTGTTGGTTGGGTGAATGGGACTCTGGGAAAACTCCTAAGAAAGGTTACATTTGTGTAGTCTCAGACAGGAAGAATAGGCTTGGCCACAGGATGTGGGAAGAACGCATCTTTCTAAGGTAAATTGCTATGGAATTGCCTGTCAACATCCTTGTGCCTGGCTCAGAGAATCACTAGGACCCGGAAAGTAAGCACTGGAACTGCTCACCAATACTCTCCTCTCAAGGACTGCCCTTCATCTCCAAAGTTACACTTAGACAGGGCCCTGAGCAAGGAGAAGTGACTGCTGTCATTCTTGCAAGGAAGAAATTTGAAATCAGTGCCCACCCTCTGTATGACCAGACACTACAAACTAGTGCTGTCCTGTGGACAATAAAGGCAATCATACGTCTAATTTTCTAGTAGGCATATTAAAATAAAAGGCAAGTGGATGGGGCAAATCAATTTTTATTATTGTATATAAGACATACTAACATAGTACATTTAAATTTTTTCAGTATGTTATTAATGGGGATTAATGAGGTGCTTGAAATTGCCCTTTCGATTAAGTCTGTGATGGACTCCAAGCGTGTCTTTTATGTTCATAGATACAGCTTGGGACAGAGACACTTTAACTTTTCAGTGGCCACATGTGGCTGCAGTTACTAAGCTGAACAGCACAAATGAAGTGGCAGAAGTCCCAAAGCTTTTGGCTTGTGACTGACAGGGACTCCAGCCAACACGGGGAACATACAGCAGAGGAAGATGCAGATGCCAAGCTGCCTCTAGCCCACCCCTCCCCCTGCAAGCCGCTATGCGTCTGTGTTTGGTGTTGCAGCCTGGCTCTCTTGAGCTATACAGACTTGTAGAATAGAAAGCAATCGCCAGCAAGCCTGCAGAGCAAAGCAGGAGCAATAATGAGCGAGGCCTTTTATGAGATACTCAGGCACTGGATCTCATCCCGGAGGAATGTTAATGGGTTTTATGCCATGGTCAGGTTTAAGAGCTCACATTGGAGGCAAGGAAAATAAGAAGGGAGCTGGTACAATGGCAGAGCAGCAAGGCTCACTACAGGAACAGAAGGGGGAAGCTCATACAAAGCTGTATATGTGGCTCCACATCAACCTGCATCAGAGGCGGCCTGTTTGTGGTCCAGCCAATGAGGTGAATGCTCTGCACTGTCCTTCAGTTTTCTGTGGCACTATTTTCCACTGTCATCACTAGCCACAAGGACTTGTTACACCGATCCCCTCAGAAAGGTATGCTGGTTCCACTTCAAGGTCACCTTCCCAATTTAATGCCATGTTTGATGATTTTACTCTTATTCCAGGATATACTTCAAACCTTGGGGCTCTTCAACGCTCCTCAGCTGGGAGAGAGATTTTTTTTCCTTCCCACGTGTCTCTCACAAATAATGTAGCATAAAGAAAAGATGTAAAGAAGAAACCAATGTTTTCAATGATTTCTTCTTTTCTTTCTTTCTTTTTTACTTTCTTTCATTCCTTTCTTCCTTTCCTCCTTCCTTTCTTTCTTTCCTTCCTTTCTTCCTTCCCTCCTTCCTTCCTTTCTTCCTTCTCCTTTTTTTCCTCCATTTTCCTCTCCTTTTTTCCCCTCTCTCCCTTCCCACCTCCTTCCCTCCCTTCCCCGCTTCCCTCCCCCTCATAACTTCTCCCACAGAGAAGTTATCAGAGACTGGGATGGGCAGAGTAGGCCACTCCACTTGCAATGACAACATCCTATTCAACATATTCTTTGGAACTGATTTGTTATACTTTAAGAATGCCAGCTATTTATCTTTTTCGCACCTGGGGATGAAAGCAAGGTCAGTTTGAGCCTGTTTCAAGCTTTTTCATGAAGAATTTCAAAAGAAAACTTTCAGCAAATGGAGAGGATATCAGTGAAAAGCTAGTTCAATATCTGCTTTGAAACATTTGCCCAGAGTACGCACAGCTTCTGTGGCTTTCAGATTATGTCATCAACCATGGTCTAGAACATGACTCTATTTCCCTAATAGAGTCAGTTCTTGCAAAGAAGGTAGGCATCTGAATGGATTGTTAACTTTCATGCAATGATGCAGAACACAGACTGGTCCAAGTTTTACCATCTACTTGCTGTATAATCTTATGAAAAGCCAGCAGGTTTCTGAGCCTTGGCTTCCTCATCTCTAATTTAAGGGTGATAATCCCAATGTCTCTAGGGGAGTTGAGAGGATTGACTAGGGAAGCTGGCATCTTAGCCAATGGTCCATAAACCTCAACTGAGTACTGAGTAATGAACTGCGTGGATTCCAAGCCAATATACTTAGGCTAAGGCTTCGGCTCCTGCATTTGCTAATTGCATGGTCATGGACAACTCTCACATGTCATTAGTCTAGAGTCTATAAAGTAGGATGATGCCACTTATCCAAATTACACTCGGCGGCATATTTGACAGTTGATTTAGAATCCATGTTCTAGACAGCAGCCTGAGTCAAAGATGAAAGTGCTGGTGGTTTACTTTGGAAGTGACTGAGGTCAGTGTGAGAAAGAAAAGGAACCCGTGGCCTTGTTGTGGTGTATGTGGTGGTGGTGCTCTTCCTGATAGCCTGCAAAGAACACCCATTGGTGTCATTTTCATCCCTCCAGTGGGTCTGACTTCTGGGAGCTTTTCATTCCGATACACCTCAGGGCACATCACAGAAGAGAGAACAGAGACATGGAGCTGCCCTGCTCATCCTGGTCTGCTTTTACTCTCTGACTGATGCTTACCTAGCGGAAGCTAATTCTCCTTAGACCCGTGCTTCTCAGATTTTGATGTGTTTCCCAGTATTATTGGATGATCTTGCCAACTAGGAGACCTTATTAACATTTCCTCAAGGCTCTGCCCACAGTTTCCTAGCAACACCCAGATAGGTAGGAGTCTAGCTCACTGTAAAATAACCATTTGCTCTCTCTCCCTCCCTTCCTCCCTCCCCCCTCTCCTTTTTGTCTCTGTCTCTGTTTCTCTTTCATTCTCTCTGTCTCTCTCTGTCTTTTTGTCTCTGTCTCTATCTCTGTCTCTCTCTCTCTCTCTCTCTCTCTCTCTCTCTCTCTCTCTCTCTCTCCCCTCTCTCTCCTCTCTCTACCTACTCTCTCCCTCTTTCTCTCTTCCCATATGTTCCTGACTAGCATCTCCCTCTCTTTTCATCCTTCTCTGTACCCCTCCCTCCCTATCTTGACTCCCTTCTCCAGGTCCAAAATAAATTTCCTTTTACACTAGGCCTGTTGCATGGCATGATTGCTCAAGTGCCCTTCACACTGCTATTTTATAAAGCACAACAGACCCTGCTCCAGTAGATCTGAGATGAGACAAGTGGGGTATATTGCTTGGTGCAGCCTGGCTTTCAACAACTCCAGCCCCCTCAGGAATCCACCTGAGTGTCACAGAAGCATGACTTTAATTTCTATTTCCCTCTCATGCATCAGCTTCCTGCAGAATTGTCCGCCTTGCCCCATACTCACATCTAATGGACTTTTTTCCTTCATCTACTTCCCCTAATCAGAACAACTCAGTGCCCCCTCTACTTCTCTATCCACTGTCTGGCCACCCTGAGCACTCACGTTATCATTTGCCCCATACTACCTGGACTTGATTTGAATAAATATTTTCCCTCTGCACTTTGGAGCAAGAATCCTCCAGACCCAGAGAAGCTCTGTGTCCAATGTCTCAGAAAGACCTTTTTGCTAGCTTCCTGTACATGAAAACTGGAGCAAAGGTAGCCCAAATCATTCACACACTTGCCACCAAGTCACCAGCCCCAGTTCATTTCTGAAGTTGAAGAAGATTGGTAATTCACACGTTTGTAAAAACACAAAGTGTACATTCAGACAGGAATACCCCAGTTTCCTCAAAACACACACCAGACCTGCCTCCTGTTTGGAGTCCACACACAGTGTGCCTCTGAGTCTATCAGATGACTACAGGATGTCTGAAAACACCATTTAAGAGTTTCTCTTCAACAGTGAAACACAGGGACAAAACAGAGTCGAGAAAATCGGCAACGAAGGAAAAGGGGCAGAGAGCTCAGATTGGAAACATCAGATGGTCCTGATTTCTTTTGCTACTACAGTTTGGAGCTGGTGGGTTTCGTTGCAAGAGCATCGCTTCACAGCTATGAGTAGATCCTCAGCTTAACCCACTGGTGAACATCCAGCTTCACCATTTTCAGTCTATGCGATCTTGAGATAGAAAGTTGTTAAACTTGGTGGTTGGGCAGCTTTCCCAACAGTGTCACGGGAATAATAAACGTGCTCATCACATAGGTTTGGAGCAAAGATTAAATAAGTCAAACACGTAGGCATAGGCCATTTACATTTTAATTGTCTAATAAGTGCCTGACTAGCGTTAGTGAGAGCCATGCCAGATGAAAGGCCACTTCTTTGACGCCCACTCGAGATGTTATATTGGCATCACAATGAGAAGAGGAGTGCATCCGTGGATATGAGAGCAGGTACTAATTTGATCAGCTGAGTTTCTGTTTAGGGACAAGGAAACACGAGCATAAATTCAACAGAATTGAATTAGACCCTTTGCTGCTATATTGGGGTCAAAAATGATAAGTTTAAGAGGGTGTTTGTTGAAAAAGTAAGTATTTTGCAGCCCTGCCCACTAAAATAGCCTCAGAGCAATTACAACTCCAGGACAGTGCACATGCCTAGCCCCTAAGCTATGGTTTACACATTCCACTCCCCACAGAGGAACCCAGGGTGCCTCCTGGAATGGTTGGTGATTAAAGTCTGGAGCAAGAAAGTTCCAAGGACTTTGTGTCCCAGAACAGAAGTAGAAAGGAAATCAACTGAGGGTGCAGTAATAAAAGAACTCAGGACCAAGACAAAGTTGTCCACAATACGCCATCCCACTCTGAGTGTGGAATCCACTGCTCCTGGCCCAATAGAAAAAAAGAAGTTCCAATGGTCTTGAGGCTCCCTGTGGAACTGGGCACCAACTGCGAAATTAGCACGTAAGAGCAAATATAGGCATGTGGGCTTTGTTTGGTGTCCCTCTAGAACTAAATATATTTTAAGGTAATCAGCTTGGTTTCCATAACGTGGGAACGCAATAGCTTTTGGCTGAAAAAAATCTGGTCAATAGACGAAGAAGATAGGAGAATAATAGGAACTGCTCATCAGTTTTCTGACCTTGATGAACCAAACAGATGAGTAAGCACAGCCAGGGATAAACCATTAGAACAAGAGTCACGAGGCTTTTAACCAGGAGCTATCAGATGGCTGCCAACAGTGTCCTTAATAGATTAACATCACTAAAAATGGGACAAGCTTATTTTATATGCCCTGAATTATCACACCAATGGTGAAGTAGAAATACTCCCGGAAACATTGAAACAGAACTTGGCCTTGAATCTATTCAAAGCTTTTGAATTAAAGTTCCCTTTAATTAAACAAGGCAAAGCCTAAGTTTGAGAAGAAGGAAGGGAGGAACCAGCAAAATGATAAAGAAGCAAACAGAGAAATTCTTAATTCCAGATGGTCCATGTGGCCTGAGTCCTTCAATAAGAAAACGGAACTAAAAGGAGGGAACCTGGAATGGCAGCAGAGAGGAAAACCTGCTCCAAGTCACCAGAGCCTTGAGAAACACAATAACCAGATAATAGGTGTGTGGATTTCATCTAGGTCTCAATTTGAACAAACGAACAATCACATCACACTCCTGGGATAATTGGAGGAATCTGCATATGCTATCGAGGCATTAGGGGGAGTTTCTTTGGTTGTGATGATAACCTTCGAGTCCGTTAAGATGCTGCTCATGCTCCTGTGGGTGAAATGGCATGAAAGCTGGGACTCGTGGAAGCAAACTACTGGGCAGAATTGGGGGTACGGGGTGTGAATACTGATGAACCAAGGGAGACAAAGCCTTGATGGGTGCACAGTGACTATGAGGCTGATCCTACTGCTGTATCTGACTAACGCACCACAGGATTTCCACCACAGTGTACGTGTTTAGAAGTTTTAACAGAAAAGGTATATATTTATTAAAATCAATTGAAGACTTGTATTTTTTTAATACGAGTAAAGCTCCTGCTTCATGGCCCACCGCCATGCCATCACATCCTTTTTAACCTGATGTGCGTTCCATCCATCCCAGAGATGATCACTGTGCTAATCTATCGTTCCTGAGGCTTGAGAGGGGAAATAAAAGTATCGGAATCAGGTTGGCCACCAGCATGTGGTGTTAGGTGTTGATTTATGTACTAAGTGAGTCAACCAGGAACTGCTGGAAAAGCAGATGCATGGGGTTTATTCAATGATTTTAATGCAGAGACTCTTTGTGGAGTCTGGGAGATCTTCGCTTTTGGTGGCGTTCTGAGTGGTTTTGATGTGTGTGGTTTGGGTTCTCCACTTGAAGAAGCACTTGTTTAGCTGGGCCATATGAAATCATCATGGGTGGTAGTTTCATGGGGAACCCATGTCTAGGGACAACTGAGTGACATGTACATGACCACATTCTTCCATCTCGGACACTATGATTTCTGGGGTCATGTAATGAAAATGAAGGATTTCATAAATGGAGAAGGAGCAGAGCAGCCCAGAAGGCAGTATTTGATGTCCGTTGTCTTTTCCTTTAAATGAAAACTGCTGTGGGAGTCAAAACAAAAGCTTTTTGATTACAGACAGTGCAGCCATGGATAAATATAAATCCTAGCTTTTCAGGCAGCTTTGTGACTGGGGTAAGGCACACATGACAGTGACTAGTCTGATTAGATAAGACATGTGCTTATAATAAGACAAACCAATATGGAGCCCGTCAGAGTCCACTTTGTGAGATGGTTCTTTCTTTCCCATCAGTCCTATAGAAATGTGTGCCTCTGCAAATAACTGGTTGGGGCCATACTCCTTCCATGCAATTCCTCATCTCGTGCAGATACATTTGTGGGGGGCAAGTTTGTTGTCTCATGAGCCCAGAACCGCCTATCCCCTGAAGAGTCCAAGGACAGGACAGATAGAGATCTGCTAATGATACACAGCCTAAGAGATCCTGCACTGGGTCTTGGGAAGAAAGGTTGATTCCCATCAATTCTGTGCTTCAACTGAACATTTGCCTCCATGCAAATGTTCCAGACCAATGTCATGCCTCTGCCTAAAATTCTTTTTGTCCATGTGTCTGTCTAACCAAGTTCCCTCTAACAATTAAGCTGCAGTTCAATGACCAGTGCCCAAAAGACACAGATTATACAGAAGGCCCTTTGTGTCCTCCTGTAAATACTTGAGCTATACATGTAAATACCTCCAACATAATTTAATGTACATCTAAGTGTATCATCCACCCTATCACCACTCATGGCTGCATCACAATCATCTTACACAAAACCTGACAAAATGTGTGTGTTCAACAAAGGCAGTAAACTAAATGGATGAATGGAAGGATGGATGGATGGATGGATGGATGGATGGATGGATGGATGGAAGGGTGGATGGATGGATGGATGGAAGGGTGGATGGATGGATGGATGGATGGATAAATGGATGGATCAAACTTTTACAAATTCAGAATGAAATCTGTGCCTGGGTTGAGATATTAGAGCCACCTTGAGGAATTTCTAAAGTATCTGAGGACTTGAAAAATGCCCTAAGGCAAGAGATGTATTTAAAAGTCAGTGTTAGGGGTCTGAGAGATGCTCAGCAGTTAAGAGTACTCTCTGCTCTTGCAGAGGAGCCTGGCTCCGTTCCCAGAACATACACAGCAGCTTACAGCCATCTGTAACTCCCTTATCTGAAGCCCTCTTCTGGCTGCCATATGCTTCTGTACAAACATAGTATACATAATAATGCAGGAAAATGCTCACATACGTAAAATAAAAATAAAGAAATCAACTGTGAAGTTTGTTTTTTAAGTAAGAAACCAATAGTGAATTTAGAAAACTCAGACAAAATAACTTGTACTGGTTACTACACAATTTAGGAACATTTTTTGAAAAGTGGATTAAACAGGATATACATAGACATTTCGAACCACAAATGCTCCCAGACTTTCCTACTCAACCATTTGACAAATTCTATATAATGTCCATGAGACAGGGAAAGATTGGCATGAATACAATACCACCTAGGCACATTTGAGCTGATTGGATCTCTGTATAGAAAAATGTTCTAGTGGATCAAGATCAGGCCCTTGCTTCTTACCTTCCCTCTTCAACAACTGAACAAACTGATCAGTTACAAATTTACTATCTAGTTCATTCATTCATTCATTCATTCATTCATTCATTCATTTATTCATTCATTCAGCAAATGACTATAGAGCACTTTCCTTTGTACTTTCTCAGTAAAAGACCAATAAACAGAAAATAGTAACAGTGCAAACAGTTCAACCTACAATGGACTGCAAAGCACACTTTTCAATAATAGGCCTAGAAAAGCATTAGCAATCTTTGTCAGCAGGCGAGATTTTAGAAACTGCAGTAGATCTTAGAATCAAGTTGATGATATCTCTAGTCATGAGATTGAAGGTGCTGGGGGATGGAGAACGACACTTTATTTTTTTAAACATCCTCAATGGGGGGAAAATTTTTTAAGTTGATCACCAATAGAAAAAATGTGTGTATTAATGCTCTTGAAATATTGTAAAACAGGCTAGGCATGTGGCTCCGTGGCTTGCTTAAAGGCACAAAGTACTGGTGTCAATCACTAGCATAAAAATGATGGCTTATACATTCTGCAATAAAACAATAGATGTGGCCTGGTTTAATGGGTCAGCTGAAAGAAAGACACATCCACAGTGTACCCCACTTACCATCATCAGAGCAGCAGTATGAACTTTATGTGAGTGACTGACTATCTTATCTACCCTGCCTCCATCGAGAGAAACTGCACCTTTGCAAAGCCCTCCAGGGGGAGAGCTACGCTTAGGCTATTGTAGTCAGCACACTGGAAAGCCCTTCAGAGCTCTTTTCTTATTGAGAGTTGTTGAGATTTCCAGTCACAAACCAGCTCTCAGGATCTTGTCTGCTGTTGGACTTAGAAAAATCAAGTATTTTCAACATCAAGTCAGATTAATCTCTGACTAGTCTGACTCCTATTGAAATTCCTCACCTCTGAACTTTGAAGTGTTATTTGTCTGCAACATGCAACATAGCACTTAGTTTTACCATCTTGGAGTTGACAGATTGTTTAAGAGTATCTGAAAACGCCCTGCTTGTAAGCTCAGGCTCTTTTGGAGTCAGACAGCCATGTATGTGTTCAAAGCTCTACTTGTCTGAGCTTGGGAATTTTGTTCTTCATAAATTAAATACAATAAGGTGATGAACTAATGAGACAGTGTACCATTAAGTGGTGGTGACCAACAGAATTCTCAAAAGTAGTGTGGCCATTGGCTCACAGCTGGTGAGTAGAAAGTCCTGCATGTGCAGAGATAACCTCTTCCTTCCACTCCTTACCTATCCCCAATGGAAGTCACTTGTTATGTCTAAACTATTAGAAGGAAGAAGGATCCAGACCGATTGTCCAACAAAAATTCATAGAACCACCAACACCAAGAAGTCGCCATCTATGCCACCAGAAAGGACTGAGGAGACCTAGAAATCAACAATCCCTCTCTCATAAGCATAATTAGCAAAGAGATGTCTCATTACCATCTTCCTGGCACTCTTCTGAGGTATATTCAGATATCATGACCCTCTAATACATCTTCTAAAAAATAAATTGCAGAGTTACGTCTTTATGATAATGCACAGAAGCAAAGACAACAGAAACAGTAAAGGAAAGCTCTTGGTCTTGTGATAAACACTACTACCTTCCAACAATCCCTGTTGTGTATTTGAAGAGAGGAAAACAGGGCATCCATGGAACCCACAAAATAAGGAAGCATCTGGAAATTACCGATGTTTACATATTATCTCCTGTGGAACAGTTAGACAGAAGGAAGCCGGGTGAACTCACTGCTTTAATTTACCACAAAGCAAGGTGGGACTAGGGAAATATGAACATATACAAACTTAAGTGGCCCAAGAAATGCCAGCATGCTCTTCAGAATAACCATGCAAGTCAACTCCCCTGGTGGAGGTGGGCCCCTTCTCGACCTTCCTTTCCAAAATTACACAGATACTGTGGTTGGCTCAATTATCCCCCCCAAAGTCAAGTGTTAATGATTCAGACTTTCCAGACTGGTGCTATTAGGAGATGATGTAACCTATAAGAGGTGGACCTAATGAGAGGCCCTTCTGACACAGTCCCCGCCTCATTCCATTTTGTTTCCTGGCTGATGAGGTGAGCAGTTTTGCTCTGCTGGATGTTTCCACTATGATTTGATGCCTCGTCACAGGTGCAAAGCAGCATGGCCAACTGGTCATGGGCTGAAATCCCCAAAACTGTGGCCCAACGTACATATCCTCTCACTGTAAGTTAATTATCTCTCAGGTTCGCTGTAGCGATAGAAATCTAACACAACATAGTACCACCCTGCTTTCTAAAATTTCCAGCTTAGTCACAAGAAAGCTGATTGAACTTGACTTCTAACAGCTTTTTTGGACATTTTGACCCAACCTTCTGCCAAAACAATTCTCTTCAAGCCGGTCTTTCCATTGCACTCCTGAACTCTGGGCTTCGCATTTGTCTCTGTCGTATATCAGCCTATGAGCCCATCTGTCTAGTATATTTTAAAGTCTGTAATGTGCTTACTTTTTAGATATTTTTCCTTTGAACTCTGGAAAGGAAAGAAGTAAGAAAAGTCTCTGAACTTTTTGGTTTTACACTCGGAAAGCTGAAACTGATTGAATGTGCGTGACTCACTCAAAGACCCGGACAGCAGGTAGAAAAGGCCTGATTGCAGAAACATCTGAAACAGACGGGAGTGCATCACACTGCAAACTTGCTGAGTGCTGGGTACCAGATCTAAGCCAGGCACCTTTCGGTTTAGTGATAATATGTTCAGAATCATAACTGTCCCACTCTGGTCTTCCATATAAAGCTTAATGAAGAGATGTGAGATGCTGAAAATATCTCAAAATTTCTGCAGGCATCATTAAAAAGATGACTATCCTTATTAAGAATGGTCTCAGGGTCTAGAGAGACTGCTCAGGAGGGTAAGTCTTTTGATGTAAGCATGAAGATCAAAGTTCAGATCCCCCGAGCCCACATAAAGGCCAGATAGGTGTAGTAACCTGCCTGGAATCTCAGGGTAAGGAACTCTCTGTAGCAAGCTGGTAGTCACACTAGCCAAGATGGAGGGCGGGATCTAGGTTCAGCAAGAGTCCCTGCTTCAGTATATAAAGTGGAAAGCAATGAAGAAAGATACACACACATGTCCACCACACACATGTGCATCCACACACAGGTGAATATGTACAGATACATCACACCTATGCAAGCAAATAAATAAACAGAAAGGACAGCTTGCTGGCTATGGAACGAAAATGGGCCGTAACTTCTTTACACCTACTCCTCTCTGCAAGTCTCTGCCTACCCGGCTTCATGTGCTCCTCCAACTTCTTATCAGTGTCCTGTAAAGAGAGATCACAGTGTGTGCTTTGTGGTTTCTTCTGACCCCCGGTCACACAGACTAGAAACACAAAACACAAAGCATATAATGTCATCGATATAATCATCTTATGATAAATGTGTCACAAAGGTGCAAAAGAAATGAGGGAGAAAAACAAACAAGAAGAAGAAGAAAAAACCACCTGGAAGAATCTCGGAGAGGTCTGTGATTGATTCTAGGCAAAGGAGCACAGCTTTGGATGGGGGAGTAAACCACTGTAGGCAAGGTTCCAGTAGAGAAGGCAGAAGGTCAATGGAAAGAAGCATAATCTTCCATTTAGAAAGGTCCATGACCCATCTCCTTCCCAGATATCAGTCAAATAAGAGACTTTAAAATAAATAAATAAATAAATAAATAAATAACCTTCAGTCTCCAAGTTCCTCTTGTATAATGCTCTTATTTAACCCCTTGTTATCGCTGACCGTTCAGGAGTGCCACAATGATTAACCAACGTTTCTTCAAACTCCCGCAATGATAAGGTTTGTCTGTGGCTTTTGTTTCAAATGCTGAGCCCCAAGTGCTGTTTATTCAGCAGGACTTGGGAGAAAGCCAGAAACCCATCATTTAATAAGGGCCCCCAGGAGAAGCTCATCTTCGGAAAACTCTGACAAAGGAAGGGCTAGCTAGACCCTGAAGTCCAGCACTTATCCCAAAGCCCATGAGGAAGAGATAGATTCCAATTCCAGTGGGCTGGCCTCCTGATCCATTAACAATTAAACGGGGTTAGCTGTTACTCTGTTTATGAGAGAATGTGACTTTTCTGCTCCAGGCTCCTACCCAGGATTCCTATCTGCCTTCTCAGTCCAAAAAAGTGACAGATACAGAAATCAAAGAGCAAAGGGTTTGGGAAAGTTGCAGTTAACCAGTTTGTAAACAACAGGCTTGGAATTTGAATCAAATATTCTGGAATACAAGCACTTGCCCCTGGGAAGGTAGAGTCTGCCCTTCCAGAAGGAGTCTAAACAATGTCTAGTTGTAGTTGACTTCTGCAAGCCCCTGCCCAGGAGTGAGCCTATTTTATGGTGACCTTGCTCTGACCTCTGGCACCCCAACCCCACCTGCTTCACCCTGAGCAGTCACCCACAAACATCCTGTTTGTGTCCTCCACTCTGTTGCAATTTTCCACTGGGATTATTTGTGGCTATAACAAGCAAGGCCACGCCAACCTCTGGCATTAAAAGAAGCATGAGCCTTCATTCCTGAGGTAATGAGACCATTTTTTCCAGGTTCCTTCCTCTAAAGTTCATGAACTTAAATAAAAAAGTAAAATAAGACTGGCTCTGTTACAACCCCCAGATGAGTGCAGCGGGAAGTCAGGGCTGATTGGGAAAAGTGCCTGGAGGGAGAAGGAAGACAAGGACCATGCCTTTACCTTCCACCTAGTCCTGAGGAAGCTTCCATAGGAGACCTGAGCAGCCTCCAAGCATCCCAAGTAGCACCTCCCTGAAGAGCATCCATCAGGTCACAGGGGCAAAATGGACCTTAAGATCCAGCCATATACTGTCTTGAAAATGAACTTCTGGAAAAGCCTGACAGCTCTTCAAAGAAATGAGGAATGCAGGTACACCCAACCCTGCACCCCAAGCATCCTGAATAGGACAAATGACCCAGGAGAGGAAGGAACACAGAGAGTGTCATTTCTTCCTCATCATTCTCTCCCTTCTAGAAGCTTCTTAATGCCAACTACGTCAGTACCTGCCTAGTGCACAGATTGTCTTCCAATAGTTCTTGTCCCCACTCCAAATTATTCCTCCATGGAGACACTTCCCGAAGGCCATTGTTCACCCTAGCACTCCAACTTTGGGCAGTTCACTACTGATGGAAGTCCTGTTGTAAAATGCATTCACTAGCACTTCCTTGTCAACAGTACTCCATCATAGAGAATACATGGCTAATGCAACAAGATTTTGTAGTGGAGGGCACAGAAGGACTCGGCTGCAACCACAGCACCAGTGGGATTGTACCTGAAGAGCAAAGCAAGAGTCGGTGACTGGAAAATGATCAAGAATAAATACTATGAGTGAAGGGAGATTCCGGCTAATTGAATAGCCTTCTTAGCCAGGCGTTAACTGGGGGGGGGGGGGGGGGGGTGGGAAATTGGTAAGATGTTGAAGGTGATCAAAAATGGAGGAGTTGAGGTAGTTCTTACTGAACAAATTCAGAGGGCATACAGACAGGCTGAGAGAAAGTTCAGAAGCTAGGCTGGAGTTGAGTCAAGCAAAGACTCTTTGTTAGTCCTTCCTGGCTCCTCCCGGGCAGCGGTTCTCAACCTTCCTAATGCTGTGACCCTTTCGGACAGCTCCTCGTGTTGTGATGACTTCCAACCATACATTTATTTTCGAAGCTCCTTCATATCTGTACTTTTGTCATGTGATGAATCACAGTGTAAACACCTGGTATGCAGGATATCTGACATGCAACCCCTAAAGGGGTCACAACCCACAGGTTGAGAACCCTTGCTCCAGAGACAGGATTTCCCATTGTTGTCTTTATTCAGAAGACACCGTCTAACCATCAGTTGAGTAGACCCCAAGACTCCTGCCTGTTTTCTTTCATAGGCCGTGTCTCCCCTCCATCCTCTTCCAATCTACATGGCTTTCTCAGCAGTCTGCAGAACTTTAGTTTCTCACCGCCTTCCTTTGATCCTACTCAAGAAAACGGAAACCACTAAGCAGTCTCCCTTAGCTTCCATCTACACCCGGAGGTCAGAATGAGGACCACCTGCCAAAGGAATCTTAAAGCTCTAGATAGCTGTGTAAGATACCTGGGTACTCTGGGACACTCTTGCCAGCCAAACCCATGTTTGCCATCAGGCAGGCCTGCTTTTGAGTCCCAGTGATAGCTGTGTGTATGCCCTGAGCCAAGCCCAGCATCCACACAAGCCATAAAAACAGGAAGTTCTTCTGGTCATAGAGAAGATTTAGAAACAAACATGTCAACGGCCTATTAGAGGCATTGTGCTTGCTTTAAGTGGAAATTGTATGTCTGGGCTGCAGGCCTCTTCTCACTGGCCACAGACTAGGTGGTTTTGAATTAGAAACTTCACTCAATGGAATCAGAGGAACTCCCTTGATGACAGGTTTAAGACTTGCTAGGCTCCCCAAAACCTGGGCAATTGCCTCCTAATTCTCGGCTAAGACCACTGAGAAGATTTCAGAGAGATTCAGGAAATAACAATCAGGCACTCCAAAAGCCTGGGGGGTTTTTGTACAAGGGAGAGACATCATGTGGAAGGCCCCAGTTCAGTGATCCAAGCCCAAGGACCCTGCCCAGCTGTGGTAGTCAGTGCCTATAAGAAGTGTGCTGCATTTCCTATGAATGAAGCCATGGGGCCAAAGAACAATGTCTTCATTGATGAAGAAAGGTCGCAGGAATTCCAAGGACACTTGGAGCCTTTCACTGGGCTGAGCAAAGATGCCTAATATTAATACTACGTAATGAGTCCTTGACAACTCTTTCTCTAATGTGCCTGATGGTGGCTCCATTGCTCATCCACTGTGACTCAGTGTATTCACAAGAAAGTGCCTCAGAGAAGAGAAAGTGCTTCATCTCTATTTCCCTCCACTCTGCCCCTCTCTCTGATCTAAAGATTGTCCAAACTATATTAGCATGGATCATTATAAACCTGGAGAAAGGTGCTTGGGTCCACTGACGGCTTAATTTTTTGAGTAGTCTGAGTCTAAGCCCAATAAAATCTTCCTTTACTTATCACAGTCACAGAGAGCAGAACATACCAATCAGCACAGGCTATTTCTGCCGCCCTACCCAATGGTGGTTCTGGCCTAGGCGTGGAGTACCCGCCTCTTTCATGATCACTCTAGAACGGTCCCCTGAAGTCTGTTCATTTATTCAGCAAATAATAGAAATTTAAGTGAGTATTTTTCCTATCCCAGTGGCTGCAACAAAAAGTAAAAAGATAGAGCCTTTCTTATCCCTTGAGAAAGCCAAACTGTGGCCTAACTAATTAATTATCTCTAAGTGTAATGAACACTTTGCTGATGGGCAGTCAACACCCTACGGAAGCTCACAGCCAGTCTTCTACCCTATCAGGAGGATTTCAAGTCGTTCTTTGGAGGCATTGCTTTTTCTGCTGAGATTGGATAACCAGTTAAGTATTGGGGAAGAAGGCACTTGAAAGGACCTCACTCAAAAGGAGTCACAAAGGGGAGTAGAGGAAAAAGAAACAATGGTTGGTCTAGAACCTGGTTATAGAGGCAAGACCTCCCACTCCCATGTTCCACTCACTTGCACCTTCTATAGCTCCTACTGAACTCTGTGATAGGCTCCTTGCAGAGCCCAGGGAGGTGACTGCTCCCTTCCCAGCTCCTATAATCTCAATAGAGGTGAAGCTTCCTCTGAGGGCCCTCTGGTCACGAATGGAACCCACACCAATTCACTCACCAATCAATGCTTGTGATCAGAGAAATCACAGAGAACAGGAAACGGTGATGGTCCACTCCCTCGATCCTATGAACCAACACCCATAAAGCGGTCAAGGGTAGCTGAACCAGGCAGTCACCCCTTTCTTCATCTTTATTGGCATGGAGGTTATCTTCAAGACATCAGGAGGAGTTCTCCTCTCTAGCTTGGATTAGATTCCATCCCAGAAGTGAGAATTTCCTTGGGTTGAGTTCGGAAAAAGCATTGCCAGTGAGAAGGAGGTAGAAGGAAAGACATTGAATCAACAGTAGTAAATGGTGAGAAGTTGGTGGAGTCCTGACACTGAGAAACAGTAAGCAGCAGATGAGGTGAGCAGAGAGGAACCTGGAGATGGCAGCAGCAACCACCTAGCCAGAGCTCATCCTGTGTGGAAAGCCACATGCTGCAAGTTGAGGGAACACCTGAGATTCTTTAAAATATGCACATAAGTTCTTTGATAATGATTTAACACACGTTCGAATGGTGTGGCTGCAGAGGTCAAGGACTGGATGTCACAAGAGGTGGGTCACCTGTCCAAGCCTGTGGCAATTCCAAAGGGCTTGGTCCATTCATGGCCCAGAAGAAGAAGGAGTGAATGAATGCAGTACACACCATTGTGGTACAGTTTGTACCTTGGATGTACCAGGAAGGCCCTGTAGAAGGTCCATGCAAAAGGCTTATCCCCAGTATGTGTTTGAGGGGGTTGGACATGGTGCCTGGACCAATTATCTCCTATACTTGGGCAAGATTTCCAGTGGAAGGATTGGGACGCTAGCCCAGCCACAAAACCTTTAACTAACAACTTGTCCTGCCTACAAGATGTGCAAAGATAAAGATGGAGTGGAAATTGAGGGAGTGCCTTATTTCTGACTGGTCCAGCTGGAGACCCATGCCATGACCCCTGAAACTATTAATGATGCTCTGCTATGCTTTCAGACAGGAGCCTAGCATAACCCTCATCAGAGAGGCTTCACCCAAAAACTGATGAGAACAGATACAGAGACCTCAGCCAAACATTATGCAAAAACTTTGGGAACCCAATGGAAAAGGGGACGAAGAAGGATTGTAGGAGACAGAGGGGTCATCAACTAACCTGAGCCCATAGGGGCCCTCAGAGACTGAACTGCTAGCCAGGGAGTCTGCATGGGGTAGACCTGGGCTCCTTGCATGTATATTACAGTTGTGTAGCTTGTTCTGTGTGGGACTCCTAACAGTGGGAGCAGAAGCTGTCTCTGACTCTTTTGCCTGACTTTGGGGCTCTTTCCCCTACTGAGTTGCCTTGTCTAGTCTCAATAGGAGATGAGCCTCCTCTTCATGAAACTTGTTATGCCTAGGAAGGTTAAAATGCTTGTGAGGCCTCCTCCTGGCTGAAGAGAAAGGGAGAAGAGTGGCTGGTGGAGGAGTAGAAAGAGGGACTGGGAAGAAAGGAGGGAAAGGAAACTGTTACCGGATTTAAGGTTAGTTAATTAATTGATTGATTTTATTTTTTTTTTAAGAAGGCGTATTCCCATGATGGTGCTGGAGAAGGAGGGACAACAGAACCCTGACTTTAGTAACTAGAGGTATGTCCCCAAATTTCTGTAGGACCCCAGTCTCTTCCACATCTTTTTTGCTTCCTGACCATGAAGGAAAAGCTTTTTCTGTGCTGTGTGTTCCTGTCAGAAGGCTGCCACCTCACTGTAAGCCCAAAGGGGCCAGCAGAAAGGAAACTGCTCTCTGTTATCACAGGGGTCTATCAAGGTGACATAAGTGTCTCAGAGTGACAGACAGCTGACCAGCAGAATACCTTACATCCTGGTGGCAACTCTGGAGCCAAACTGCCTGGGGCCCTGCTGCTGTGCTGTGACTGTCTGCGGAAGTTCACCTACCTTCACTGAGCTTCATCCCCTTCTGTATCATAGGGACAGGGACAGTGCTTGTGTGTGTCACGGGCTTCACTTGGGAACATTTGTAGTGCTTTAATAGTGCAGATTGCTTAGGACAGTACCCGTGTGTTGTGGGGCATGTATATATATGATACAAAGGAAAATGTTAGGCATGACCAGGGGGTGTGTCTTCTTGTCTATAAATAAAGTTGCTTTTCTGTTTTGAGAAGCTGCAGACTTGCCAACAAAATTATCAAAAGCTGCAGATTTTTCAACGACCTTCCACATTATCTTCTTCCTTCCCTGATATTAGCATCTTGCATTAATACAGCATATATACTACATACAGTTAACTCTGAGTCAGGATTGACACACTTCCTGACTGAAGTCTGTTCCTCACATTAGGATTGTCTTTGTGTTGTGTGCTCTGTAGAC
Organism: Micromys minutus; assembly: GCF_963924665.1. NCBI lineage: Eukaryota > Metazoa > Chordata > Mammalia > Rodentia > Muridae > Micromys > Micromys minutus. The sequence goes on along the minus strand of NC_137978.1, from coordinate 24,982,421 downwards.
TTCGACAACTATGTGTCAGGCGCCCATCACTGCAGGGTCTTCTAGAATAGTTTTACTGCCCCTTATTCTGGCCTCTTACCCCTCTCACCCAACCACAGCTGCCACTGACATTTTACTGTCCTTATTGTTTGTCTACCAGGACATATGTCACTTGTGAGAAGCATACGACACATGGCAAGGCATGCAGCTTTGCAGACTGGCTTCTTTCTCTTAGTCATACGCACTACATTCCACCCCACCCCCATCTTTCATTGCTTAAGTTTTGATGAGGAATAGTCATGGGTGTCTCTACTCAAAGCGGAATGGGAGTTCTCAAGAAAGCTGAGCAAAAATCTTTAGCCCTTTGTTCTTGAGCTCTGGAGAGTACCGCACCTTTGCCTTTGATTTCCTGCTCCAGACAAAGTCCTGCCCCTAAGGCATCTGGCCTCCAACTGTGGTCCTCTTAAAATGCAGATACTCCAAGCCATCTGTAGGATTTTCAGGGCTAGACCCAGGGCATTTTCCTGCAGCAGCAAGCCATCACCTGTCCCTCTAGCCCCAAGAGATGGGGATCTAGAAGGAAGAAAGCTGAAGGGTACATTCAGAAACCATGAGAGGGAATTCTTTACCCACATCTATTGCCTGCAGGTTCAAATAGTTTCAGTGGCCCCACTTCACAAAATAAGAACAACCACAAAAGGTAAAACACAACAGAAGACCTTGTGAATTTCATCCATAAACATACGCGGTTTGACGATATTTAATTTTTAGTGACAGCTTTTACCAAAAATAGCAGTTAAAGATCATCAGAACTCTTCATTCATCAACACGTGTTTACTGAGCACCTACGAATTTATGATTCTGTGCAAGAGCAAAGTAGTGTGATCTCCGTATAAAGCAAACACGTTTCTATCCTGCTCAGTCGAGGAAGGCTTTCCAGAACAATGCAACTTGATCATGGAGGTGTGGGATGACACATAGGAGGACATGGCATACTAGAGAGGACCTGGGTTGCTGACAGTGGAACTTTGTTCTAGAAAGAGTGAGCAGCTATGCCTGGCTCAGAAGAGGACATGCTACAGAGCAGGAGAGGGGCCTGGACACTCCCCCCCCCCGCCCCCCACGGCAGGAAGTACAGCCTGCAAGAGCATGGGGCTGAGCACTCCAGTTCTGTAGCTACGAACCACTGCCTGCAAGGATGTGGGCTGGGTACCTAACAGGACTGATTTCAGTTTGCCACTCTTCCCAGGCCCAGCCTTTCCTGTAGTGTATAGCCCCTGAACCCTTGTCCCAAACCCTTGTTTTAAGTTCTTAGAGCATTTAAGCACTTCCTTCTTCCGGCCCAAGTCCTTGGCTGCTGCTATCTTCATTGTCCCCCTTAAGAAACAACTTTACTCTCATTTCTGAAGGTCAGACAATAGAACTCTTGTGAGAGGTCCTTCTCTGGAACCAGACAACCAGGCAACCTCGATGCAGCCCTAGGAGAAGTGGGCGGGACAGCATTTCCTTCCTGGAAATCCAGCTTGCCTGAACACTGGCTCTCCACCCTGCTGCCCTGACCACTGCCTAGTCTTGCCAGGACCCTTTCTTCTCCACCCTACCAACCTTTCCCCCATTATCCAGCAGCTACTCTGCAGTCCTGGCCTTGGTGACAGCTTTCTGAATCAAGGCTCAGATTCTTGGGTGATGCAGCCATTTTGTCAAAGAGCTTCTCCATGCTTTCCCAAAGAAGGCTTGGGTCTTTAGAGGCTACATTGAAATAAATACTCTGTCAGCAAACAGGTGCCTGTCAGCATAGTCTTTCAATATCTTTCTTTCTCCTGACTGCCTTCATGTTCTGTGAACACACCACACCACACACACACACACACACAGAGGGGGGGGGAGGGAGGGAGAGAGGGAGTAAGGTGGATACCTGGTCCACTCATTACTTATGCTCACTCCATTACCTGCCCATTATTCATCATTCCTGACCCCCTCCCACCCCATGCCCCAACTATTTTTTAACACTATCATAGACCTCAGGGCTACCTATAGCTATAGCAAACGTTGTACCAATTTGTGTACAGCGCCGCTCTACATTCCCCTCAGGCCAAGTCCAGAGATTTAAAGGAAAAAGAAAGGGAAAGAGTTACCTTGTGAATTAAACTACTCAGCTCATAAGTAACTTAGAACAGTGGCTGTACCAAAGTGTCTTTGTAGTGTATATCTTGGGTCTTCCTTTGAGCCAGACTGCCCGTAAAGACTGTAGAGAGATGGTTGGAAGAAAAGGGGCTCCTGCTTGTATCCTTAGAAGACATTTTATCACAGAGCCAGTTAGATTTAGTGGGGAGATAAAGAGAATGCATGGGTTTGGCCAAACCAAGTCACTAGACTCCTATAAATCAACCTGTTCTCCCTCCCTTCCTTTAATTAGTAAATTTCTCCACATGACACAAATGGGAGTCTGTCTTCCATGCACACTATAGGCTGGCTTTCCCAGCCTTCTTTGAATCTAGGAGTGGCCACACAATAGAACATAAATGAAGTAGGGGAAGAGAAGCTCAGGTCACTTTCTAAAATGGGAAGCAGAGAAGGAGGAAGAGGAGGGGAAAAGGAGAAAGGTGGCTGGCTATCCATGCTTTCTTTTTCTCTTCCCTTTTGCCAAGGATGGGTTATAATTTCCTTGAACATACACAGGGAAGCCATGTTTTATATGACAAATTTCTAGAGTGTCTGATGACAGCCAATAAGCATGTGCTTGATTTAAGTTCCTTTGTTGAATGAGCCCAGGATAGCGGCATAGTTAGCCTCCGACTTATTTCCAGTGAGACCTCCTCTAGCAAAGCTCTGGTTTCCTTCATTGCCTCTAGCCTGCTTCTGGGAGTGTCCATCTTACTCTAAGACTCTATCTGTGCCCCTTTCCACCTGGCCCCTGTGTCTCTAATCCATCCTCACCCCATCCCAGAAGAATTTCAGGAGCAGTAACAATGTTTTCTACAGAAGGCACATGTTTCTAACAGTTACACTCCCGGCACGGTGTGCTGTAGCTTCTATTAACATTGGAAATTACCACTAAAGAGACAGATAACAAGATCACCTAACAGGCTAGCTTTTGTTCATTTCCTAACAGGGCTAGCTTTTGTTCATTTTCTTCTTCAAATATCTCATTTAGTTTTAGACACTTAGTTGTAAGCCATGCTCTAATACCCAAAGAGTGTTCTTCTGGGACCATTTCAGGATCCTTATGAGAGGCAGGAACCTGTTTCCCAAACAATGTTCCATGAAGACACACAATGTAGTAAGAGAGTTCCCTCAAATGAAACTGAGTCCCCTTAGGAAGTAAAAATCAATACTGGGAAACCAAACAATGGCTCATACCTACTCTACCACCTATGTATACAGCCTTGTAACTCCAGCCAAAAATGCTGTACTCTGCCCCAGACAGGGCTGAGAATAGAGAAGGAAGCAAGCTGCCTAAGGTATAAAATTTAAGGAGACAGGGTCTCATATGCTGACCCTGTATTAAAGGGTCCTGAGAGCATCCTTAAATTTAGTTCACTATGTGACTGCTTGCCTTCCCCTAATCCTGGCCTATGTGTCATCCCTGAATCAACTGAAAAAGTCCATAGGCTTTGAAAATTCAGCATGATTAAAACCCAACTAATTATCCTCCGGTCCCTAAGCACATTCTTTTATGCTGCCTGTCACAGTGACTGCTCAGGCCAGAATCCTGGAATCACCTTTGACATGGTCCCCTGCTAGCTACTCTGCAGCATCCCATTACTGACGACATTAAGCCACTAGTATCTTTCCTTTGACATCAGCAACAGTCCATAATTCATCTTCCCAGTTCCAACCGTTCTACCCACTGCTTTATCCTTAACAGAGACAGAATGATGTTTCCAAGCATGATTTACAGTCCTCCATAATGTGCCCACCTCATTCAGACCTTAGTTATCACAACCAGGCCTTCTGTGTCACACTCCAGCTGTGGAGATCTTCTGTGCCTCAATCCAGCTGTGGAGATCTGTGTCACACTCCAGCTGTGGAGACCTTCTGTGTCACACTCCAGCTGTGGAGATCTTCTATGCCACACTCCAGCTGTGGAGATCTTCTGTGCCTCAATCCAGCTGTGGAGATCTGTGTCACACTCCAGCTGTGGAGATCTTCTGTGCCACACTCCAGCTGTGGAGATCTTCTGTGCCACACTCCATCTGTGGAGATCTTCTGTGCCACACTCCAGCTGTGGAGATCTTCTGTGCCACACTCCAGCTGTGTGCAGTTCTCACCATTCCTAAGCTCCTGGGTGTTTCAAGACCTCTTTAAATGCTTTCCCCAGATCCACAACCAATGTATTCTTCGGGCACCATTTAAGCTTCATTTCCTCCAAAAAAAAATCCACAGCCCATGTCATCACCACAAAGAATTCTACTTTTACATCACTCACCAGGGACTGGGAACGTGGTTCATCAGCACAAGTATTTGCTATGGAAGCATGGGGACTTAAGTTCAAATCCTTGGTTCCCTTAAAAAAAAAATTCAGGCACAGCCACAAGCCCTTCTATAACCACAGAGCTTAGGTTAGGGTAGACAAGGCCACTGGGACTTCAGTTCAGTGAGACACCCTATGTCAAGATGACAGGACAGTGAATGGTAGAGTGGTACACCCTACCCAATGGCTTCTTTGGGCTACTCATGCACCAAAATATAAAACAGACACACACACACACACACACACACACACACACACACACACACACCACTCATCGGAAAATTTTTAAATGCTTACTTACTGTCTGTGTTTGTTAAGGATAACTTGATGAGATCTAGAATCATCTGGAAGGTGGGCTGCTGGGCATGCCTACGGGAGATTAGGTTAACTGAGGCACATGGCCACCCCATGTCCTGGGCTGGGATCCTGAACTGTATAAACAGGAGGAAGTGATATACACCAGGCTGGTGATGTAGCTCAGGGATAGGGTGTTTGCCCAGTGTATGTGAGGCCTTGGGTTAGTTGTGAGCACTGCAAAAACAAACAGGAACAACTCAACAATGTTTTATCAGGCACTGGTTGGTTGTTTAATTGAACTTATTTCCATTTTAGGTAGCAAAGCATGAGCATAAATTTGAGTAATAAATTTAATGAAAGTGTGTGTGTGTGTATGTGAGAGAGAGAGAGAGAGAGAGAGAGAGAGAGAGAGAGAGAGAGAGAGAGAGAGAGAGATGAGCTAAGCATAAGCACTCATAGATTACTGCTTCTTGACTATGGATCTGTCGTGACTAGCTGACATCGATGGGTAGAAACCTCCAGCTGAGAGCCAACATAAACACATTTTACTTAGCTGCTGATATATACTGCATATGTACATATTACATATATAGTATGTCTATATGTTTGGGGCAGTACGTACATATGAGCGCAAGCATCCTCAGAGGACAAAGGTGTTAGATGCCCTGGATCTAGAGTTACAGGAACTTTGAGAGCTGACCGACACGGGTGCTAGGAACCAAACATAGATCGTCTGCCAGAGCCAGGTTCACTCTTAACCACGGTGCTTTCTTTGGGGTATTTTCACAGAGAAACAGGAAAAGTAACCGAAACTGTCTCCCCTAACTGATTACAAGCTCCTGATGCTGCTCCTCAAAAATCTGATGAACATTTGGAGTAAAAATCAACACTCCAGCCCACCCCATAATACCCCTCGCTCATTCATTCCTTCAGCGGCTGTCTGCTGAGCATGTGCCAGAACTTTGATAGGCTTGGAAACTACAGACACAACGGAGGCAAGTCCCTTGGCATCTAGCATGCTAAGTAAACCCTCGGCTTCCAGTAGAGAAATAATAGGGTCATCGTAAAAAGAAATACTTCTGTTACAACCTGTGTCTCTGGCACCTTCACCTCACCTTGCTGACGCCTCCAGATTTCAGTTACTGCTTGGATGGCTCTTCCATCCAGGCCAGAATCACCACCTTCCACTGTCAGTGTCCTTCCACATGCAGATCTCCTCTTTCAGCACCCTGCCCAGAACTTTCTCCAGCATAGTGAGAACATGCTTGATATCTGTAGCCAGTTCAGCCCAGACATCCAGGGACACTAACAGGCCCAGCCTCAGACCAGCTCCGTATCAGCAGGCTATGAAGCTAGTGAGCAAGCGTTTGGATTACCATTCTATCAGGAGCCGAAACTGAACTCCCATTGCCGCAGCAGTGACCTCACGCATTTCGTGTTCTTGACATCCTCATTTCCACCTTTCATTGAAGAAGACCCCAAATCAAATCACCACACTCTCGAGGTTATTGCAAAGACCGTGTCAATATAAATACGGTTTTGAACACATTTCTTCAGCACACCCTGTAGCTGTCGGTGTTGCCTGTTAGATTCTGACTGGACATGGCAGGTATAGTCCAGAAAAATGAGTCCCATCATGGGAGTAGGAGAGATCAGACATGCGGAATGCAAAGAGAGGGGACCCTTTAGTTAGGGCTGCTCTGGGGATGCTGTGTCAAGGAAGTAACTCTAAAACCAAACCTTAAAGGTTTATGAGGGAGAAGAGAGTATCTCCAACAAGGGGCACCAGTGGAACAGAACCGGGGGTGGGGGGCAGCAGTGTGGCATGCTGGGGCAAGCAGGAGCAGATATGCTTTATGGCAGAGGAAGGCAGGGACAGAAAGCAGCAGTCTCGGGCAACTGGCTAAGGAGAGAGACAGGCTGGGCTCCTGGAGAGGAACCTAGATGCTGTCCTACAGCAGACACAGGGGAAGGACTTCTTTCCTTTTGTATGAGTACCTTCACTGGGCCTGTTTATTTATTCGCTGCCTGGCCTTGTGGAGGCAAGATCTCATTCAAGGCCTGCTCCCTTCAGCACCCAACAGAGATGGGAAAGAGGGGGGACATCCCTATCAAGTGCCAGATGTTTCACGAGAGGTTAGGGGTGCCTTCTGTGATAAAATAGCAAACTCCTCTGGGATGGAAAGCCTAGAGGAGAAAGCTTGCTGAATGAGAGGGAAGTGATAGATGGTAGGTGAGGTGGAGGTGCGGGGCCTGAGTGGCCTCAGTGAGCCATTTCCCAACCCTGGCTCTCTATTTCTTTGGCTCTCCAGTGTCGAGCACCTCACTGACGTTAGCTGGAAAACTGGAGAAAGCAATGGAAACTCAGGGGGTGCTGTCCTGGGTGAAAACCCAGGGAGAAATGTCATCCCTGAAAGTAATAGCAGAAATCATTGCTATAGCTCTGGAGGCGAAGAAGGCTTCTTGCAATGAACAACATATATCTTTCCTTTTAAGGAGAAAGTCCTACTGAGCATTCTGAAACTCAATAGTAACTGAGAAACCCTCTACAACTCCTCAAATAAGACTGCCAGCCCTCCCCCACCCCCTCAAAGATCTGTAGCTACTGCACTTTGGAGACTAACAGTTTCAGGGAAAACTACTACCTCCCAATAGACTATAGTCAATCTTCCTACAAACTGGCTTCTCCTGGATCATTGTTTTTCTTTATAGCTTCAAGGTTCTGCTAGATAGAGAAGGTTGCTTGGAAAAGCTGGGTGAATTCAAATGTAAATCTACTCTACAGTTTAAAGAAAAAAAAAAAATGTGAGCTGAGAACAGTGGCAGCCTCTTGCAATCCCAGCATTCCAAGGCTGAAGTAAGAGGGTGGCCCTGAATGCAAGGTCACCTGAGCTGCAGAGAAAGTTCAAGGTCAGCCTGGCTTCAGAGTGACACCTTATCTCAGAAGACTGAGGTCCTGAACTTCTGAAGTTGATGAGCAAACCTATGCATTGCTCCCAGATCCCGGTCGCCAGCTGAGGTTAGCGCAGCATCCAGCCTTCATCAGAGACTGTAGTGAGCATCGGTGAAGCCATAACCGGTCAGAGTGCCAAGTGCTCACCGTAGGCGATGGTGAAGTGCTCAGTCTTGTTATTTCACCCTCTTCAAGGCCCAGGAAACATCAAAGAAGAGGAGGAAGAAAGAACACAAGGCTAGCAATGGGGAGACATGTAACAGAAAGATGCGTTTGCCCCCATGGATTCACTGCAGCTGTGGTTGTATGCATAAGACCTGCACAAGAATAAGCCTGAGGACACTTCCTCATGACTGCTGAAGGTTCTCAGGAAGCCTCGCCTCTCCCTGAAGGGTTTTTGGCTATTGCCTGTTGCTGTTCCTTAGTGGTGTTGCCTTTGTTAAGTTACCTTTGCTCCAGTAAATAATCTCCCAGCCTCTCTCAGGCAAGAAACCCTAAACCCCGATGGTCAGAAGCAAAAGAAGATGGGAAAGTAAGAGAAGCTTGTTGAGAAGTGTCCCAGCTGGAGAGGGAAGGTATTAGGGAGAAAACTGAAAGTGAAAATCACCACAGTTCACTCTATATACGTGTAAGGCTATCAAACAAGATTTTCACTGAGCTCTTGCCTCAAAACAACAACAATAATAACAAAACAGTACAGAAAAACTATCCCTAAGAAAATGGGTACTTATTCGCAATTCTAATATGCTCTGGCTCCTCCTGGTTTTTATTTGTTTGTTTGTTTTAAAACGAACAAAAACTTTTCTATTTAATTTTCACACATTTATTATATTATCAGTAAAAATAAGCCTGTATGAAAATTTTAGAGCTACCACTGAAGCAACCTCAAAAAAGACCTTCCTTGCATTCTAAGACACATCTGTAATTTCTAAGTCTGGCTGTCATAGAGACTGAAACAGTATGGTTTCTCACTTCAAATTCACCTTCTTATGGTGTGATCTACCTCTGTGGGCAGCAATGCTAAGGGAATGGCAGGTGGATTTCTGAATCCTGAAGTATTTCTGAATATTGAAACAGGAGTAAAGAGAACTTGATGAAACTTCATCTCTCAGAAATAAATACGCTTCTTCCTTTTTCTCCTCCCAAAGTAGGATGGTAATGAAATGGGTCCAGACTAAGACTCTGTAAGGAAGTTCCTTGACTCCAGCCTATTCAGTTGCCTCCATCTCGAACAGTTTTCCACAACTGATATGTATTAATTGTACATAGTGAAGGGCTTCATAAAGACATATTTTACAAGTGTATCAAGTCAGTGAATTCCATCACATTCGTTCTCACACCCTCCTCTTCCTCTTACCTTCTCTCTAGTCACCTTTATTCCTAAAGAAATAGATATACACACACACGTGTGTAAGTTATTTTTATCTACCTATAGAAAAATCTATGATCTGCAAGTGAGAGAAAATATAGATTTGTCTCCCAGAGTCACACTTACTTTACTTACTGTGACAGTCTTCAGTTGTAAACATCTGCCTAAGAGTGACATCATTCATTGTTTTTATGACTGAATAAAACACCACTGTGCATACTACTGTCTGTCTACCCGTTCATTGGTCGCTGGGCCATTAAAGTCATTCTAACTTGGCTGCAAGTACCATGAGCGTACAAGAAGCTCTGTGGTACAGTGAGTTATAATTCTTCTAAGTCCTTAGAAATACATACTCCAGAGTAGTAGAGCTGAGGCATATGGAAGCTCGTGTCTCTACTCATTCCTTGTGCATCATTTAAGCCACATCTCAAACATATCTTTATTTATTTTACCAATGTCTAGATTGTTGGAATTTTCCAGAGGCCAGAAAATATAACAACATCAAACTCAGAGAACAAGACCTCTAGGCCCCTCTTCCAAATGTCCTCCACACATCCTCGTCCAAAGTGCACCGGTACTTGGTGTTTGGAAAATGATACAATCTTAATGCCTTGACACCAAATGTCTATCAAAAATCCTACAGTTCAGCTACAGCTTAGAGAACAATTCACTTTTGCATTATGAATCATTTGCACCTAAGTCAAGCCTTTTCCTGAACACCCATGCATTCTTGTTCTTACAAAAAAAAAAAAAAAAAAAAAAAAAAGCAACTTGAAGAAGAAAGGTCTTGAAGGCCTTGATTGGGCTCACAGTTTAGAAAATACAGTCCCCCGTGGTGGGAAAGCGTGGTAGCAGGCGTGTGAGCCGAATGTATCACCTCAGCTCCACAGTCTGGAAGCTGAGTGAGATCATGTGTACATTCCACCTGATTTCACCTTTTTATTCAGCCTGAACACCAACCCGAAGAACAGTGCCACCTGCACTGTGACTACTCACACTGTCCTCTCCTGCCACTTCACCCAAGGAACCCAATGTCACGTTTTTCATCGTTTGGAAGAGAGCTCTGTTTCTAACCTAAAGAAGAATCACATAAAAGAGAAGGGGCAGCTTAGGTGAAAGTAAACTGGTTTATTTAAGAGAAATGAATGGTGAACGAAGGGATGGCTTCCACTGAGTCTTAATGCAAAGATCATAATCATCAAAGATAGTTTTAGTGCTGCTAAAATTCCGTGAGATTGGGTGTTTTAATCTCCTTTTGTATTTTCTAGACATTAGTCAACTAACAGGTGGAATTTTTAAATTAAAGAAAAAAATTTCCAAGCTCATGAGAATTCCTTTACAAGACCACCATATCTGCTTAAGATTTGCATATTGAAAACAAAATGTAATTTTTACATTTTTTTAAGACTAGGGAAGCGTTGCTTCAAAAATCTTTATCATGAAGGAAGACAGGAAAGGGATAAGGGCTCATTTTATAAAAAGAATTATTTATTTATCTATCTATCTATTTATTTATTTAATGTGCATTACACTGTCACTGTCTTCAGACAGACCAGAAGGGGGCATCAGATCCCATCACAGATGGTTGTGAGCCACCATATGGTTGCTGGGAATTGAACTCAGGACCTCTGGAAGAACAGTCAGTGCTCTTAACCGCTGAGCCATCTCTTCAGCCTGATAGCATTCATTTTAATTAAGAAGAGAAGAATCTTTACCATACTCTAGGCAGTTGCCTTTCTCTTTTGTATAACTTGGGTAAGTCCACCCATGCTGATTATTGCCAAGGCTGACCAGGGCCCGAGACCTTAGCTTTCCTAGATCCTGGTAAATCAGAGTCTGAATTACTGAAGCTACAGGATCTTCTGAAAGGTCCAACCTAGAAAAGAGAGCAAGAAAGGGAAGACAGCAGCCAGTCCTGAAAGGGTCATGGGCTTGGCTTGGAAGCCTACCTGTTCCTACCACTGCCGTGGTCATGAAGAGTCTGCACTGTCTCTGAAGCACTGTTTCTCTTGAAAAGGGAAGGGGTGGCAGTGGGGGGACACTTAAAGCAGATGAAATGGCTAACTCCTGTGTTATGGAGCATAGAACTTTTATTCCTAGAATGATCTGGATAGATCCCATAATCCCAGACTATGAAAGTCTGATGCCTCCTACACTTGCCTGCAAACTCAGAGGGAGGGCACCTCCTGCCCACATGTATATGATTCTCAGCATTTATTCTCCAAATGCTAATTCTACTTAGTATGGCATTGACCCATACATGGAATTCAGAACTTTGGTTTCCTTCACTGGTAGGGATAAAAACCCAGGGCCTTGTGCATAGCTTGGCATGTGCTCTACCACTGAGCTGCAGTCCTGGCCCCTTGGAGCTTTTAACTATTTCAAGGACTAGTAACACCAGTAGTGGCAGCAATGTAGGTCATTGTGTGTTGGCCACAGCAGTACTTACTGACATCATCAGAGATGGAGACATTTCTATCTCAGAGACAAGTAAGTTCTCATTGAAGGTGTGACCTGTTTACTGATGCCTTATGGACTCCCTCAACCCCATGACAGTGAACCATGCCAACCCTGCTTGTGTTTTTACCCATTATTCACGATGTACTAGCCCCTTTCCTTTTCTAGAACACGAAGCAAATTCTTCTGACTTGGGCCAGAGAGGAACCATAACTGTTCCTTTTCTGTCGGCACTGGCACAGGCACCTGTACTGTTTATCAGGGGTTTCCCTGGAGCAAAATCATCCTCTCCTAAGATTTAAGGTGCTGCTGTGGAGATGGTGTTTTGGGGGTTTATTTTTGTTTTATCTTCATTTTATTGTGCACACAAACAGAGGCTACACAGCACAGCAGTAAGGCATAAGTATTTTCTTTACTTTAGTTTTTTTTTTTTTTTCCTTTAAATCCAATGCCTTTCTATATAAAAACTGATGGTTATGATGTTATTAGGTTTAGAGCATGTTAAAAGAATTAAAGCGAGGCCTAGTGGGAAACAGTTTTTAGCCCAGTACTCAGGAGTTGATGCCAGAAGAAACATGAGTTCAAAGTTAGCCTGAACTACGTGGCAAGATTCTGTTTCCAAAGGCAAAGCAATCAAACGAACAAACAAGAACTCAAGGAATTAAATTGGTTAATAGATGTAAAAAAGTAGAATTTGTTTCCACATTGGACAGAATTCTGCAAAGATTATCACTCATATTTACTAAACAAGGTTTTACCACATTGGCTATAATGGCTTCTCCTAAGCACAGGATTCATTCCTGTGAGTCCCCTTCTCAAAATGTAGTCCATATGACATGGCTACGAGGACACTATTTTGACCATGGAACTCTATTTTCTAGGAAGCTTCTAGGCAGTAATATGTAACTAGAGACTAGATAGAACTATACAGTAGCATCAAGCCAGAAGTAGGGGAACATAGTGTGAAACGCATATCCGAGTACCAGACGCAGCCCTAAAACTCATCTGCAGTGTGATTCTGGACAGATTTCTCTAGTTCTCCAAGCTATGGCTTTCCTTCACTTATAAATGTGATTAGTACTGAGATCTGCTTATGGGTTAACGGATTATCAGATATAATACACAGGGGAAAGTATCACATACATGGTGCCTGTTCAGTGATGTCTCTAGTGATGACTACAAACAGCAAGAACCCGGCACTTATGTGGTAGGGGTCCAGATTAGCATCTTTTATTGCTGGTCCTTGTAACATCCATTGATGCTGCCAGTTCCCAATTCTGCGGCAATGATCTCTATACCAGCCTGGCCTTTCCAATCACCGGGAAACCTCAGTAGCAATAATCGCAAGTAAGACTCTGACATTTATGCTTCGTTTATATCATTTTATGTCACTGAGATCATTTCTGTACGTTTTATATCTTACTTTTCCACTGGTCATGATATTACAAGTATGTTCTCACACCCTTAAAGTTTTTATACTTCAGCAATCAGAGACTAGCCTATTGTAAAAGTCTGCTGTAACTGTTTCGCCACTCTCTTGGTACTGGGCCTTTAACTTGTTTCTAACTCTTGATTATTATGAGTAACAGAGCAATGAATGTTTTTGTCCGGGTTGAAAGTCTCTGTCCTCATCCTGGATTGTTTCCTTGAGCTGAATTACTAGATGGGAGTATGGAGCCAAAACCAGTGAGCTCACAACATGCATCACCATATTGCTATCCTCATCCTTCACGTATCTGAGGCAATCACTGCGCTCTCCAGTCTTCTCTCCAAGCTAAATGCCTTCAGATCCCCCCAGACCCAGCACCATCTTCACCCCTGACCTTCGTCCAACAGAATCTCATAAGCAGGTATCACAACTCATCCGGCCCCTCTCCTGCTTCGTCTTACCTCACTTGCCAGCCACCCTCCCTCCCCTCAGTGGTTGTTCCCTGCATGCACACTGAAGCTCCGCCCAGCCACTCAGAGGGTCATTCTGCAACTGCAGGGTAGAATATCTGTGTTAGTCCGTTTTCTGCCTCTGTGACAAAATGCCCAAGATAGCCAGCCTTAAAAAAAGGAGATGTTTATTTGGGCTTATGGTTGTGGAGGTTTGGATCCATCCATAGCTGGCTCTCTGCCCTGGGGCTTATGAGGAGGCAGCACGTTGTGGTAGAAGTGTGTGGCACAGGCTGCTTGCCTGGTGGCTACTGGCAGGCAAGCAGAAGGAAAGAAAGAAGGAAGGAAGGAAGGAAGGAAGGAAGGAAGGAAGGAAGGAAGGGCAGTCTCAATTCTTTCTACTGGGCTTCATTCCTAGGGGTTCCAACAATGCTCCAAAGCACAATATGTGACCATCTTAACCTTTAATGTCAGCCCTTTAACATGCATGCTACACCTATGTTCTGAACATTCTTGGGTCACCTTTTTGAATACAGGTCTCAAGTGCTAACATTTCTCTTTATTCCTTCCCAAGACATAACTAGCAACCGATGTGTGCACCCAGCTTCTGTGTCTCCTTGTACAGTAGCAGCCGGGGAACCACCGAATGATGGCTCACTTGTGTTTGAACAACTCCAGGAGAAAGGACTCATAGCAGTGTTTGAGAGCTGGCAAAGCTCTTGCCATCCTGTGCCTGAGTGAGTAGGGTCTGGAAGAGAAGCCCACCTGGAGAGGACTGTGACTCTCTCATCAAGGGACAAAATAAACCCAACTAACCCCACTGGGAAGAACTCAGAAGAGTAAATACCTTGACACGACGTTGCCCTATTCTCTCTGTCTCCTATCTAGTATTTCTTTAGTAGAACCAAGCTTTTTTTTTCAGACAGAGCTATGGGTACCCTCCATTCCAGAGTCTGGTAGGGACTCTGCAGGTAAGTATGACAAGCGGAGGGAAGAGTCTGTTCACAATGGTAAAGCTTGGTGCTTTTGGTTATCAGCAGGCAGACCTCACAGTCTCACAATATTGCCTCACTAAAGCCATCTTCTTCACCAAGACATCAGCACCACATTCTTCTACTCTGCCCCATGCACTGCCCACAAACGCAAACTGAATGAATTATGAGCACCTCCATGCCTCTTTTAGCCACGCATACTTCGCTGTAGCCCCCTCACCCATTTTTTCTCACAATCTGGCCACATGAGTAGCTGTTACCACAACAGCACATTCTCTTAAAAAGCACAACACTTCGGCTCTGAATGTTTGCATGTATGAGTGCGCATGTGTGCACGCACGTGCGTGCACATGCACACATACATACACTCACACATACATGTACACTCGCACACACATACGTACACTCACATGCACACTTATACACACTCAAACTCACACACTCACACGCACATGTACACTCACACTCACACACACACACACTCACACACACGTACACTCACATGCACACACACATGCACATTCACACATGCACACTTATACACACTCAAACTCACACACTCACACGCACATGTACACTCACACTCACACACACACACATGCACTCAAACACACACACACACACACACTCACACACACTCACATGCATGTGCACTCACACACAAGCACACTCACACATACACATGCACCCTGAAACCTTTCAGTGTTTCTTTGGCTCTCAGGCTGCTTCTAGTATGAAACTTTCCCTGCTTCCTCCAGACAGAGCCTAGTCTTCTTCTTCAAAGCCTCTTCTGCAGTTTCTATTTTATGACATTTTATATTACAGATGTTTATAAGGCTGTCTCCACAAATAAACCATAAGCTTCTTTACAGCACAGACTGTGTCTTACTTCATCTATTTCCCCAGAGCCCAGTGGAGTTTTTGGCACATTACAGAAATGCAGCATTAAGTTAAAGGATGAATCACTAAACTGAATAGATATTTGCAGCTAATAGGGGTTTCTTTTTGTGCATGGTTTTGCTTTTAGTCTATCATTATTCTTCATGTACTTCCAAATCACTGTTTTATAGCAGAGACAGCTTAAGTCCTCAGCATCCTAGCACAAGCCAGCACTGGACACCATCTTCCTGAGGCAGGACCTCTGCCTGAAGGCAGACATCTTTGGGAGGTCAAGCGTGAGATGATCCGTTCAGAGCCTGTCTGTCGGACATCCATTTGACAGATGGACCTTGTTAACCGGTAACTTGCCAACAAGCCCTTAGAAGCCCTTGTGCCTGCTTCCTAAATCCATTTTGGAGCAAAATCTATTTTATTAGCTGAAGACAGAAGAGACCAATTCCAAATATTTAGAAAGGCTTAATCTTGCAAATTAGCTAGCTGTCCTCTGGCCACATGGTGGCCACTTGTGTGGGAGGGAAGCAGGCCCATTTCAGGACAGACCCTTCTCTGTTTCTTGAAAAAACACAATAAAACACCCTTCCTCTTTCATCCACATCTGGCGGCTGCAAAAACAGTGACCCGTGGAATTCGCATTTTCATAGTTGACTATGTCAGGCTAGCGTCCAGAGGTTGTTCTAGCTGCACTCATGAAAGCCTGTCAGGGTAAGCAGGCTTCTGACGGAGTGCTTATTGAAAAAACATACAGGGATTTCAGTTTCCCCAAATTAGAGAGGGCGCTTATGATAAGAATTCCTTTCATTGATTTCTCCTCCTCAGCTTCCCTGCTGTCCCGTGGTATAATTAATAGCCCCGAGTTTCCAATTTGTGAAGAACGTTCTAGGGGAAATTCCCTAAGGTTAAATAGATCACTAGATCCTGACTCTCAAATGTCCAGAGTTACGAAGAAATCATATTGTACCGTAATAGGGCCACTTGTGCTAACTGTGCAGACAGAGGACGTCTCTTCGTTACCATTTTAAGCTGGAGAATTCTTCGTGAACCCTATTTATACTACAAGCTGTGGGCTGACTGTGTGATTATCCTCCTAGAACACATGACAGTGGCTTAGACAGATAGAAGGCACCTTTGGAGAGTATGAAATTGAGGCCAGATGGGTATGATAAAACATGGGTCGTCAGTTCAAACTGGACTCAGCCAAAAGGTCAGGAGACAAGACAGGATGTTGAGAAATACACAGTGGACCTTGGAAGGGATGCTTATAGAAATAACTTCATGGAGGCACTAACATCTCAGAGAAGAAACATAAGGCCAAGAAGGTGCTAGAAGGAAAGGGGACTGCACCATGGTGGGCCCGAAAAAAAGCCCCAAGCAAATGCCTGGAAGCCGAGATCTCTAGACAGGGTGAGATAAGAGAGCATGAAGAGAGACAGAGAGGAGGCATTGTGCCAGGTGAGGGGTTGACCGAGTCTCTTCAAAAGCAAGATGCATCCCAGTGTTGAGTCTGGGGCTGGATGTCCTGTCTTCAGAGGAGTGAGGCTCTCAGAGCACGGGAGGTCAGTCTGAAGATCACTGAGCCCGGCATCCTTCAGTCCGCAAGCTATGTGAGGACACAGAGAATGTTTGATTTGCCTCTCTTCAAATCCAAGTCCTCCAGAGAGCACCCAGTATGGAGCTTGATAAGGCATTTGTGGAATGGCTTAGCGAGACATCTGTTGAATGACTTAATGCCTCAACAAACAACTTCCACCAATTTTATATTAACTCGGGCTAAAATTAGTGCTGAGCGTGGGTTCTGATCGACATCCACTCGGTGCTTGCCTCTTCAGTAAACATGGAAACAGATAAAGGTGGTTCCAAACCTGCTTTTACTTTGCCAGCCACCGGTCACCTGAGGCACTTTTCTCAGTCCGGTGAGGCACAGACTGGCAAGCTTGAACAACACCATATTTAAGACGCATCCAGAAAGGGAAAAAAAAAATGATTGTCATGTCCTGTACATATTGGGGAAAGTCTATTGTTAAACTCAGCACAGTGACCTTCCTGCCTTGGTGAAAGGCATAAACCATGTCTCATGAACCTGGCATCCCCCTTAGTCAATGATCGGTAAATGACCAAAGTCACAAACTACACTGAAAGAAAATATCTTCTGGGAGGAAATTTTATGGATGATTTTATGTAAGGACTTTAGTGACTTCTGGCATCCACCGTTGAGGGACAGCATCTTTCATTTTGTTTCTATGAACCTCCTTCTCTGACCTAAGGAAGAACAACTTGCCAGCACCCAACATAGGAAGCCTGCGTTTATTTTGCTTTTTCTTTATTTATTTGCTGCTAATAGGGTTGAGAAAATGACTTTTACAATTTCAAAAAAAAAAAAAAAAAAAAAAGTAGAGTCAATCCTACCCAGTTAAGGATGAGCTATGAGCTGCACATCTGACTCATTAGATGTCAAATGCATTATTGTTCAGAACGATCTCCCACGCACGGCCGGACTTAATAAGTCGGTGATACTTTGAGCTGAAAGTTTGGAGCTTGGGCCTTTGTTTCGTCGTCCCTTCTAGCCAGTCATTGCCGAAAGCTATGCTATTTGTGGATGCGGATTTTCCCGTCACCGCTGTATTTAGGTACTTTGGGTAGCAGTCTCCATTGTCACTTACTCTCTGCTCTTTATGTGTCTCAAGATGAACTCCTCATAATTTCAATCCGATGGAGAATTTATGCATCCAGTCCATTTACTGCCCCATTCGATTAATGGCAGATTCACTTTGAATCTCACTGTGGAACCACTATGTCTATAAAATGCAATTTCTCCCATCAGACAGTACAGATCTCAGGTTAACAGGACACATCGATTAGTTCATCCTGGTTTTGGTGGCAAAGCAGCAGTCCGTAGGAAAGATTGGCAGGTGCAGTTTGAGTCACTGCACGCTTCCTTTTGGGGGTAATGGCTCATCTACATTCAAGCAACCCTGAGGCTATGTTGTCATTTCCAATAATATCAGTGTGTCGTAATGGCCGTACATCCAAATTAAAAATAAGATGGCCTACACCCGTTTTCTTTTTTATCTATCTTAATAAGAAAGACTAAAGGGAGGGGAACAGACTGTAGTATAGGGATAGCCCCAAACACAAATGGCTACATCACAAACACTGGAAAAGTTTGTTGGCTCATGGGCCGGGGCCGGTGTGTGGACTGTTTTGGATACTGCCCACACAAAGTAAAATGGCAGCTGCCACTACAGGACAATCCCTCTGTCTCCGAGTGCTTCTACTCCCTGCTCAGCAGTTTCCCAGCTCCTGGGGGGGGGCGGGGGGGTTGGGGGTGCTGGCTGGTGGTGAGAGTGCTGGTGACAGGCTAGAATTGGTCCGAGAATTATCCTGAAGAATAGCTCCTGTATATTCTGCATCTGTTCTTAGGAACCGTCCTCGGACTTGAGGCTGAAACTGACCAAGAAGAAAGAAGGGTCAGTGAGCAGCTGGACGTTGTCCAGGCATTGCCAGGTCCCAGGATGAAATGAAGTCACAATATCCTATGCACTTGCCTGTCTTCCTGCTGCATGTGTGCACGAGCATCCTGAGTGTGCTACTTCAACTGTCTGACAGTCCGTTTCCCCCTTTATTAAAGAAGACCCTTGGCACAAAATCCTGTAGATAACTTAGCTCACTTAGTGTCCACCATGGGCCAGGCATCCCAAATACTCAGAGAAATGAGCAGATTTACTCCAGGCAACAACCTAAGCCTGTAGGTACCTTCTGTACAGAGGACAGAAGTTACTCACTTAGAGAAGTAACTTCAAGCAAAACCCCCTTTTCTGATCCCACCCTCTCCTCCTCCACCCCCCTCCCCCACCACTTCCACCCCCAAACTCCACCACCACCTCCACCCCTTGCTCCCATCCCACCACCACCACCCTCCACCCCACTCCCATCTGCCATGCCCCATACCACTTAATCACATGAGCTAGACAGCTGTAGTATTTAGCACAGAGCCCACAGCAGCATGCATAAGCCTGCAAACGTTCCTGGCTAGAGGGCCGAGCACCTATCCAGCATGAATGAATATCGCTTTAGAAATGTCAGGAATGTGCCCTAATGTTGGACATGAGCCACCCTCCGTGGTGTGTGGGAAGTTAGGATTAAAAAGTAACCTAGGCTTTAGATTATAGAGCAGGGAGGGCCTGGGTGTATCCATTGGCCAAGCCAACTGTCTGTCACTTGAGAAACATGAGATCCTCTGGATGAAAGGCTTTGGGATAGCCCAAAGTCTGAGAGCAAGTTAGAGTTCGAGTCTAGCCCCTGCATGCCATGTTAGGGTTTGAATGCAGCATATTCTCCTAGGGGGTCATACACTGGGGTTTGGAGAAGTGATTGGATTTTAAGGGTCCTGACATGTTCAAAGGGTTAATCCCTCTGGATATTCATGATAACAAGGAATTATTAGGAGGTGGTGAAATATAGAACTGGGTCCTGGTTAGAGGATGAAGGTCACTAGGAGTGTGTCATAAAAAAAATGTGTCTCCACTCCTGACCCTTTCTTTTCCCTCTTCCCTCTTCTTACCCCTCTTCCTGTTCACCAGGCAGTACACCAGTTTGCTACGGTCACGGGCTTCAGTCTCATCTAAGGCCCACGCATGTAACCAGCAGCAGACTTTCTGAAACCTCTAAAAACTATAAGCCAAAAAAGAATTATTCGTCTTTTCAAATCAGTGTTTTTAATTTATTACAATAACAAAAGAAAAATCTAACTAGTATATGCTTATAATCCCAGCTCATGAGATATGAAGGCTGAAGACAGCATCCAAGTATATAAAGATAGATAGATAGATAGATAGATAGATAGATAGATAGATAGATAGATGATAGATAGATAGATGATAGATAGATAGATAGATGATAGATAGATAGATAGATAGATAGATAGATGATAGATAGATAGATGATAGATAGATAGATAGATGATAGATAGATAGATAGATAGATAGATAGATAGATAGATGATAGATAGATAGATGATAGATAGATAGATAGATGATAGATAGATAGATAGATAGATAGATAGATAGATGATAGATAGATAGATAGATAGATGATAGATAGATAGATGATAGATAGATAGATAGATGATAGATAGATAGATGATAGATAGATAGATAGATGATAGATAGATAGATAGATAGATAGATAGATGATAGATAGATAGATGATAGATAGATAGATAGATGATAGATAGATAGATAGATAGATAGATAGATAGATAGATGATAGATAGATAGATAGATAGATGATAGATAGATAGATGATAGATAGATAGATAGATGATAGATAGATAGATAGATAGATAGATAGATAGATAGATGATAGATAGATAGATAGATAGATGATAGATAGATAGATGATAGATAGGTAGATAGATAGATAGATAGATAGATAGATAGATGATAGATAGAGATAGAGACAGAGACAGAGCGACAGAGATTATATAAGCTGCTACCTAGGACCAAAGTCTGTATTCCACCACTACCACAGCACACCAGCATCACAACAGCACACCACCACCACCACAGCACACCAGTACCACCCTACACTGTTCTGACACACTAGCTGTCCAGTGGACACTGCAATCATATTAAGCCCACGGGCGCACGTCTTTCTTTTGTCCTCTGCCTGCCTTCCTGGGTTTCTTTGGAAATAACAAAGTCTACTTATGGTCCTCACCAGTTTCTAGCAGTCACCACTGGCCTTTTCCTTGGAACAGAGGTCCTCTGGGGACATCTGCTTTGAATGCCCAGATAAGAAACATTTGAATCGTCTGTAAGTAGAGGGCTGAGAGCCCCAGCCCTTCTTCTGACATTCTTAACTTCTTATTCAGCCCAGACCTGGAACCCTAAAACTAACTCATGGACCCCCATCTGTTTGTCCTCTCCACTCCACACTTATTAGACAGACCTGGAATACCAGGGCTTTGGAAATTCCTGAGTTTGGCTGGGATCAAGACTTCGATACTCAGCTATTAGACAGCCATTACCAAAAAGTTACTTAATTATGAAACTTAACTAAACTTGTTTCCAAATCTACAATATAGGCTTGTTATTATCTTCCTCAAAGGCCTCGGTGAATCAGTGTAAAGAGCCCAGACATGCACGGTAATTGAACATTGCCCACTTATCCCTGTTAGTGATAAACCCAAGCAGTGTGACACTGAGAGCAAAGTAGAGACGGTGGAAACTAAATTGTAACCTTATCTTCTTATAGCACTTGAAGCCTACAAATTACTTCTGCTTAAAATCACTTTTGATTCAATTTACCTATAGGTTAGCAGTATCCCCTTTCCTACTTGTTAAAACTTGAGATTGCCTCCTACAGAGGAGTATTCTAAGGATTAAGAAAATTAGTACACCAGCTCTTCAGAAGAGAGTCTCGTGATTCACATCATCAGCACTCCCTAAAGTCCAATGCTCCAACAGATGTTAAAACCGTAGATAAGAAAAGGACACACTTGCTTGAAGATGGGTGTGAGCATCTTGTTAACTTAGTGGGATGTGAATGAAAAGCAGGGCTGAGAGGTCATTGGCGTGCAAAGGGTGTTAGATGGTGTAGGACAGAACAGGGCTCAAACACATCACCTCACACCAAGCTCAGCACCACAACTCAGATAACGGTTTTTTTGTTGTTGTTGTTTTTTTTTTTTTTTTTTTCCAGTAATCGTCAATATGATTATATATCTGAGATCTTTGAATTTAAATTTTTCGGGGGCTGCCACTCTCAGGTAGCACTTGGTGGGTTCAAGTAAGGAAAATGGAGAGGAAAATATTTTGTGTGTGTGTGTGTGTGTGTGTATGTGTGTGTGTGTGTGTGTGTGTGTGTGTGTGTGTGTGTGTGTGTGTGTGTGTAATACATGGTACAAATGTGTGTGGGAGTGTGTGTGTGTGAAGGTCCAAGGCTGACATCTGAAATCGTCCTTAGTCTAAATCCTGAGTTCCCTGATAAGCTGAGTGTAGCCCTGTTCTGCTGTGTCTTACTCCAAGATCTCAAGATCTACCCATGGGGTCAGCATACCAGTCTGCTTTTATGTGGGTTCTGGAGACCTGGACTCTTGCTATCAAACCTGCTGCTTGTACAGCCAGGACTTTCACTGCTGAGCCATCTCCCCGGCCCTCAGACAACATTTTATATCACGGTCCTTATCATTAGTCTTTAAAGACCAAGCCTTACGAAAAAGAATTATATACTTCAAAGTAGTTACAGAATCTAGGATTTGAGCTCTTCTATTTTATTCATAGTCTAAAACTTGAGAGATTTTTATTCACAAACTAAAATTCACATAAAGGTGGTGTCATATATTCATGATGATCTTCCTTAGCAAAAAATTGCTAATTCAAAATTATATTTATCTTCTCCCCCCCCCCCCCGCCCGAGCTGTTGGTGTAACAAAGCTTTCTGCAGTGTTTCTATCTTAATTCTACATTCCAAATCTAGGTCATGTCCTTGCTTTCAGATGCCACTGTCTATAGCAGCCTTGTACTTTGCTGTTTAGATGTGCCTACCAATTCCCCCATTTATCATTTCTGTTGTTTTGGGGGGTCTTTTTTATTTTTTTAATTGTATGCGTGTTTTGACTGCACGTAAGTGTACCATGGGCGTGCCTGGTGCTCAGAAAGGTCAGAAAAGGTCACTATACCCCTGGAACTGCAGTTATGGATGGTTGTAAGCCACCTATGTGCACCGAGAACTGAATCTTGGTCCTCTGCAAGAGCAATAAATGCTCCTAACCTCTGAGCCACATCTCCAGCCCTCTGGTTGATTACTTCTAATGTAGGCCTCCTTGAACTTCTAGATAGGCACAGTTCAGTCAAATTTTTTGCAATGGTGACTTTACTTTCTGAATAGAATATTTCTCATGTTTATCAGCATCCTGGTCACAGCAGTACCCCACCTCTGAGGTACTCATTCTTTCCTGGTCTTCTTGTCTTCCGAGTCTGCACAAGAACTGCCTGTCACACTCTGCTTACAACATGCTAAGCACTTCCTAGCTTCATTCTCCGTGTTTCCCCACCCTATGCCTGTCACTCAATCCCAAAGCCACCACCACATCTCATCTCGAAGTGTTCATTCCTAGTGGCAACCCTACCTCTTGATCCCAATTTTCCAAAGAATTCTGTTTTTCATAGCTCTAATAGAACACTAGAAAATGGGTAGTTATAAAGACAATACATTTATTTAACCCCCAATTAAAAGGTAGGAAGTAAAAAAGAATATAACACTGGCTTCAGGAGAGGCCTGACTGGTAGATGGCCCCATAGCAGGGGTGTGCAGGAGAGAAATCACATGGTACAACTAGGAGTCTGGACAAAAAGAGAGGCTGTTTGTGTGTTTACTTGCAGCTAACTCTCGGGACCTACCTCAGCAGAACCCCAGTAACATAAACACCTCTCATTAGTTCCCACCTCTTGGAGGTTGTATTAGTTTTCACAACTTCATACTGAGGCCAAGGTTCCAATATATGGAACTTTGAGAAATATGCTTTCACTGTATTTAAACCACTGCAGAGACCAGTGGGTTGTAACAAAAACCAGCCAACTCAATGAGAATGTGAATTCGCTCAACTGTGGAGAGCAGCGTGGATGTTGAAAAGAAGTTCAAACCTGTGGCTGCTGCACATAGCAAGGGTTCCTGGAAACATGCAAAGGTCATGGAGTCAGTGCATTTATCTCCTCTGTTTATCACTGTGTTGCTCATGAGGTCCAAGATATTGGATCTTGGGGACTGAAGAGATGGCTCAGTGGTTAAGAACACTTACTGCTCTTGCAAAGGATCTGAGTTCAATTCTCAGCATCTGTGTAGAGTGGCTCACAACTGCCTGTGTCTCAAGGCCTCCCATTCCCTCTGGCTTCCCTCTGGGCACCAGCACTCACATGCATGAACCCCCAACAAAGACAGACAGACTGACACACATACACTTAAAATAGAAATAAATAAAAATATTGAATTCGACTTTATAATGCATGAATAAAGAAATATATAATATGTATAATATATAATATGTATGTATAATATATAACATGTATTTAATTATGTGTATAGACCCACAATACAACACTATTCTTCCTTCTAAGAGAAAGAGACCCTGCCATGTGTCGTAAATGCCATTCCTCTCCTTCACTGTTGTCACTCTGCCAGGCTCTATGCGCTTGGCCGCTCACCCGATCAGGAGTCAGAGCCAGTCCAGTCTGTCACCGTCACTTCAGAGACCCGCCATTATCGACCTCTGTCTCCACTGAGGCCCTTGCTCTTGTTTTGAGAAAATGAGAGCATGGCTTGACTCTGGGTCTTACCCTCGAGGGAGGGATTCTTACTACTTCTCACAGACACAGTCTTCAGAATTCCTCTTATGCTTTTATTTATGTGTGTGAGCATTTGCCATAGTGTCTCTCTGTCTCTCCTCCCTACCATGTGTGTGTGTGTGTGTGTGTGTGTGTGTGTGTGTGTTGTGGCTCAGGGAGTGGGGGGTGTAGGAAAGAGGACAATGTTTGGGAGCCAGTCTGTTCCTTCTACCAAGTGGGTTCTGGAACCAGTTAGGTCATCAGGTTTGGCAGCTGGCACCTCTACCAACTGAGCCATGTCATCATCCTAAAAATCCTGTTAGTCTTTAATTTCTTGATCAGTCTCCAATCTTTTATCTCCTGAATGTGGAGATAGGGTCCAAGAACTACAGAATCTATTTAAAACCATCTCTTTCGGTATGGTAGTCTTGGCCAACACTTCCTTTAACACTTCTTGCCATATGAACAAGATGAACAATTTAAGAGTGGTCCCATTTCCCAAATGACCCAGCACACAATGCAGAAATAATTTCCCACGTCTCTTCTCTGTGAAGGACTCTTCCAAAACCTTGTCCTATTTCATTCTGATTCCCTTCCTGGTCAGCTTCAGTGGAAGCTGACATCACTACTCTGTTCTGCCCTCCTGAGTCCTTTGTGGTTTGACCTGTGTAGGTAACATAAAGTCTTCCATGCTTATAGCAGGCCCTCTTTGATTTACTAGTGGTTCGTGTATTTGAAAAGACTGTCAGATACAACTGCATCATGCCACACAACTGCTCTATTGTACCTATTGCTGATCTTTCTCCAGGAGCTTGCAGCATGAATTCACATGTGGAATTATGGGCAAACGTGAATTAAACCATTGCTGTAGGAGAATAGGGTATTTCTCTGCTCTCATTAGATACCAATCTTTTCTTAACCCCCACACGCTATATGCCAGTCCTGATGGCATCAGCTTTCCAAAATAGCCATAAGGATCATGTATCCAGTTGCCACTTTTTCAAATAAGAAAGCTGGCTTCCGCACAGGATAAGTAGACCCCAAAGACTCCAGCATCTCAATGGTGACTTTAGACTTAAGTCCCTTTGATTCCCAAACTGATGGATGTAATGACAGGAGACATCGATTACTAGGCAGGAGACATGGTTTTTATTCAGCTCTGCTGTAATTTGACTATGACCTTAGATAATTTCCTGCTTCTGCCTGAGTCTCCTCATCAGTCTATGAAGGAATTGGCTGCAGTGACCACCCCTGCCCTTCTACAGAGTTCAGAGCTACTGAAAGGTTCTTATGTGAAAGCCCGTTTCACATTGGCCTGCCCAGATGTTTTAATCCAGAATATCCTGTGTGGTAATCAAGCCCATCATGTTATTTCCTGTCTGCACCTCTAACCTCCCTCATTTTGGATCATTTATATCAGGTTTTTTTTTTTTAATGTTGCTCATGTTTACTGAGGACCCAATTTAGAATCATCTGTAAATTTCATCAAAGGGCAATTATTCACCACCTACCTAGGGAAATGATATGTGCCAAGTGAAACACCGACAGAGCCTGCTTCCAAATAGCTGGTCTTAGTGTGTCAGTGCTGTCCTGGAAAAGCCATGGCTGTGGGACAGGCAGGCCCAGGTAGAAACCTTTAGAATCACCTCTTCTGAAATTCAGATCAGCCATTTAGGAAGCAGGAACAGTCGCACTCAACCAAACTATTGGCTGAAGTATAACAATTTTACTCAACATATTGTAAAGAGCCTGGGCTAGCTTCTGCCTTCCTAGTGGCCACTTCCATAGGCCCTCACACAGACAGAAATCATTAAAGGTCCTCTCTTTCTATAGCCCAATGGTATCCGGTAGGGTTTTCAGCAATGATCTATAATATCGCCATAAACTTCTTTGCACTTTCCGACGAATATAATGAAGGAAATAAAGAAGGAAAAAGAACTTCAGGGTATCTCTAGGGAGTGCTTGGTGGGGAGTTATTTCACCCTGCTAAGCCTCTCCTTATCTGATCTAAACCTTTGCTTACGGAACTACGTGAAACAACATTGGTATAGTGTCTGGTCATACATAGTAGGCACTCAATCTCACAAATGGGTCTGGATTTGAACCCACCACTTCGGTTTTTCTGTCTTAAGACCCTTTTAGAAATGACATTCTGGGGCTGAAGAAATGTCTCAGTGGTTAAGAGCACGGACTTCTCTTCCAGAGGTCCTGAGTTCAACTCCCAACAACCACATGGTGGCTCACAACCATCTGTAATGGGATCTGATGCCCTATTCTGGTGTGTCTGAAGACAGCTAAAGTGTACTCATATATATTTTAAAAATATGTTTTTTTAAGTTTTTAAAAATAAAAAAAATGAAGTTCTGAATCTTTGAAAGGGGGATGATTTACTCTTGCTGTGGCAACAATGTTAGTGGAACATGTCTAACACACAGAAGTTACTCAGATTAAGGAAGAACCTAATCTCTCTTTGTGTGTGTGTGTGTGTGTGTGTGTGTGTGTGTGTGTGTGTGTGTGTGTGCATAAAGCAGAAAATCACCAAGACAAAACAAGTGAGATGTAAGCCTTCCTCTGGAGGGCTTCTAAGAGTTAAAGTTAAAATGGCTCTGCATAAATAAAGCTATGAGATGATCACATTTGGTTCATATCAAAATCACTCATATCCAAAGATGCATTCCTAACGGTTGACATTCATTTCAGCTGGATGCTAATCCAATTTTTAAAAATTAATCCAAACATGACAAGAAGCTGATCTCATGTATCTTTCTAGAACATTCTATTCCCAGTTGATTTCCTGAGAAGGAAATTGGTATCATGGTTCTCTGAAATGGAGCCAGTTTTGCCCATGTCCTTTTATACATTCATTAGATCCTAAAGCCCTGACAAGGAGAAGGCCCTCGGCAAACTTTCTTTTTACTTCCTTTCAAATGGCTGCCATATTCTATCTGTTCATTTTGCCATTTACCAAGTACTTCTGTTCTATATTGCTTTCTACTGTGGTTGCAAACAACACAACCAAAAACAGATTGGGGAAGAAAAGGTTTATTTGGCTTACAGTTCCACATCACAGTTCATCTAAGGGAAACTGAGGCAGGAGCTGAAGCAGAAACCAGAGGAGTACTGCTTATTGGCTTGTTACCCATGGCTTTCTCAGCCTGCTTCATCTACAACCCAGGACAACCTAACCAGGGAGGGCACCATTTATACTCCCATATCAATTATCAGTCAAGAAAATGTCCTATAGCTTTGCCTATAGGCAATCTGATTGGGGAATTTTCTCAATTGAGGTTTCTCTTCCCATATGACTCTAGCTTGTGCCAACTTCACACACACAAAATAATAATAATAATAATAATAATAATAATAATAATAATAAATATAACCACAACATTGCCTTTTCTCAGTGCAGCTTTTACTCCTATTGAATCCTCATCAGTACGCCTTAGCATATTATACTAATGTCCCTTACCTCTAGGACTTTGCCCTCTCTAATATATCCAAGATCTGTTGGCTGCTCAGAGGACCCAGCTCTCAATGCTTCAACCTCCCAGTGGTTTTGTCTCAGAAGAAAATGCAAAATGTTTCACTAGGCTACAGGCACTCTGCATGTGTCCTGGCCCCTTTCTTTCTCCTGGCATTCTGTTTCTGTAACTATCTTTCCTTTCTAGAAGGCTCTTCTTATATGGAAGGCATTTCCTGAGAACCCCTATTTGTCCTTCAAGACTGACATAATTACAATCGGCCCTTAGGCACGGTGTTTCCAGGTTCTGTATTGGTTCTGTTTATACCCTTCTCCAAATACCTACCTATATGTCTGTCTGTCTGTCTGTTGTCATTATCATGCTTTAATCCTCAGAAATCTATATTTACATCACATCCCCCTTGGATTCCCATGGCCCCTGTGGGTATGCATGCATGCATAGACTGGAATAGTCACTGCTTGGATTCCAATGGTCCCTGTGGGTATGCATGCATGCATAGTCTGGGGTAGTCACCATACATCTGAATGGGTGCAGCTCAAAGATCTGAGAACTGAGAGGTTACACAACAAGGCAGGTGACAGTGCATCAGATACTTTCACTAGGATCCTAAGGAAAGCCCCAACCCCCACCAACAAGAGTGAACAGGAAAAAGGGAAACAAACTTCCAAACAGAGTAGGTACAAAATTCTTTTAAATGTAATAGGGTTTGGTCTTGGAACTTCAGGGTTGTAGTGTGAAGTGGCAGATGGGGCATTCTAATTCTGGTAGGATCCTAAGACAGACCGCATAAATCTTGGAAGTCGTCATTTTCAGGAAGGAGAGTTATCTCCACACACTAGAGACTTATAGAGACTCCTGAAGAGTAATAACAAATGGTGTTGCTGAGGCTCAGGTAGAGCACAGAACCACACAGGTTATTGTCTTCCCCAGTTTGGTCTTGATTCCCTCACATGTGCATCCAGAGGCTTTCCCTGGGCTGTCACTCCACCAAGTGATATGGCTTACACACTTGCCATGTTCTGCTAATGCCTCCCAGAGTTCCCAGGCCCTACCTATCATACATATTATGTATTTCTTTATATAAACATATAAACTTATGATTAGAAATTATAAATACACATATAATTATGTAATCTCCCATTCCAAAGGTCTATTCACTGCAGAAACTGAACACACAGGCAAACTTATCCCACCATCCACAGTAAAGACAAACTTATCACTCAACAGGGTCCATTCCTCGACACAGACCTCCCCAGTGGCTCTCCATCTGGAGAACAGCCTTGCTGGAAAAAATCAATCTTCTGAGTTACTAAGAAAACCCATGCCTGCTACCTCTGCTATTGCACAAGATTCTTTAATAAAAGTAACATTTGGTCAACATTTGAGGAAAACTGAGGAAAAAGAAATAGACACAGAATAAAAGCCAACTAAAACGAAACAAAGTTTAAGAACTGAACAAAGTTTAAGAAGAAATAAAAATAAGCAAGAAAAAGAGTAGAATTTTTAAACTATATTCAATCAGTCTCTCTAAAGAAATTCAAGAAGTTCTCTGAAAAACAAGCAGTCAAGGGTCCTTGGAAATGCAAATAACTATATTTGTTTAAATTTTTTTAAATTAATGAAGGGGACAAAAATCCATGGGTCATGAGGAAAAACCATGTAACCTAGAAAATGAAGGCCAAAAAAATTCATGGTGTAGTGGTTTGAATAAGAATGTCTTCCTAAACCAGATATTTGAATGTTCCATGTGCAATAGTTGGAACTGTTTGGGAAGGATTTGGAAGTGTGGCTTATTGGAGGAGGTATGTCACTGGGGTAGGACTTTAAAGTTTCAAAAGCCCACACTATTTCAAGTGAGGATGCCTTCACATTGCCAGGTTCCCCACCATGACTGTAATCCTCTGCAATGAATTCCCAAATTAAATGGTTACATTTACAAGTTGCCTTGGCCATGTGTTTTGTCATGACAATAGACAAGTAAGACATTTGATATGCAGAACAATCAGATGGCAATACTAACTAGCCTTCATAGCACTGGAAGGTGCTGTGTAGGCATCTGGCAGATGTAGGAGAGACTCATCAATAGTCTTACCCAGGTTTGAACATTATGAACTACAAACTATAATAATGAGTATACAAGATACAGAAGCAATGATGACACATGAATGTAAAAGAGGTTACTAACTCCTTTCTGGTCAGGTATAAGACTTGTTCCACAGGAGCAAATACATGCCTGGTACTATAAACCTCTCTAAGAACCCATGTCTGGAGACTCAAGTCCCCAGGAATATAGAATTATTTAATTAAGTAAACATAGTATCAAACCAACCATTGAATGTGCATTTTGATACCCATAGTGCAGTTTTCAAACCCCATTGGAGAAGTTTTCTATGCAGTGGACAGCGATTAATGTAGAAGATCATCACAGATCAAGTGCTAGGATTAAGTGTTAGTACAGTGCTCAAATGGGACATCTCTACAGCACACATACTTCCCACAAGGCTCAGAGACCATCACAGGAGAGGGAACAGAAAGACCCAGAGGTTAGGGAGACAGAATCTTTTTGACATAGTAGGACTACTACCCTCATAAACTCATGATAGTTATAGTTGCTTATGTAAGACCTGCACAAAATCAAGCCAGTCAACAGTTCAACATGGAAAGTGTGGCTCTGCAGCCCCTGGTAGGTCCACTATGTTCCACTGAATGGTCTAATACCCACGTATATAGGGGATGTATGAGTTGGCCTCCATGGGTTACTTTTTTCAAGTCAACATAAAGTTGGGAATGAAAGTGGGCCAGTGGGATGGATCAAAGAGGATGAATCAAAAGACATTGTTTGAAGTTCTTCATGAACTAATAAAAAGGCTCTCTTCTTTACAGGGAAGGAAGGGAAAGGTATGTATGTGTATATGTATATGCATATGCATATGACATATATGTATGTGTATGTGTATATGTATGTATATATTGTATGTGTATGTATGTGTATGTGTATGTGTATATGTGTACGTGTACATGTACATGTATATATATATGTATATAACAGATGCAGAAGTGTGTGAAGGCAACAGGGATGCACATACAGTTGAAAAAGAAAAGGAAAAATTCCTCAGAAATACCCAAAATATTGGTGCTGTGGGACAGGCCAGAGGAGCCATTTCGGAGTGATTCTTGTCAGATGCAAGCAAAGTCAGAGTCACAGCCACACTATGGTAAGGTTTCAAGGGAACAGTCCTGAAAGTGCCCAAGGAATATGGCAGAGCATGGACCCATGAAGATCAAACTCAGACAGCACTCAGACCTCAGCTCCAGGTGACAGTGGAGGAAGATCTGAGTGGCACTGAGTCTATACTTCCATGAGTAGTGTGAAGCTAAGAAATTCCGAAAGTGTGTGTGTGTGTGTGTGTGTGTGTGTGTGTGTGTGTGTGTATGGTGTGTCTGTATGTGTATAAAATCTTGATATATAATGCCCCACCAAAAGTGTCTGCACCCTCATTTCAGAACACTGCACTTACCTCAGTGGTAGAGGAGCGTTTGCAGATATGATCAAATGAAGGTCCTTCACTAGATCACTATGGGGAATAGAGAAAGCACCCAGTGAGTTAGGCTCTGTGTCAGTGTGAGCCATTAACATGAGCTGGCCATGTCAAGGACCCCAAATCCTCAGACCCATGGAGGAATGAAGTCTTCCTCTAGCCTAAATGCAGTTGTTGACGGTGTGTATAAAGAGAGTCCACTGGAACTTTCTACCCATGGATATTTATGCAGTGAAGACGGCTCTCTACCAAGATTAGCTAAACCTGCCTCCCTGATTCAGCCGTATACCACAAGCCTGGTCTCCTTGTTTATCTGTTTGCACCCCTCTGTTCATCTCTATCATAAACACGCTGAGCGTCTGGGGTGCTGCAGTTTCTTCAACAGTGAGCCCAAAACATCCTATCCCAGCCTTTTGTCTGTGTGTGTGTGTCTGTCTTTTTCTTCGTACCCTCATCTTATCAGTCAAGTCTGTCCCCAGAGGCCATGCTGGACATGGCAGATCACTAAGAATGAGAGACCTTAACATGCATGTAAATCACTCCATTTAGACTTTCTAGGATGTATATACATTTTTTGTGTGTTGCTGTATTTTTGTTTTATTTGGTTGGTTGGTTGGGTTTTGTTTTTATTTTTTTGTTCTCTTGTTGTTGTTTGGTGTTTTGTTTTGTTTGAGACAATGTTTCTTAGTGTGTAGCCCTGGTTGTCCTGAAACTTGCTCTGTAGACCAGACCAGTCTCAAACCGACATAGATCTGCCTGGCTCTGTCTCCCAAGTGCTTAGATTACAGACATGCACCACCACCACCCCACTGGATACACATTTCAAAGCATGCTATATACCACAAATATACACAAACTTGGTCATTTAAAAACTTAAAAACATTTTTCTTTAAAAAATGAGCCAGTTTCCCCCTGTGGTTAGAAGGAGCTGTTAGAAGTAAATAGAGTGATATATATTCTGAATTTGAAGGTGGAAAATTGAGACCAGTAGCCAAAGGCCGAAGGCCATGAACAGTTTCCAGAAACTAGAAGACACAGGCAAAGAGACTTACCTAAGTGTCACGGGAAAAGAGCTAGCCCTGTTGCTACCCCAGTGTTAGCCTGTATGGGACACCTCACCTACCTAGAGAACTTTCAGAAATTTGTGTTGAACTGAGCTACTAATTTGGTGGTGATTTGTTACAGCAAAAATAAACAAACAAACAAACAAAAACAAAACCAAACAAAAAAACCAGGGACAAGACAATAAGGCCCTATCCCACCCTTCTGAAAACAATTACTTGAGGCTACAGACTAGAAAATGAAGGCAGAGAGGCCTCTGTGATAAAAGGGAAGCCATCCAGAAACAAAATGTGAGTGCTGGTTGGCCACCTTGCAAAGCCTCCAGCGTGCACACTGCTAAGATCCAACTTCAAGGATGAAATAATTCCTATTGCAAAATTTCCAGGGTTGAGACCTTAAATGCTGGCTGTAGGCAAAACTCTGTGTATTTTTAAGAGGCTAACCATTAAGAACTTGGAGAGAAATTGGAAACTATATGCAAAAGCCATAGCCTAAATACATGTGTTTTTAAGCAGTTGGTAGAGAATGAATAGAGAAGCTACTTGCTGCTTATTATAAGAAGGGCTCTTTATGAGCCATACTTGAAATCACTGGAAATATCGCTGCACTGCTAAAATATCTTAAATGCCTTCTCATGGGTGTTAGACCATCTTCTGAAGTAACTTGTAGACAGAACAGTGTCGGTGAGAATGTAAGTGACACCATCACTGACAACGGGACACATCAGCAAATACACACAACCATGCTGAGCATCAGGGAAGACAGCAGGACCAATGGAAGAAAATGGGGTCCCATAGAGTCTTCTGAGAGGACAAGAAGCACATAGACTCCGTCTGAACAAGTGACAAAGTAGAATCTTACACATGAGTATTTTTAACCTGGAAAGGCCCTCAGTCATTTACTGAGCAAATATTAACAGATGACTATGCTTGGCATCCTTCCAGGAATTGGGAATATGAAATGGATGAAAGAGGCAGAGCTCTTTGATCCCAGTCTTAACATTCTAACGGTGCAGAATCAGACTACAAATTCGGAAGCAAGCCCCTTCCTTACCTGGGAAGTTAGGCAGGAACCCACACTGCTTAGCAGAGATAAGAACATTGTTGCTGTGGAGAGTCCATACTTTAGATTCTGCAGGCCATGGGAGTCTGTCTTGATATTGAACTGTCTCGTTATAAAAGTATAGTGATAAGGAACACATAAAATGAGAATGTGTGACTTTGTTTGGATAAGACTTTATTTACAAAATCGGGTGGGAGGCCCAAACGGACCTGAGATTCACAGAGAAGAGTTGCCACCTTGAAACAAGGAAAGAGGGTTGGAGAGATGACTCAGTGGTTAAGAGCACTGACTGCTCTTCCAGAGGTCCTGAGTTCAATTCCCAGCAACCACATGGTGGCTTGCAGCCATCTGTAATGAGATCTGATCCTTCTTCTGGTGTGTCTGAAGACAGCAACAGTGTGCTTATATATAATAAATAAATAAATCTTTTTTTTAAAAGGGGGGAAGAGAGGGTCTGGGAGGAACCAACCTTGGCAGGTGGGTGAAGAAGCAGGCGTGAGTCTTAGAAGTCTTAGATCTGAGAGAGCAGGGAAAGCAAGAGGGACAGCCTGCAGAAAAAGCTGGTAGGGCTGAAGCAGGAAGCCAGAGGGCTAGGTGGCAGTCCCAGGTCGAGGTGGGTCTGGAGAGCAGAGCTGCTCTCTAAGCGGTGGAGTTAGAAGCCCCAGGGTCAGGATGCATGCCAGCAAGATCCCAAAGTAGATCCTGTTTGAAACTGGGGTGGCGTCTGCTGAGCGTCTGAAAACCTTTGACCTTTTGTCTGGGGCAGGTGGGAACACTGACTCGATTGACCGGCTGGCTGACTGATTTGAAAAGATCATTATTTAGTGACCAGGCTGCGAAAGAGCCAGGAGAACGCGAGGAGACAAGGTGGAAGCCTCCAGTCATCCGCATGGAGCTGATGAGGCTTTGGAGAAAAGCAAGCGTCTGGGCACAGAATGAAAGAGAGCCAGAGGAAGTTCCTTTCATTCGGATGTAACGTTGAGGGTGTAGAAGGACTAGAAAATTACAGTTTGAGACCTGTGGAGCTTCCTGAGTAGAGAAGTCTGGGGAGGAACAGATGTGGGTGACCAAGGGGCAAAGAGACAAAGACCATGATGTCACTGTGGAGTACTCTACATGTCTGAAAAGTCTGTCAGACACCAAGTGGAGACATTAAACAGGAAGCTGGGGATGTGGGTCAAAAGTTTAGTAGATAGAAAGAACTGTTAAAAAGTTAAAGATACTAGTAAGATGGCCCAGCAGTTAAGGACAATTAAAGGTAGTGGCGTACACCTTCACCTCGGTGCTCAGAAGGCAGAGGCAGGCAGATTTCTGAGTTCAAGGACTACAGAGAAATCCTATCTCAAAGACAAACAAACAATAAAACAATTACTGTTCTCACAGAAGACTCAGGTTGGTTACCAGCTTCTACATGGTTCTAACAACCATTTCTAACCACAGTTCTGGAGGATTCAATGTCCTGTTCTGGCCTGTAGGTATGCATATGGTACACACATACACACACACACACACACACACACACACACACACACACACACACGGGGCAGGAGGATAGATAGATAGATAGATAGATAGATAGATAGATAGATAGATACACAGTTGATAACACAGATGATAGAGATATAGATGGATAGATAGGTAGCTAGCTAGCTAGATAGATAGATAGATAGATAGATGCAGGCAAAACTCTTTTACACACAAAGTAAAGTAAATGAATCTGGGGCTGGATAGGTGTTTGGCAGTTAAGAGCACTTGCTGGTCTTTCAGAGGACTGGGGCTCAGTCCCAGCACCCACCTGTTACAACCATCTGTAACTCCAAGCCTAGAGAATCCAAGCCCTCTCCGGTGTTCTCCAGCACTAGGCATACCTACATAGAGCACACAGACAGACATGCAGAGCAAACAGCCATACACACAGATAAATAAATAAACCTGAAAATCTAAAAATCATAATAAATCACGTGACCAATGGAGACAGTAAAGAGATCATAGAAGGAAGGCAATTACCACAGTGTTCATTACAAAAAAGAAACATAAATTAAAAACCTGTTTGAGAGATTAAATAATCTCTAGAAACATTAACTAGACCTATGAGAGTAACCAACTAAAGCAGGACAGTCAAAAAGAAAACTGCACATCCTAATGACAAAAGCTGGTCAGGAAAGTACTACTATTTTAGGATTCTCCTTTCGTGCAGTGAGCAATCAAACTCACAGGGACAGAAACTGTGATGCTGGTGACAGGGTGGGAGAGTAGGGGAGGAAGATGCCGCTGTGCAGCCAGACACCCTGAGTACAACTCAACAACGTGGCTGAAGTGCTCAGAGCGGCGGTCAAGTAAAACTGTGTGGACAGAAGTGTATGAGGCATAGGGACACATTGTGACACCGGACAGCCTTCACAGCAAGATGTGTCCTCTTTTGGCTTTTGTTGTCTTGTTTTTGTTTTTTTATTCTTTTGGTAGGAAGGTTGCAAGGACAAAGGGCAGATATGAGGGGTTAGGAGATGAGAGGGATTAGAGGCATGGTGTGAAATGCACAGAGAATCCCCAAAAAAAAAAAGTTCTTTTGAAATGATTAGAATAGGAATGTTCGGGTGACATGTATGTATGTTGCCACAAGAAAGGTGTGTGTGTGTGTGTGTGTGTGTGTGTGTGTGTGTGTGTGTGTGTGTGTGTATGTGTGTGTGTGTATGTGTGTGTATGTGTATGTGTGTGTGTGTGTATGTGTGTGTGTGTGTATGTGTGTGTGTATGTGTGTGTGTGTGTGTATGTGTGTGTGTGTGTGTGTATGTGTGTGTGTGTATGTGTGTGTGTGTGTGTGTGTGTGTCCTCATATGTGCATGAGGTTCACCATGTATGTGTGGAGGCTGCAAGTCCTTTCACCCGTCCCTCTGCAGCTCTGTGGCCTATCCCAGGCTGGCTGGCCAGTGAGCTGTGGTGAATCCGGCTGCCTCCTCCTCCCATCTTGGTGTAGACAGATACCCACCACATTTGGACTCGTACAGAGCGGCTGGGGTCGAACACGGGCTATGAAGCTTCTGCGGCCAGTGCTTTTCACCCAATAGCCGTCTCTCGGATCCACAGTAGAGTTTCCTTAAAACATCTCATGGAGCAGTCGATGCACACACGTAAACTTCTGATGGGACTAGGAAGGAGAAAGGAAGGTGAAGTGGGACACATGTTTTATTATAATTTTATACTTTTTCTGGATTATTTGCATTCTTTAATCATATGCATGCATCATTTTCCCATTTAAAAATAAACGTTTTTTTGAAAGAATAAATATGGAAAGGGAGAGTTTCAGCCCATGTTTCTGCTCGACTTACACTCCAATTCTCAAAACACTATTTTATAGAAACTGATTTCCAAGAAGCCTTCAAAGCCCTCTTTTATTATTATTACTAGAAGCCGTTCCCTTGGAACTAGACACTTGTGTTTTTCCGATGGAGCTTGAAGTCAAAGCCTGGAAGGTGAGCGCATTTGGGAAGCCTCTCAGCACAGCCCAAAGCTTTGAAACCCTGTGCTCCATTTGTTCGTGTCCAGCTGGCCTCCTATCCAACATACTTGTCAGACAAGTGGGATTTACGGAGCTGCTCGGGGCGGTGCCTAGTGCCCGGTGGAGGGTGCCCGTCAAGTGAAGCAAACCCACCCACAAAGCAGACCTCATGAAAGCCTCTAACTGCCGCTGTTCGTTGCCTAGATGCCCACTAATATGCTAAAAAATAATATGCCAATATAACGACCTTCCCATCTTACAGAATTCACCCAAAATTTCAGGTTCCAGGCAGATAATTCTAGCTTGGTAGAATTGAAAGAGACCTCAAAAATTATCCTCTTTTATATTGAGGAAAATAAGGCCTAAGTAGACATAACCAGAGATGGAGCCAAACGATGATGTATTTGTAGATATAAGGAAACATGACAAGCTCTAGATTTAAGTCTGAAGGCATCTTCCAGAATAGGAGGCTCTATCCTTTGGGGGAGTTGAGAACAAAGGTATGGAGGAGTGGAAGAAGGTGAAACAGACAACTCTCGTGGCTTTAGTTTCATTGGCAGATAGGATCACAGCACACCATGAAGGCAGCTGTTAGCCGGACCATTATTGCTTCCTGTGATGTCACCGAGGCTTGCTGTTGATTGGCTGTTTTCATGCTTTGTGCCAGACCTGACTTGAAGTGCTGTGGATGGAGAACTGACTCAAACATGCTCCATCCTTGAAAGCCTCTCAGTCCAGGAGAACAGATGGTAACCAAGCTGCTGACAGACACAACTCAGCAACAGCATGAGATAGGACACTGGTGTCCTAAGAGTTTCCTGGTTGTTAGAATGCTCACCCCAGGCTTAGTACGTTAGATTCTTTTTTAAGAGAAGATTGTGGTAATCTGCACGGCCACTGAGGCCCAAAGTAATTCACGTGAGCAATCAGCCTTGTTGTAGAATAATTCAGAGTCGCACTCTACTTCTGGCTCAGGCCAATGGTGTCATCTGCCACACAAAATGACTTATCAGAACAGTCACCGTTGCCTGTTCCTAGATTCCTCAAGATTATCACTACCTTCCCATGAGACCCTGTGGTCATCCTGTTGTTCAGCTTCTGTGCTGTAGAATACTAGTCAGAGAACTGAATGCTCAAAGTACCAGTCCATGCTATAGGAATTTCTCTTCCAGAGGAAAACAGCCCATCACTGTTTTATCTAAACACTTTAATTCTTTTGAGCTGTGCCATCCCTGAGGGAGTTCTACTTTTCTACATTATGTAAAGTTGCCACATAACTCTCAGGTCCCAGAGGGCCCTCTTTAACATGGGTGTCTGATGATACTGAGACCTGTATGGAAGACCACTCCCATAGCACCCTGCCACATTAGGCTCCTGTCCATGGTAGGGTTACCATCGCTGCAATGAAATACCATGCCCAAAACAAGTTGGGGGACAAAGGGTTTATTTGGCTTATGCTTCCACATTACTGATCATCATCAAAGGAAGTCAGGACAGGAATTCAAACAGAGCAGGAACCTGGAGGCAGGAGCTGATGCAGAGGCCATGGAGAGATGTGGCTTATTGGCTTGCTCTCACATGACTTGCTCAGTCTGCTTTCTTCTAGAAACCAGGTCCACAGCTAAGAGGTGGTCCCACTCATAATGGCCTGGGCCCTCCCCCATCAATCACTAATTAAGAAACTGTCATACAGGCTTGCCTACAGCCTGATCTTATGGAAGCACTTTCTTAGTTGAGGTACCCTCCTCTCAGAGACTTTAGCTTGTGTGAAATTGACATAAAACTATCCAGCACAGCTCCTCACATCTATTCAGTGTCTACATCAGGCTTGCATGTGACCTCTTTCCTAGCCTGAGTCCTTGCCAGTCCTCTCAGTCTCGTGATAAAGGATGAACTATCCCAAGGACTGTTGGTCCCATGCCTGGAACAAAAGGCCACATAGCTTGAGATTAAAGCCATGAGCTGGAATCAGATCCGAATTCAATCCTCAATTTTACCCTTGACTGTGTGACTTGAACAAATTGATCATGTTCTGTGTAATGCATATTTAAAAGTTCCTTGTGCACATTTTTGTAGGGTTGAGAAAAATAATGCATCTAAAAGTTTGTGGCACAGAGCCTAAGACATAGTAAGCTCTGTTTCCTGCATGACACTTCATTTGATTTTAGCTGCACCTCAACATTTTCAGACAGCTATTGTTATCACCCCATTTAACAAACAAAGAGAGAGAGAGAGAGAGAGAAAGAAATGAGAAATGAGAGCTGGGAGTAAGACGGAAGAAGTTAACAGAGCTAGGGTCCATATCCAGCTACAGTTGTCTAAGCCACATTCTTCCTGCTTTTGCCTTTCATCCAGACATTAACCCTTCCCAGAGTTCCATGCTCAAGATGTAGAAAGGATAAGATTTCAGCCTCAATTTACAAATGCACCTGGGTCAGGCCTACCATCATAGTCAGAATAGCCATTGGGCTTGTGATCCTAGTGCCAGCTCAAATCTGTTTGTAATTACTGCCCAGAAGGCTGTGTTATGAAGGACTGTGGGGTCAGGTCAGGGTTCACAGAGCATCTTGATTGATTAATGGCATCAGCCATGGGAAAAGGATCTAGGAACGAAGGCAGGTCCTAGAGAGCACAAGTCACCTTCTTTAGGATTTTGAATTCTTCTCAAAGCCAAACACACTTGATAAAAAGGCAGGTCTGGGGGACTTAAATAAAGCTGTTAAGGACCATTAGCACCTTATTAAGACCTTTTCCCAGATGTAGTCTGAAACAGCCAAAGAATACAGAATGAAGGAACTTTTTTTTTTTTTGAAAGAAAGCATAGATGTGTTCAACAGTGTTTTATCGAAGGATGAATAAGCCTGTCTCTGAGGCTTTATACTTGCTTCCCTGTCCCTGAACCTCCAGGTACGTGGAGGGAAGCCATTTTGAAATTCTGAAACCTCTGCTGTGTGAACTCGGCAAATCCATTCAGATTTTCAGAACTGCAGGTGGTTTTGCCCATGAACTTTAGAAAATAACCTGTGACCTTGGGTGAAATGTGCTTTGCAAGTGTCAACAAAGACCAAGTAAGAGGAGGAGCCATTAAGAACCTCACCCAAAGTAGGCATTTGACAACATCCTCTCCTTGTCCCTTTCTTTCTCCCTCAAAAGGCATATTGTGATATGATATATATATATAATTGTTATTGAAGTGTAATTTATAATCAGAGTCATTTATTTGGGGGTAAATAGTTAAATATGCTTTGATAAACATACATAGTCATGTAAATAAATACTAGCTAGAGATAAAGCATGTCCATGATAACTAAAAGTCCCATCATGCCCCTCTCTAGGCAGTCTCCTAGCCCTGCCCCCATCCTTGGCAAACATGGATCTTATTTCTACCCTTACACTTTTACTTTTTATTGCAGCCTATTTTAAATGCATAAATCCAAAGAGCAAATAATTCTCCTGAGTTTTTCCTTCACATCCTACTCAAAATAGCTCAGCTCTGATGGCAAGCTCTCTGTTCCAGGAAAATTCTTCATTAAATAAATGAATTCCATGTGCATATTAAAAGGACATTCTGCTCCATAGTCCTTCTATTTATAGGCAGAGTCCAACCACCAGAGGCCCAGCATCTGCCAGGGTCTCCCTGTCTTCTTCAGCCCACATCCTCTCTTCTCCCTGCTCTAGCTGCAGGGGATGGTTGTGTAGAGGTAAGGTGCAGAAAGGTGATTCCTGAGGAGCTGTGCTTCCCAACCCGAGGGGCCAAACTTCAGGACATTTCACAATTTCTGTGGGTTTTCATAGCCACGCTATAATGAACAACAGCATGGGTAATCAAAGCATCAGGACTTCATTTAAGGCTGAGTAAAGTTAGGGGGTCTCTAAAGTTCTTCTTATAGGAACTCTGAAAACACACCAGATCATGCAATAGTCTAAGGCCACCACCACTTGTCTCTTGCTCATTTTCATGCACTAGATTCTGGGTTAGGCACAAACCTACAAATGGGCAGTTAGACATTATGATGATGGTGATGATGATAATAATGATAATACAATTAGACTTGGTTTTCATCCACAAAGAACTTAATGTGTAATAGAGAAATTAAATAGGCAGAGAAGAATATGGCTGAGTGAGGGAGAAAAGACTTTGATGATAGAGTTAGGAAATATGATATTTTAATCTGACTTGGTCACTTGCTGATTGCAAGTATGACCTTGGGTATGCTGTTTCCCATCTCTGATCTTCAATATCCTCATCTATAACTTAGAAGGTATAACCGCTCCCATTCCAGAGGGTAACAGGGAAAAAGTAGCAGGTGCAGAGTACCCAACCCAGCTTCTGTTGTGTTGAGCTCAGGAAATAAAGGCTTCCTCCTGATGCTCTGTGTTCATAGACCTTTTCATTTGGCTTTTCCAAAGAAATACAGCCAATGGGAAACAGATAGATGATAGACAATAGATGGACTGATAGATAAATAGAAAGATAGGCATAGGAACAGATAGAGTAGATATGGTATAGAAATAGATAGATATATAGATAATAGGTAGATAGAAGGATGATAGATAGATAGATAGATAGATAGATAGATAGATAGATAGATAGATAGATAGACATACATACAGACAGAAAGCCATGGCTCCAGTTTAGTCTGAAGGCTAGAGAACCTGGAGAGTCTGTGCTATCAGTCACAGTCTGAAAAGCAACTTGAAACCTAAGAAAAACTTTTTTATTTTCAGTTTGATCCTAGAAAGCCAGAAGAGAGAATGTCCCATTCCAGCAGTCAGGCAGGAGAATGCTTTTGCTGACTTGTGTTCTATTAACTCAAAGGTTAAAGCCATTTGAGAATAAAAAAGCTCATTTGAGAAAATGCCCCCAACAGAATGTCCTGTGTGCATGCAAGCCTGCAGTGCATTTTCTTGATTGATACTGGGTGTAGAAGGATCCAGCTCACAGTGGGTGGTGCCACCCCTGAGGAGCTAATGCTGGGGTGTATAAAAGAAATCAAACTGAACAAGCCAGGAGGAGCAAGCCAGTAAGAAGCATTCCTCTATGACCTCTACTTCACTTCCTGCCCTAACTGAAGGGATAATGGGATTTTCTGTAATGTGAAATAAACACTTTCTTTTCCATGCTGCTTTTGGTCATGGGTTTATCACAGCAATAGAAATGCTAAGACAATGCCCTCACTCAGATTTCTGTTTTTTAGCCTATTGATCAAGACTTTGCTCAGTCTATCAATTTAAATATTAAACATTGCGCTTAACCAGAACCATCCATAATACACCTAGAATAGTGTTTGACCAAGAATCTGAATACTTCATGGTCCTACCAAACCAGTATACCCTCTAAAAAAGAACTTGGTAATCTAAAGAGAAATTGTATAAAAGAGTGGGTTGAACATGATAAGGATTCATTGGCTGCAGGGCATGGCATAGGTAACACTGAGACTGTACATGATACATACTTGTATCATCTCCTAGAAATATATTCTTCCTATAAGAGAGTCCTGGGTGTAAGTCTCATTCACTCCCTAGAAGTCCCAATGATGCTCCAAGACAAGTCCCAGTCTTGGTCAGGGTTTCTACTCCTGCACAAACATCATGACCAAGAAGCAAGTTGGGGAAGAAATGGTTTATTCAACTTACACTTCCACATTGCTGTTTATCACGGAAAGAAGTCAGGACTGGAACTCAAGCAGGTCAGGAATCAGGAGCTGATGCAGAGGCCATGGAGGGATATTACTGGCTGGCTTCCCCTGGCTTGCTCAGCCTGCTTTCTTATAAAACCCAGGTCTACCAGCCCAGGGATGGCACCACCCACAATGGGCTGGGCCCTTCTCCCTTGATCACTAGTTGAGAAAATGCCTTACAGCTGGATCTCATGGAGGCATTTCCTCAACTGAGGCTCCTTTCTCTGTGATAACTCCAGCTTGTATTAAGTTGACACAAAACCAGCCAGTAGAGTCACCTTACCTTTTACCTTATATTACTATTCCTGTCTCCACACTACTCTTCTGTAGTCTTCATACAGGCTTTGTCAAGGACTGATACAGGCTGAGTGTCTGCAACAAGGTAGGAGCCAGGCAACAGTGACTGTGCAAATAGGAAACTAATACAATCATATTATGTTGAAGATAACATGCTGAAGGCTGGAAACTTGTTTGTTCCTCCAGTGTCTGCTAAGTCCCTACTGGGTTCTGTGACAAATCAAGTCAAATTCATAAAAAAGCGAGCTGGCATATATGCTCCAAAAACTCCAGTGGGCGTGATAGCATGAGAAAAACTCCTGCTGTGTGCAAAGCTTCTTATGTGCGTCAGTTCACCTCGTATTGCCAATGTCTGACTATTTATTCATTCATTCATTCAAAATTATCAATGAGCAGTAACAGTGGCAGTGTTTGCTGTAGGTTCTGGGGATGCTCCAAAAAACTAATGAGGTAGAGTTTGCGATACAGACTTCAGTCTAGGAGGAAACATGGACAGAATAAGACAATTATTGTCATTATCACTAAATTGCAAAGTGTAGAGGAATCAAAGTAGAAATCAAAGATGAACTTTCCAAGGAACTCCAAAGTTTTAATAGTGCTTGAGCTAAGAATGTAAGGCAAAGCACATCGTGTCTAATCAGTAGTGGAGGGGACACTATATTCTCAAGATGCTCATCTTGGGGGATGAGCACGGTGGCACAAAGTTATTGGGTATGTGGGGAAACACCAACAAATAAGAGCTTCCCCTTTGTGACAAAGTTTGTAGTTCAGTGTTGTCAAAAGGCTGCACTAGAACAGACGGAGCAACCTGCACACTGCAGCCCACCTCTGTAACAAACGTGCACCCAGTTAAATGTAACTGTGGCCAAAAGCCAACAGTTTCCAACCTTCATCACTCAGAAAGTCATAATCCCTTGGGCTGTGACTGTCCAATCCAGAAATGCTGGAAGGCTCGGAAGGCAAGAAGCTATCTTCTACTACAACCATATACACTTTTCCTGGATGGTGGCCATTTTTTTTCACTATTCATCAACCACTATTTACA
The DNA here is from genome assembly GCF_963924665.1 of Micromys minutus. Classification (NCBI taxonomy): domain Eukaryota; kingdom Metazoa; phylum Chordata; class Mammalia; order Rodentia; family Muridae; genus Micromys; species Micromys minutus. Next base: position 24,938,138 of record NC_137978.1, on the reverse strand, counting down.
TGTCTCCTGCTCTCAGGGGCCAGAGGCATGGGAATCTATCAGATGGCTGAGTTGAGAACTCACACAGACTCTTTCTTGTTACCATAATCAAAATCAGCTTCTTTGGGCTCAGTTTCTCTCAGCTGATCATTCTTCTTTTGATTGGTGGCTTACTACCTTGCCAGGCCGCATACTGGGCAGGTAACATGAATCCAGTCAATCTTCAGCACAATCGGGGGACATGGATGCTTGTACTGGTGGAAACTGATTGACTCCCAAGGTTAGTAAACTGATCTGTTCAGTCATACGGAGAGGATCAGCATATGGTCCAGAGCCCACCAACCTCAACATTTCCCTCTCTGCCAACACCCTTCCACAGTAAATACTGTTCACCTGTCAGGAGGTCCTGACAGTGGCACTAACCTTGCCTGATAAGTACAAAACACACTATATTCAGAGAAACCTGGGTTCACTGAACCCAGAAAAGCATAAGACAGTGTTGAATTTCCCCTAATATAATTCACTTGAGAACTCACCTGAAAAAGAAGGGATAGAAGTATGTATTTCTCTGTGAAAATACTGTTCTCCAGAAAAAACCCACTTTTTATGGCTTCATAAACACTGGACTCATGACTGAACTTTTCTGGAAACCTCGGAGTCCTTTCAAGACCCCATAGATGATCCTGGACCTGAGGTCTACCCACCACCTCTCCTGCTAAAACACCTCCTTCCTGTGTTGTCCTCTTAACATCCTAGGTGAGATGGTGCAGACCTCATGTTTCTGCTTCCTCTGGATGGATAACACTGTATGATGTTGGTCGGATGTCCACAGGCTAGTGCTGAGCACCAGCTCTGTGAACTAGGACAAATTATTTAGTTCTCTGGGTCTCAATTTACACATATAGTAAGTGACCATAAAAGACAAGTGGGAAAACTCATACAAGTGACTTAACAGGGTAATTTGATAAATATGTTTTTTGTTTTGGGTGCCAAAGATGGAAGCCAGGACCTTAAACATGTTAAGAGTCTACATCCTGAGCATGTGTTCCACTGCTGTTGTTCTTATAGGTATTTTCTAGCTCACAGGCCTTTCCTGTCTAAGTGGTTTTAGATACACCCCTGGTCAAGGGCAAGTCCTTTTCTGCCAAGAACTGGAAATCGGGAAGGAAAGTGGTGTGTGTGATTTGGTTCAGGTCACAGCTGGTGGAGCCAGGGCCAGAATCCCGAGGCCACAGGGGATGGCTAAGAGATGGTGTTTGCGTTCCTTCAGACAGCATGGACTAAAACAAGGGATACCACAGGGAAGGCTTCAGCTCACATCAGCTGCCTCAAAAAGCAGCTCCTGAGAGAAGCAGTCTATCTTGAAGGGGACACATCACACTGGCGTTGTCAGGGTGGCAAAGGCCCTGGTCTTTGGAGGAGGCAGGACTTCAGTTTAACCCTATACCACTGGCTGTCTGCATCCCTGGAAGACTCCCTTCTCTCAGTGGTAGTACCTACCACTTCAAAAGTACTTCTTGTAATTCAAGCAGACAGAACTCTTAAACAAATGTTAAGTAATAATATTGTCATTGACTTACCCCTTTAATTAGTACCTACAGCTCTTGGACTTTTGAAGAAAAGAAAGAAACAAAGAAAGAAAGAAAGAAAGAAAGAAAGAAAGAAAGAAAGAAAGAAAGAAAGAAAACTCAAGTTCCACAAACCCAGAATTTACCCCAGCTTTCCTTTCAGCCTAGTGTTCCTCCTAACTATATCAGTCACACGAATGAGACAAGGGGTGAATTCTTCACCTACTGGTGACTCTTCGGTGAGTCCACAAATATTCATTTGTTTTTTACTTTAGGTGTATGAATGCTTTGCCTTCATGTACACAAGTGTGCCTCATTTCCATGGAGACCAGAGAAGAAGTTGGATGGCCTAGAACTGAAGTTACAGATCGTTCTGAGCTGTCACCTGGGTGCTAGGGACTCAACCTGGGTCCTCTGTAAGAGCAGCAAGTGCTCTAACCACTGATCCATCTCTATAGCTTCTCCCGAAGGTGTTCTTAATGAATACTCTGGACTTAAACAGAGACTGCCCATGGTAAATGAAGGCTTATGGCCTCCTACCCACTAACTACTACTCCCCATCTGTACTTTGTACCAAACTCTTGGAGCTTCATGAACAGTGGTGTACTCAACCAGAATGCCCTTCCCTTCCGTTTTCTTCCCTTACCTTCCCCTCCTCTCCCCTCCCTTTCCTTCTCTTTTCTTCCCCTCCCCTCCACTCCCCTCCCCTTCTCCCCTCCTCTCCCTTCCCCTCCCCTTCCCTTCCCTTCTCTTCCCTTCCCTTCCGTGTTCCACTTTAAACTGACTCTCCCTTCAAGTCACCGGAAGTGGCACTTACGTTCCCACCCCCTAGCCGTTCCCTCGATTCCTTTCTAATGCTGCTGCTCATAATTCTTTAAGCAGTTCTCAGTGTCCAGGCTGGGACCGTACGCTTCATGCACATGTCTGCCGTGTTGCTCTTCACCTATCGGAGGTTTCTAGCGGGCACTAAACTTATGAAAGCGTTCGACTGAATCTGTGCAGCAACTGAATAAAGATGAAAAGGTGTCATCATCTCAATTTTTGTAGTTGGAGAAATGAAGATGGGGATGTTAAGAAACATAGCCGACGTTATAGAGGAAACCACCGAGGAGATGGGACTTTGGCCCTGCTCAATGCACTTCCTGCCATTTCATCCTGTCTCTTCACGTTTCGTCCCTGTGGGTTCTGGGGCTGAGTATCTCCGGCTCCACAGCTGGAAGGTAGACCAGTGCAAGAGAAATGACCCCGGATATAGGAGGCTTTCCTCTTCCTTCAGTGAGGACCTTTGGGAAGGAAATTCACCTCCAAATAGATATAATAAATAAACATTTTCCCCAGGTTGGATGGAGCCCATTAGATTCAAGCTCCAAAACCGTGCCAAGGTTGACCCCATCGCTCCGCGGAGCTCCGGAGCCTCAGCCCAGAAGAAGCACCATGAGGAATTAGTTCTCAATCCCCAGCTCCCAGGCAGCCTCTATGGCTGAAATCTGAGAGGCTTCCTGAACTTGGAGGAGAGGGCAGTCACCAAATGCTCCATTGTCCACTGAACCTAACCCATTGCCACCCCACAGGCTCGGGAACAAAGCTGTTCTCTTACAGCAGAGCGCTTTACATTATTCAAAGAGCTTCTTCTATAAACAGCTGTGCCTTCCTTTGTCTACCAGTTGTGGCGGTTTCTTTTCTAATTAAATTCAATATATAATTAAAGGATATGGAAAGATGAAATGCTGCAGAGATGGCTGAATTGGAATTTGATACCCACTGGGTTTCAGTCCCTTTTAGGATACCTTCTAGAATCAGTAGAAATAAGCCATATAGGGAGCCCAGTGATGCCTGGGAAGTACCGGACTCATTCAACAGTCAGTGGATATATGAACAGATTGTGCAGCAGAATTTCTGGATCCCATTTCAAGATGAAGGACCAATGATACTCACTCCCCCCACCCCCCCAAAAAAAAAAAAACAAAAAAAAAAAAACAAAAAACTCTTTTCAGTTCATCCCCACAGCTAAACCACAGCCCAAATAAACAATTGTAGATTGAATCTATAAACCAGTGGACCTCTGTCCCTTTCTGGTACCAAGTAACCTTTCTCACTTCCCCTGATTCGAACCCTAAATGCTTCAGAAAAAAACGGGTTGTCTCAGAGTCATGAACCTGTGGGCCCCCAGCCCCTTTGGCGCAGTCAGGTGTAAAGGCAGATCCTTCCTTGCACACTGATGAAGGAAAGCCAGGCTGGCTCTTGATGAATCCCACACACAGCCTGACAAAGTGAATGGCAGCCTTGTCACATGGACCCTTGGCAGAGGCTCTGGGGGAGTTCTTACTTACCAGTCTCTGCAGACCTGTCTGTCTGTCCACAGCAGCTTTGGCCTCTCATTGGGGAAGCCTGGGCCAGGCAACCGGGGGTCCTGCAGATTGGAGTCAGCTTGCTCAGCTGTCAGCTAGAGAGATGGGGATATTGAATTCATCAGTCATGCTGACAGGGGGTGTGAGTGGGGGCAGGAACTGCCCGAGAACAGAGCAAAGCCTGAACACAGGGAGGCTGGGAAGAATAACTAGCTTGGTTTTGAGCAGGGGTGACCTCTCGAGCCAGATTAACAGTCCACAGACTCCTGGGGGTTTGTTTCAAGTCGCACTAAACGATGACTGGAAAATGTTGACCTCTGGTCGCCTCTCAACTCTTCTTTTAAAAAGCTGTGAAAGATCATATACAGTTTTTATAGTGTTTTTATATATTCTTTATGCTGTATAAAAGTTTGATTTTCAGTGATTGGATACTCTGTTACTCTCTGGGAACGGAGAAAGAAATTGGAATCTATGGTGTCCCATCTGTTTTGTGGCATGCTTGAATTTGCAGCTACCACTTCATGAACCTCTATGTGAATGGACATGTCTACCAAATGGTAGACAAGAGAAAGGGAGCAGAGAGACTAGCATGTCCCATCTCCTCTCAAGACAGGGACAGAAGCAGAACTAAAACCCACTAACCCTTAGCTCAAAAAAGAAAACAAAGCAATATAGAAACAAAAAAAAAAAAACCAGAAACAACTGGTCTGGCCCATTGTTGATATAAAGCTATTACTGGTTAAATTTTGAGCTGAATTGTTTCCTTCTCCACATGTTGGCTGGAGACCTGATAAGACACCTAGTTGCTGAAGGGTGGTAGCACACAACTTTAATCCCAGCACTCAGGAGGCAGAGCCTGGGTCGATGGGTGAGTTTAAGGCCTTCCTGGTCTACAGAGAGAGTTCCAGGACATCCAGAGCTATGCAGAGAAACTTTGTCTCAAAAACAACAACAACAATAAATAAATAAATAAATAAATAAATAAATAAATAAATAAATAAATAACCACCATAGCTAACCCTGCAGGTTTTTTACCTTGGGTCCTTGGTGCCAGAAAAAAACACTAGTCTAGTATGTCTATATATGATTCCCTCAGAACCTTCACAAAGCCTACCCAGGCCTGCAACACACTAATGGCCATCAGACATCATATTCTAGATTCTCAGACTTGGAGGCTCTTTATTTCTAGTCACTGTGTCAGCCCTATTTGACACTGAGGGAGAGGTGAGATGAGGATTTTGCTGTGGGTGCAGAGAGCTGACCTCAAGTCCCCTGGCTGTGATGCTCTGGGATTCTGTGAATTGAAATGTCCCCTCTGGGTCAGAGTTTATCTCCCTTCTCCTGTCCCAGCCAGGCTCCAAGTTCAAAGAATGTGTGCTGCTTTCAGGTTAATGGTCCTTAATTACAGAGCAGAAGGGACTCTGGCAGTGCAGAGGAAAGCCTGGGCATGGGAGAAGCTTGGAGGAATAAGTAGCTTGCTTACTCTCCCATCAGTAGGTGTATCTAGTGTTGGCTGGTTTTTATATCAACTTGACACAAGCTAGAGTCATCTGAGAAGAGAGAACCTCAATTCAAAAGTTGCCTTTTGAATCAAAAGATCTGGCTGCAAGCACACCTGTTGGGCATTTTCTCAATTAGTCATTGATGTGGGAGGACACAGCCCACTGTGAGTGGTGTTGCTCTTATCTGGTGGTTCTTGACTTTATAAGAAATCAGGCTGAGCAAGCCATGTTGAACAAGTCAGGAAGCAGCACCCCCTCCATGGCCTCTGCATTAGCTCCTGCCTACAGGTTCCTGTCCTGTTCAAATTCCTGTCCTGACTACCTTTGATGATGAACAGTATAAACCAAATGAACCCTTCTTCCCCCCAAGTTGTTGTTTGTCATAATGTTTTATCATGGCTGTAGCATTCCTGACTAAGACAAATTTCATCTCTGCTACCCTCTCTTTAACTCTCTGCTTACTTTTGTCCAGTTCACTATCTCCATTGTACCTAAAGTGCTGGAATATTATTCTTATCTACAAAGTTGTTTCAGGCATAGAGAATAATAAAAGCACAGGCATGGAAGAAAGAAACAGCCTTGGCCTTCCAAAGAAGTCTTGGAATTAAAGACTAGGGTTCAAGTCCCACACCTCCAACTTCTTAGTTGGTGATCATTAACAGAGTTATGTAACAATAGGCATGGGCACTCCCTTTCTTAGTTATATAATAGTCCCTTCTCTACCTACCCCACACAGTGCACATGGGCATAAAAGAAGACAATGAATAATTATTTCAACAAATTAAAAAAAAAAAACTGTACACTGCCTTAGTTTGTTTTCTGATGCTGTCGTAAAATATTGGAAGCTGGTTGATATAAAGAAAAGATGTATTTTGCTCAAAGTTTGAGGATCTAAAGTGGTGGGTGGTTCTCAGCCTGTTATAACCCCTTTAGGAATTGAATAACCCTTTCAGTGGAGTCTCCTAAGACTATTGGAATTCGTGGATATTTACCTTGAGATTATGTAGCAAAATTAAAGTTATGAAATAATTTTACGACTGGTGGTCACCACAGCATAGGAATTGTATTACAGGGTCACAGTATTAGAAATGTTGAGGACTACTGGTCTAAAGGGTTGAGACCAAGTGCCCTCATCTGTTTGACCATTTGCCAGGGACGTGATAGATAGGTAGGAAGCATGGGGCACTGCCTGTAAGCACAGAGGTAGCTCTTGCTCTGCTCTGCTTTGGTTTGGTTCAACCAAAGTCTTTCCAGATGACACTGGAATTACCTTCACTCACCCCAGACCCTGTTCCACATGTGCACTTATTCTCCAGCTACGCCTGAGTAGGAGGTTAACTCTGTTGATCTTGTTCCCACACAACCTAGGACTCACATCGACAGAGACAGATGTCTGCAGTGTAAAACCAACAAATTAATTTTACCCAATCACTTAAGCCAGATGTGCATAAAGATCCCCAGAGGGAAGAAAGGAGGTGAAACATTTTGACCTGTTTCTCCTGTGCCACAATCCACTCTATTTTTCTGAAATCATCTATGTCCCGTGAAATCTTTATGAAATGGTATGAGACCTTTATGAAATGTTATATTCATGTTCTGTGGATTTGAGCATCTCCCAGTCATCATGCCCTACATTGGGAATAAGACTTATTTAACAATTTTCCATGCAACTGTGTTTGATCCAGAGGCTATAGTGTTTAATTTTCAAAGTAACTCTACGTGGTAAGTTTGCCTGTTTCCAGTTTTTTTTTTTTTTTTAAGATGTGAAATATGAAGCTGAGAAAGGTGAAGGCTGATTGTCCAAGTAGAAGCAAAGATATACATATATATATATGTATGTATGTATGTATGTATGTATGTATGTATATGTATATGTACATGTACATGTATGTATGTATATATACATATATGTGTATATATGTATATATACATATATATGTATATAGATAGATAGATGGATGGATGGATAGATAGATAGATAGATAGATAGATAGATAGATAGATAGATAGATAGATAGAAAATGAAGAATATAGACCATTAAGAAGTCTCTCTACATTGTTAGCTAAATGCACCATCTAAATCTTATGTAGGTGCAGCTCTATTTATAATAGCCAGAAGCTGGAAAGAACCCAGATGTCCTTCAGTAGATGAACGGATACAAAAATTGTGGTACATTTACACAATGAAGTACTACTCAGCTATCAGAAACAATGACTTAGCCAAATTCTCAAGAAAATGGTTGCATCTAGAGAATATCATCCTGAGTGAGATAACCCAGTCACAAAAGAACAGACATAATATGCAATCACTGATAGTGGGATGCTAACCCCAGAGGCTTGGACTGCCCCAGAAACAACTCACAGACTGTGTAAAGTTCAAGAAAAAAAAAAAAAAAAAAACATTAGGCTCAATCCTTACACACTAAGAAAACGTTGACTAATTCCGGGTTACATCCTGTTTTGCATGTACTTTTTGCTCATTGTAACTAGTAAGATCTTAATGCAGAGTATCAAACCTTAAAAAAATGCTTAAAAATTTGTACATTTATCTTTGTTTTTTTTAAAATAAAGTTCTTCAATTAAGAAAAATCTTATGTGGGGTGTTTGGGGACACAAAGACATGCAGCAAAGGAGAAGTCAGAAAGACTTCTTGAGGGAGTTGTTATTAGAAAATCTTCAGAGTCAGCTATGGTTTATATGAAGTAGAAAGTCCACAGTACAGATGTAGCCAAAAGAGTACAGGGCAATAGAAAAACACAGGGAGTCCAAAGACATAAAGGGTGAGATATTTTTTGACCTAAGAAGTGGTCAAAATATTTTCATTATCTTAGTAGATACTTGTGTAGCCAAAGACTCAGAAATCCACAGTGAATGTAAGGTAGTTTTCTTCTCTAGGAAGATTGTGTTTCTGAAGATGTTTAATATTCATGATGTATCCCAAAGTGACAACTTTTCTGTCAGAGGAGGAATCGTGGAGGGTTGACTAATTAAAGCCAAAAACTAAAGGACAATTAGATCTAAGGATCATCCAGCAACATTTTAAGAGTGCTAATACATCCTGAGCATTTACAGTGAGCCTCATACACAGAGACTATGCACAGTTTTAGCACCATCTTACCTTTCTGTAAGAAGAGGGAAGAAAGGGGAAGCTGAAGTTGAAGGAGGGCACGAAATCCCATGCATCTGCTGTGTTCTGTCACAACCCACTGTTTTCAGCCTACATTGGGTCCTTTGGGGGGGGGGAGAATCAGCTTTACTGCAGTAAACTGTGTAGACAAGAGAACACACCCACTTAAACCATACAATTCGATGGATTAAGACATATTTCCATTACTTTGAGTTTACTTATGTCCCTTCTAAATCTAACCTTGCCCTGTCAGCACCACCAATGCCATCTCAACCTGTGCAACCACTAACATCCCTTCTGCCAGGACAAATGGAGTGATGTTCATAGTCTATCTTGGAACGCTGTTATGTTCTCCCAGATGAAGGCTTCCATAGTCCATTACTTTGTATTCTTGATTATAATTCCATTGTATGAATGCACCATCATTTGTTCATTTACCTATTGATGGCTCCTTGGTTTGGGACATCATGATAAGGTTGTTGAGGATATTAGTATTTGGAATATTTTGTGTGGACAGGTGACTATTTTATTTTTTGTAAAGATGTGTGAATAAAGTTGCCCACTTACACCCACAATACGCATATCCTTAACTTTGTAACCGATGATCATGGTGTTCTTCAGTGTATTCCATTGGACAGGCTCATTGGAAATCTACAAAAGTCTTCATTAAGCTTCTTCGGAAACATCTGACATCAGTCCTTTCCCATTTTTAACCAGCCTGAAGTGTGCAGGAACTTTAATCTTCACTTTACTTTTCCCCTAATTACTAATGACTTTGAGACTTTTTAACCACCACATTGGAGAAACAAGAGAAACAAATTATTCTTTGCTCCTTGAAGAAAAAGGTCCATTCCTATTACCCAATGATCGAATTTTTATCCCTTTACTCCTATGGTATCTTCGCAAGGTACCATGGTATACATTGGAAACACGGAATGATTTGAGAAAAACAAATCTTCAACTAGAACATGACGATAATGAGACGTATCCACGAGGTTCGGCGTGCTCCCGTCAATGACAATACAGATTTGCATATTTGTTGGCTCTAAACTTTTTCCTATTCTTTTATTGAATTGGTAGTAACTGGGATGAATTGCACAACTTCTTTATTCTCCATAAAAGACCTTTGTGAAGTACATGTTCCTCAGTGGTTTATATATATATATAATGTTTACGCAATTCAACTTATTGCTTTTTTCCTTTGAAGTGTCATGTTTTTTTTTGTGTCTTTCGAAACCATTGCCTGCCATATTGTAAAGATTTTCTCTTGGTTTCTTCTCATTTTATAATTTTAGGTTTTATGTTTGGGATCTTTTATTCATTTGGATTACTTACTGGTATATGGAATAAAGAAAAGATCAAGGTTAATTTTTCTCCACATGAGCATCCAATTATCCCAGCGTTTGCCGAAAAGACTAACTTTTTTCTCTTGCGTCGCCTTGGCACCTTTACAAAACATCAACTGACCAAGTCTATTCCAGGGCTCTGTACTTTGTTCCAGGGAAATATATGTCTTTCCTTATCCCCAGACCACACAACCCATTAAATCATAAAATTATGTAAAGCTGTCCAATCTTGCTCACATTTAAAAAAATATTTTGGCTATTGTCCGTTCCTTATATGTTCATATACATTTAAAACTAGCTTGTCGGTCTCTACAAAGTTTATGCAGGTCTATTGTCTGAAACTGCACTATAGAAACTGCACTATAGCCATAGATGAACTGGAGGGAAAGTAATGTCTTGATGATGTGATGCTTTCCATCTTATAAAGCTAGAATAATTCCCCATGTGTTTACTACTATTGTAGTTTATTGTCTCGGTTTTACACATATTTGACTTGTCAATAAGAATATCATAATTTAAATATAATTATAAGTATATTTCCTTTTTAATCATTTTAATTCCCAATTTTCAGCTGATAGCCTGTGAAAATATTGATTTTAACTCAACTTTTATTTTGAGACCATTCTAAATTCATCTTTTAGTTTGTATAGTCTTTATGAATTTCCAAGATGATTGTGCACTGTATGAATACAGATGGTTACACTTTTTACTGTAAATACACATTTTTAAAACTTATTTTCCTTGACTTACTGCTTTGAGTAGGAATTCCATTACAAGGCTGAATAGGCATGTCAAGGGCTGGTGTTGGCTTCTCTCAAGCTGAGTAAAAATGCATTATCTGATTTTTATATATGTTAGCAGTAATTATTCTAAGGTAAGCCTTGGCTTAGTTGAAAAATCTCAAACAAGTATAGGCTGAGTGCTTTATGAGCAACAGTGGTTTATCTCCATGGTTAGGGAGGCTGAGGTGCTATAAAGATCAATAGCATGCTGACATTCTATTGAGAGCCCTCCTCGAATCTGTAGGCTCCTGACATGGGCACTAACAGGCTGTGGTTCCTTTAGGATCATCTTCTAGACTTCTGAGCTCTCACTGTGTCCTCACGCCATGGAAAGAAACTGAACTATCTCTCTGGTCTTTTTTTCCTCTCCATTAAGAATATTGTTCTGGGACCTTCTTTATTCAATTCCTAATAGACACTTCAGTTTGCTTCAGCTTGTACAATTACCTTTACAAAGCTTTAAATATCTGTGTTTTTATATTTCAAATGGATTGTTGTAACAGCATGTAGCTATGGCTTGATTTTTGCCTAGTCTGGAAATTTCTGCCTTTAGTTGTAAAATTTATATGATTTACATTTAATATTATTGTTGATTATAGCTAAGTTTAAACCATTTCATTGTTTCTCTTGCTTTTGTTTTATTTTACACCATATTTCATCTTTCTTTTTTTCTTTTTTTCTTTTTTTCTTTTTACTTTGCTAAGGAAAGTGACATTTTCTTAAGGATTTGTATACATTAATGACAAGTGCTTGCAGTTCTTTTTATAATTTTTCCAGATTTTAATTGTCAGCATTATTTAGATTTCAATCTGTCCTACGCCTCAAAGATTCTGAATTCTGAATCCTGAGGTGACTAAAGTCCTGAGATATCCTTCCCTATCTAGACCTCTCTACCTTTTCTTCTTTCTTTCTTTTTTTTTTTTTTTCTTTTTATTTGGATTGGTATTGGTAGCATAACTTTCTGCTAATTCCAGGACTTTTGTTTTCTTGGTTGCCATGGTCATTAGGTGACTTCATTTCTTCTGGCTGTGAGATCTTCCAGACTGTATTATCTCCTGTGTTCAAGTCTTCTTTATTATATTAATTTGTAGATTATTGCAAAAAAAAAGTGAGTAAGCCATGAGGCTGGAGGCAATAAATTGCTTGTCACAGAAGCATTAGACTCTGAGTTTAATCCCAAAACCGTCGTGAAAAATCAGGCATAGGGGTGAGTACTTATGTCACCAATACCGGGGAGACGGAGACAACTGAATCCTAGGCTTTGCTGGCCAGCCACACTAGTCAGCAAATCTCCAGCCAGTGAAAGACCCTGTCTCAAAACCACAAAATGGCACATGCCTGAGCAGTGACAGGTTGACCTCTAACCTCTTCACACACACAAACTCACACATGCACATGCTTGTCTACACACCCAACAAGAACTGCAAGTAGTGAGTGTTGCTCTTCCATGTTAGGAAAGTTACATTTAAAAGAGAAAGAAGGAAAGGGCTAAGCTCAGCACTGTTCTTTCCCTTCTCCACTTAGTCAGGAAGGCACCACTCCAGGCTCTGCTACCCTGTGACCACCACCGGGATCCAAGCACTTCCTTGCCTCCCAAAGCAAGCACTACTCTGATTTTTGTGTTTATCTTCTCCTTACTGGTTTTGTTTTGTTTTTGTTTTTGTTTTTTAAAGTTTTACCACATGTGTTTAGTTTTGCAAGCCTACGAACTTTATCTGAAAAGAACCATACTGGATGTTCTCTCATGCAACTTCCTTTTTCCACTTAACATTCTGTTCTTGAGGCTCATTCCTGCTGCTGCACAAAGCCCCGCTTTGTGTTTGTTTGCTTGCTTGCTTGTTTTGTTATGGTGCTATTCCACTGTGTGAATATTCCACAACTAATTTAGCCTCTCTAGTTTCAATAGCAGTTTGGGTGGTTTCCCGGAGTTTGCTAGTCTGCTCGTATTTCTGTGAGTCTCCTCTCCGTGTCTTCTCTGACTTTCTTTAGAACCTGTGCTCGGGGGCAGCATTTCCAGGCATTTACCCATCTTTACCAGGTAACTGAAATTATTTCTCAAAACAGTTACATCAGTTCCTACTTTTGTGCTCCTTTCGTAAAGGGTCCACTTTAATTTCCTTCCCTACATTTCATTTCCTGATTTAATTTTTACTCCACCCATTTTCCTTCGGCTTGAGCCATCAGCTATGAGTTGATGACCACTGAATGTTTATCTCTGGTTTACACCTTCCACCTAAGCTCCAGGTCCATGCACTCCATGCCTTATTTGATAGCTCTTCTTGGTTGTCTTCTGGAAGCAAAAGTCACATGCTATTACCGGAGCACGCCTTTTCCAGAGAACTGTACCCCCTTTATCTCATTGTCCAATGAAACGACAGAAACAGAGGGACTGTCTGACATTTCTCCTTTTCCTCTTTGTCCTCCCTTTGACTGAGCCCTAAACTTCATTGGTTCTACTACCCTAGGATCTCAAAAACTTCTGTTCCCTTTCTTCCATATGCTTCTAATATTTCTATCTCAGAAATATTTCTATCTTTGGAGCTCACACCACAGCTCCAGTTTCTCATTCGTATCCGTGATGCTCACCACACAAAGTAATGAGCAAGGGAGGAAAAGTCTGTCAAGGGTGCAGCTCAGCTCCCAGTAGAATCAAGGCTTCTAGGTGGTTGCTGGGGAAACCAGTTGTTTCAGGATGAGGCCCAACTGTTCTGCTGCAAGGAAACTCCAGAGCAGCCTGCACTGAAGCCTGAGCAGCCTTTGCTCTCCCTGGCACCCTGACACTGGTCTAATGTTTAAGCCGTACACGTTGCTTAGATAATCACATGGAGACAGGTCTGACCTATCAGGCTGGATTGCCTGGGTGACCTTAGCCTATTCTCCCTGACAGAATGACTGGTAGTGCTGCATTGATGGTAACTCCCCCAACCTTGATCTTGAGTGAGAACACAGAACAGCTCTCTGCTCCTACAGCCACTGTGAAGCATAAGTGCAAAGTGAAGCTCTGCCCTCTCAAGTCGTGGGGATGCCAGCTACAGCGCTGGGAGGACCGCTCTTGCAAATGCATCCTTTTTTGCATGTTATGGCTCTTGGACACAGGCAAGCAGGAAAGACTCAGAACTTTCTACTTCCCTTAGAGTTCATTGCTATGGAATCTGTTTTTTTTTTTTTTTTTTTTTTTTTTTTTTTTTTTTTTTTTTCTTCAACTTCCTGAATAAACTCTTATGTTGGCATAAAAATAATGGCATTTGAATACCCGACATCGGGGCACACTGAATTCTTTCCAGCTGGCATTAGTTGAGGTTTTGGCACTTTCTCCCAGAACATAGGCATTTTCTATCCGTACAGAGGTCAGCAGCTATCTTCTCTCCAAAGCCATCAAACCCCAGAATAGCACTGGCTGAGAGAAGGCTAATGTCTTCCTGGCACAGCCCAGCGTCGGTTTTCAAGGGCACTATTTCACATCCACTGCCCAGGCAACATAAGTGAGACTTGTTTCTCATGCTCAAAGCCCCTACAGAAGTCCAAAAGAACCAGTCAAGCTGATGCCAGGCTACAACTGACTGGCTGAACGGAAATCAACTCTGGTTGAACACCTTCTAGGGACAAGCATTAGATGTATACTGTCTTGTTTAATCTTCAGAACCACCTTCTGTGTGGGATATTATTAGTCTAGCTGACAAATCCTTCCAAGAAATAAATTCAGCTTTAGTAAGTGACTGACCAAGGTCAAAGGAGAGATTTTGGTTTAAGCCCAGAGCTCAGAACTTCCTGTAAGGTAGACTTTTACCTTACGTTGTGTTGTTTAACTTAGTTTAAAAGAAAAAAAAAAACGCAAATGAAGAAGCTGAGGGTTTATTTTTTTTTTTTTTTTTGAGTCTAGACTCAGTAACTATCTAACAAATACCATATTCTACTTACTTGGTGTGAACAGCAGTAGTGAAGAGTGGAAAGAAAAAATAGAATAAATAAGGTCAATAAATACCTGTCCTCAGATGGCTTATAGTATGCAGTAGTGAGCAGTGGTGAGCAGTGGTGGGCAGTGGTGGGCAGTGGTGGGCAGTGGTGGGCAGTGGAGGGCAGTGGTATGCAGTGGTGTGCAGTGGTGTGCAGTGGTGAGCAGTGGTGGGCAGTGGTGGGCAGTGGTGGGCAGTGGTGTGCAGTGGTGGTCAGTGGAGGGCAGTGGTGTGCAGTGGTGTGCAGTGGTGGGCAGTGGAGGGCAGTGGTGTGCAGTGGTGTGCAGTGGAGGGCAGTGGTGTGCAGTGGAGGGCAGTGGAGGGCAGTGGTGGGCAGTGGAGGGCAGTGGAGGGCAGTGGAGGGCAGTGGTGGGCAGTGGAGGGCAGTGGTGGGCAGTGGAGGGCAGTGGTGGGCAGTGGAGGGCAGTGGTTGGCAGTGGAGGGCAGTAGTGGGCAGTGGTGTGCAGTGGAGGGCAGTGGTGGGCAGTGGTTGGCAGTGGAGGGCAGTGGTTGGCAGTGGAGGGCAGTGGTTGGCAGTGGAGGGCAGTGGAGGGCAGTGGTGGGCAGTGGTGTGCAGTGGAGGGCAGTAGTGGGCAGTGGTTGGCAGTGGAGGGCAGTGGTTGGCAGTGGAGGGCAGTGGTGTGCAGTGGAGGGCAGTGGAGGGCAGTGGTGGGCAGTGGTGTGCAGTGGAGGGCAGTAGTGGGCAGTGGTGGGCAGTGGAGGGCAGTGGTTGGCAGTGGAGGGCAGTAGTGGGCAGTGGTGTGCAGTGGAGGGCAGTGGTGGGCAGTGGTTGGCAGTGGAGGGCAGTGGTTGGCAGTGGAGGGCAGTGGTTGGCAGTGGAGGGCAGTGGAGGGCAGTGGTGGGCAGTGGTGTGCAGTGGAGGGCAGTAGTGGGCAGTGGTTGGCAGTGGAGGGCAGTGGTTGGCAGTGGAGGGCAGTGGTGTGCAGTGGAGGGCAGTAGTGGGCAGTGGTTGGCAGTGGAGGGCAGTGGTTGGCAGTGGAGGGCAGTGGTGTGCAGTGGAGGGCAGTGGTGGGCAGTGTAGGGCAGTGGTGTGCAGTGGAGGGCAGTGGTGTGCAGTGGAGGGCAGTGGTGGGCAGTGGAGGGCAGTGGAGGGCAGTGGTGGGCAGTGGTGGGCAGTGGAGGGCAGTGGAGGGCAGTGGAGGGCAGTGGAGGGTAGTGGAGGGTAGTGGAGGGCAGTGGAGGGCAGTGGTGTGCAGTGGAGGGCAGTGGTGGGCAGTGGAGGGCAGTGGAGGGCAGTGGAGGGCAGTGGAGGGCAGTGGAGGGCAGTGGTTGGCAGCACTACATGGACAGCTTAATGATGATGTGGTGGGATTAACACATCCAATCACTTATTTCTAAAACACTGAGAGCTGCCTATTTGGAGCTACAGAAGCAGACACTGGCTTCTCGGAGCTCACAGTGCAGCTGTAGGAGAAACCAGGGAAGGCTCTCAAGCATGGCCTCCAGCAGAAGGTGTCAGTTCCTTGTCATGGGTCCACAAAGACTGCACACCTGGCTGCTTCTGGAGATGAGTGTTGAAACGGCAACAAGTGACAAACAGAGGAAGAGCTTTTCCAGCCTGGGGAGGAAAGGCGCAAAGGGCACAGATGTGAATTCTGCCCTGAGGTGGGGACCAAGCAGCTGGTCTAAAAGGATGAGGAACAACAGCCCAGGTGACAGGTGGGAAGGCAGCTTGGAGGAGACAGGACAGAAGACACCAAGGCACCAAGGTTTCTTGCAGTAATCTCACAAGCATTGCTTGTACAGGGAGTGACTGGAAAGACGAGGTCAGGCTGCATCATGGAGGCACCGGTTTTGCAAGGGAGAGGTCTCTCTTGGAAGCAATAGACATCTCGTATCTTCTGGTGCTTTCTGTCTCTGAGAAAGACAGAGAGAGAGAGAGAGAGAGAGAGAGAGAGAGAGAGAGAGAGAGAGAGAGAGAGAGAGAGAGAGAGAGAGAGAGAGAGAGAGAGAGAAAGAGAGAGATAGTTTAGAAATGGTAAGTCCTTGGTGTTTGCTATTGTTTTAAACGACTGTAGCTTGGATGCTGTGACAAATGTCACCGTCTGCGTGGCTTCTAAACAATAAAAATTTATTTCTCATTGAAGGCTAGATGTCTGGGATGAAGGTGCTAGCACAGTAGAAGTCTGCTGAGGGCTCTCTTATTTATTTATATTGACTCCCTTCTTTCACTGTGTCAGCAAAGAGTGAGTAAGAGAGGGAGGGAACAGGTAAGTTCCCGTCTGTTCTTATGAAAGCACCAACTGCACACACAAACCTAATAACCTCTCAAAGACTCTGCTTTCCAATATCAAGCCTGCAGAGGCTAAGGGTTTGATGGGACTTTGAGGAGACACAGGTATTCAATCTCTATGAACTAAGTTTATTTGAAAGGCAAACAGAAATGACATGGCCACGTTTGCCATTGAGAAAGCTCGCCAATGCAGGCATATGGGATGCTGCCAACGGACTGACAGCTACCATTGACAGTAACTGTCATGTTAGGTCGGGTCCCCCACTCTGCCTCAGCAGCCTTGTTCTGCCCGGTGTCTCTCACATTTAGCTACCTTCTGGGAATAGTCCTCTGATGACTTGATGTCTGACATCGTATTGGAAGCTTCCTGAGGCTGCTGGTGGTTGTATTGATCTGTGTCCTCAGCATTGCTCAGAGAAATGTACACCGTAAGAATATATCGACCCATATTGCTACATGCCACAAGGTGCCGACCTGCACTGTACAGCAGGGACACTTCCTTTTGGCACAGCTCATATTTGAAAATCTTACCATTGCAGCCCTACCTGGTTCTGCACTTATGACATCATACACTTCAAGAGTTCCTACTGAGACCAGGGATGGTAAGCATGGGGTCCATGTGCCCCTGGCTTCCCAGAATCATCCACATCCCGGCTTCCAGTTTCTTGGCCCTCGCCTTGAAACTGAGGACAAATGAAATTTGCAGGTCCATCTAGGAAATTACCTCAACAGCCAGGTCATTTCCTCGGCCGGCGCCATTTACATTTCTGAAGTATGGAGAAGCTGAGTTACATTTTTTCCCCATTTTCTCTGGGCTGCTGGTAAATCATTCTCACCCACATAAATGAATGGCAGATGATGTCACAGCACAGTACAAGCTCTTGCTGCTCCGGCTCTCCCTCCATGCTTAATGACTGACTGGGGTCTCTCTGACTATGGCTGTTTCTTCCACGCTGACAGGTCAGAGCTCTGTCGCTCACCTCTGCCACTTGAGATCAGCACATTGATTTTTCAATCTCATGGTGTTGGGCTGCACATCAGACTGATGATTCAAGCACGTTTTACAGAGCTTTCCCCTGTGCTAGGGTGGGCACAGAGGGGGCAGTGATCACACTAGTTTCAAGATAAAGCAATAATGACTAAGATCTGCTTTCTTCACATCAGTAACAAACATCAGCCAAGGATGATGCTCATGCCTATAATCCCAGCACAGAGACTGAGAATCACAGGTTCAAAGCCAACCTTGGCTATATAGAAAAACCATGTCCCAACAAAATATACAGACCATTCATATGCATATATTGTACATACCTATATATACCTAGTGTGCATCATATACGCATATATACATATATTTATATATATCTTATACATGTGTGTTTACTACAGTTGCTTATTATGAGCTAGGTGTTGCTGACTTTAAATATTTTCACAAGTTAATTCATTTTATTCTCCCAATGTTGCCATACAAGGCAAATTTCTGCAATTAGCCTCCTTTTAGAGATGAGGAAATTGGAGTGCAGACAGTTGAACCATGTGCTCATGTCCTAATGAACTGTAGTATAAATATTTGAAGCAGGCAGAACATACTCCAATTACTCACCATTATGCTACAACTGCAAATATGCTCAGAATAAAATCCTTCCCAGAAGACAAACATCACAGAAGCCTTGGGGTGCAGGCAGATAGACTTTGTCTTCTTGCTTTTTGAGATTCTATGGTCCAAGCCTAAAACCCTACACAGATTAGGAAACTGTTCGACCACTGAAGAACATCCCCAACCTGGGCAGAAACACTTTGAATTAATTCTTTGAGTCAGGGTTCTATAGACTACTCACACACAAAGAAAGAGAAATAATGTGGTTTGGTTGGAACAAAGATGCATCTGTCTTCTGCTTGAAGAAGAGAGACATTCTACAGGAGTGTGAAATCCAGTTGGTAGATGGCACAGATGCAGATACTGCCTGGTGGAAATTACACCATTTGCTCCTCATTCCTTCAGCATGACCAAGTTCAGTGCTCTGGGGGAGGGGGGCAGTGATCTTGATAGTAAGAGACATGGGCTCTGGGACCCCATGGGGGATGACTTGCTTTGCCTAGTGATGCTGGAACCTGAGTAGCATCCCCTCCATGGGAAGTCACCGTTAGTACCCATGGCCCAACATATAGGCTCTGAGCCCCCTATTTTCATTGACTACTGTTAGAAAACAAAGTACCTAAAAGTTGGCTCTAAAGCCAAGGTGTCTTGAGGTAAGATGTGAAGATCCCTTTATCCACACATCTGGAGTTGATGCTATATGTGGATGAAAACCTCAGTCGGCCTGCTGATTACAACACCTACATGAAGCCATCCCATGTGGCTGCCTGCACTTCCTCACAATGTGGTGGCCAGGTTCCAAGAATCACCATCCCAGGAGAACCAGATGGAAGCCCTGCTGTCTTTGATGGCCTCGCCTCTGAAGTCAAGTAGAACGATTTATAGTCTAGTCAGAGTCAAGAGAAGGAAACCAGACCATCTCGACTGGAATTGTAAATGGCAAGGCTGCACAGGAGGCACACTGTGCCTAACTGTCTCACACAGCTTCATATTTCTGGCCACAGAAACTAGCCATCTTGCTAGAGAGCCTGAGATGTATGTTAGCTCAGAGAACAGGAATAATCTTAGCCCCACCACGTTTCTGAGTCATTTCACTATAGAATTCACTTCCTATGAGATTTCTAAAGGGGAAAAAAGTATTCCCTGAACCTACTCTTTCAAAAAATACTTTTACTATTGGAATGTATTTGATACAATACATTGTGATCATATTCTTCCCCCAACTCCACCCAGATCATCAAGTAGTTCTCTCTCTTAAAACACACACATACACACACACACACACACACACACACACACACGCACACACACACGGACATACACACACACACACACACACACACACACACACACGCACACGAACACGCACACGCACACACACACACATGGACATACACAAGCATGCATCTTGTGTTGGCTAACTACTTCTAAGCATGAGACCTGCCCTGGAGTGTGGTAGAGATTTATATGTGTCATTCCATTGAAGAAAACTGATTTTCACTCTCTCAGAAGTTATCCATTGCAAATAGCTTTTTGGTTACTGATAGGTCTTTGTGCTCACTTCTTCGTGCTAGGATTTTGTCTGGCTTGTACTTGCACTGGTCTTATACATGCTGTCACAATGTCTATGAGTTTATGCATGTGTCACCCCTATTGTGTCCATAAAATACTGTTTTCTTTAAGTCAGCCACCACCTCTGGCTCTGACAACCTTTCTGCCCTCTCTCCTGCCCAGACCTCCTAGCCTTGAGGGAAGGGATATGATAGACACTGTCCATTAAGCCTGCATGCTCCAAAGTCTCTCACTGTTTGCACATTGGTCCCATTGTCCCATTGTGGGTCTCTATGTTAACTACTATCCACTGATAGAAGCAGTTTCTCTGATGAGGGCTGAGTGGTACATTGACCTATGGGTATAGCAATATGTCATTAGGAGTTGTTCTATAGGATAATAGTAGTAAGTTTTTCCCTATCCTCATGTCCAAGCCCACTTTTAAAAAATAGCAATCCAAAGATTATTTATATGCTCTGTGATTTCAGAAAATGTACTGACACACAGTTGCAATTTTAGCATTGGAGGAGCTGAGGCAGAAGGACAGTGAGTTGGAAGGCAGGCTGACCTATGTGATAAAACCTGCGCTCCAAAGAAAAAAATTAATAGCTGACCTCACGATAAATCGTTTCCCATGTTCTTCCCCAGTACTTCCAGATCAGACTCCCTCTGCTTTGCTCACTTCCTGGGATCATCCCAAGGCTGAGTTCCTGTTTCAATTCAAACATGCTTTCCTCGGTGCCATCTCAGGTGGCCCAGGGGAAGCTGTGTGTGCCTCGGAGTATATTTTGCTGTTCTTCCCCTAGGATCCCAACACCTGTTGACTGTTTATTTCTGGGTCTCAGGTCCACTTCACTCCCTCGGCATGATGAGAACCGTCCGAACACAGGCCCTGTTTCTGTTCTCTGGCACACAGCCTGGTGTCTGGCACATAAATCCATTAATATGTGCACTCCCTAGTCAGTGAGCGAGTAAGTGGAATATGCTGCCAAGTGCAGAAACGTGTTTGTTTCTGGTTTGCAAGGTCCCAAGTAAGGAGAATAAAGACATTTACATACATCTTACCAAAGTGTAAAAACTTTCTCGACTTCTTGAATATTTTCTTAACTTTTATTATTTAAGAAAATAATAATAACAGAGAGAATAGTACTGCCCAGGACTTTGCAAAAATGAAGAAAATAAATGACACTTTTTAAAGTACTTCTCCACAGGATTCCAAGTAATTCAATACATTTTATTATAAATTCAGTCATAAAATTACCTTTTTATCATAAGTAAGCTAAAAATGTACAATGAGGATATATTATAAAACATAGCATACAATATTATGTTTATATGTTATTATATATTTATTGTTGTATATAAATATATGACATAATATTTATTTAAAATACAAATATATTTTATGATTTTTATATAAGGTATAATGTTTATAATATATTTATTATATTTATACAAAACATAAACCATTTATAACACTAGTTTATAACCTCTATAATTACAATCTTTCATGATTATAAATGTTATATAAATATATTTATAAAATTTATGTAAAATATAAAGATATATTATAAGAAATGTAATAGTACTTTAAAATGTTTGATCTTTCCTTTACATATTTGAATTTTAAAAAATTCCCTTTTGTGGGGGAAAAACAGCTACAATGTACATCAAAACAATACTGAAGTGTACTGCCAAGAAAGTAAAAATATAAAAAGTACTGGAGTGGCTTCAGTGATGAGATGAAGGCCAGCAGTGTAAAAATATCAAGCAGAAATAAAATAAAAAAATCAAAAAATGAAATTCTATCTTTATCTTTATTTCTACATTCTTGTTCTGGGAACAGTAGAGTCAGAACCATGAAGCTTCTGTGGGACATATGAAATGAATGCCTGCTTTTCCATCCAAGATTGCTGGTTACAACTGCAAAGGGGGCTTTCTTGATATATAGTTCTAGAGTCTTGGCTTCCCATATTGATCCCGCCACACATTCACTGGCTTCCTACAGAGGGACTGGCTTAGGCACTGCCGGGCTTTACCTAGCACCTATCCTTTCTCACGGGACTGAAGTTATACACACCTCACACCAAAAGAGAGGTCTGGTAAGAATCTGTTCAAAAACTGGGTGTTTAATTTATATGAGACGGTGTCTAGACATTTATTTTCTGGAAATATTTAACTTGGATAAAACACGTGGCCCCCGAGATGAATGCAGGATTGAAATATTTTACTTCAAAATTTGTTCAAGGAAATGTCTGGTAGGGTGCAATGAGTTTAAACATCAAAATATTTTCCTAGGATGTAAAGGTCATCCGGAGCCTGTGCCATGGATGGTCATCTCATCTGAATACCTCCGGATTCCTCCTCAGCCACTGCCTCTATGATAAACTACATTTCTGTCACTATAGACACATTAAGTCTGAAGGCAATGACTTCGCTTCAGATGCTTCCTGGGGTAGAAAGACTGAAGATGGAAATTCTGAGGATTACATGTGATTTGACTTCGAAAAGAAGGTTTTGTCCTCAGGATTGTAGACCAGAGAAGAGGGCCGTTTTTCTATACAGGACCAAATAAATGATTTAGGCTTTGTTGTCCATACATGTTATAAATAATGAACTCAGAGATTATACTGTTGTAATGACTTAAGACAATACAAACAGATGTGACTGTGTCTGAATAACCTGTTCATAAGAAGAGGTGTTTGCCAGCACATCTCAGACCAATACACACGACAAGAGATAAATTGTCCACTTCACCCAGAGCAAACACATGTATGTATCACTGTAAGATCATGTAGGACTACATGTAGGATCATATAACCTAGTACTTTCTATTCCACCCAATTTGAATCTAAGTCATTTTTAAATGCTGACAAGCACCACCTGAATTGATTTCAAGACCCATGGATGGGTCACAACCTCCAGTACAGGGAACACAATGAGACTAGCTCAGTGCTTGTGTATTAAGTGAATAGCGTGCAAACAGCTTAAAGCAGACAAAGAGTCGCTGTCCCTCTGCTAATGAATGGGAATGCTTGCCCTGAGCCCCCAGCCTCGGTTGCCTGCTTGGGTTTTCACATCGCTGGGATCTGATAACGTTGTGACTCAGTAACTACTGTGAACAGCATGGCTGAGAATGAGTAGAAAGGTTTGAGGGAAGTCTGGGGCACAGGAAGCTAGATGCTTATCCTTATCAAAGGAACGGGGAAACAAAATCTGTTCTCTTTGGAAGTCTCGCTGGATGGAAGAAACTTTTCTTTAAATGGAGCTCCTGTAGGCGAGAAAACAATGGGAAAGAATCTGGAAGTTGCCGTGGGTAGGACACTGAGAAACAACTCTCCCTCTCCCTCTTCCCCTTTCCCCTCCCTCCCCTCCTCCTGCCCTTCCCCTTTGCATCATATACATATGTATTTAAGAGTAATTTATCAGCCAAGATGACACACTGTAACCCCAGCAATCAGGAGGAAGAGGCAGGAAAATTGGGACTTGGGACCATTGTCACTAGGAGGAGTAGGAAGATGATTGTATTCAACCCTGTGATCTTCGCATCTTTCTGCCACACAACTCTAGCAAAGGACAACAATGGGCCAGTCTCTATTACCCCAAACACGAGAAACTGTCTTGCATCCAGAGCACCATGGAACAATTTTGCCATCTTGCTTTTCCCTCTTCCCTCTGATCAAGATCCTCCATCTGAATGGAAAAGGCCAATGAACAAAATGGACAAGACGAATCCGTTGATGGTGTCACATAAACACTTCCTGAACTAATAAGCTGGCATTTGCTAATGAATAACTGCACTATTTGGGGCTGCAGGATGAGGGGAGGGGTGAGGAGTGGGTGTGTCAGGGAAGTATGGAGATACGAGTCGATAGATCTTGCTGCTGCCACACTCATTATAAAGGAAACACCAAGAGACAGGCAGAGCCAGTCCACCCCACTCCCTTTACATATGTGTATTGTATATGTGTATATGTATGTATATATGTGTGTGTGAATATATGTGTGTATATGTGTGTGTGCATGTGTGCATTGTGTATATGTGCATGTGTGTATATGTGTATATATGTATATGTATATATATATATATATATATATATATATATATATATATATATATATATATATATATATATAATTGCATGGTGCTCCTTTCTATGACATGCTCAGAAGCAGCAGGGACCCTAGCTCAGATTTAGGTGGGTTACCTAACGCCACACAGATAGGAGCCAGCAGATCTGGAGTCTGACCTGTTTAAGGCCAGTTTCCATAATCTTGTCATTTTTGTACCTGTGTATTTGATATAAATGTGGGATTAAATAGACTAGATCATCTCCACAAGACCTCAGGTTCTTCAGCCTTTTCTCAAAACCTCTGCTTCCTTCTCGGAAACAACTCTGCCCTACCAAAGTTCAGACCCTTTCCTAAGAGGGTGAGAGTGGACAAAAAATAACTATTAGCTTTTTTTTTTCCACGCGCTCATCCCCTGGCTTAGCTTGTACAGAACCATGGACAGGACAGTAAAGGGCTGGAACCAGCTTCAATGAGCAACATCATCTTTCTCTGCTGGCCTCAGTGAGGATCAAGTTAGACAAGGTGTAGAAAAAATGTTCTTGGCTGGCTAGGTGTCTGCTCTCTAAGATACCCAAACAGGAAGAAAAGTTCAAAGGCAGATTTAACAGACTCTGAATCTATCACCTGGATCTGATGGTGTTCATGTTTTTGCAGTTTGCTTTTGTTCTCTTTGCTGCTGGTATTGTTTTAAAATAGTCTGTTGGGGATTCAGCAGTAGGTCTTATCTGAGCTGCTCTGTCTCCAGGAGTAATTACTACCATGGCGGACGGGGCGGGGGCATCTGTTCTCCCAACAGGCCTATGAAAATGGGTGGGGTGGGAATCCTTTTAGATACATGGCATTGGGCATGGTTTTTTAAGTGTCTATACGAGCTATCCTGCCTGCCCCTTACCAGTCTCATTTAATCAGCAGAGAGATTGAATAAATTGCTGATATTTATCCATGATACTGAATGAAGCTCTAATTTTCTATTTAGATTGCTATTTCAACAATCATCTTCAAGTGACCTATCAATTTATTTACCCATTCTTCTAAAACCACGATAATATCCATTGTTGGTTTGACAGAATCTAGAATGTCCTAGATGTGCTTCTGGGCATACCTGTGGGGGAGTCTCTTGTAGGAAGACTTATCTTAATTGTAAATATACCAGTCTCTGGGAGCTTGAAATGTACAAAGTGGAGAAAGTAAGCCAAGTACTAACAAGTATCCATGCACCGAGCTTCCTGGATGTGGGTACAATGTGACCAGCCAGCCACCTGCTCCCCACCCCTGCCTCACCTGCCCCTCCCTTTCCATTGCCCTGTCTTTCATGCCAGGATGGATAATTATAGCTTCTAAGACAGCACGCCAAATCAACTCTCTCTTAAGTTGGTTTTGTCAGAGTAATTGTATCACAGTAGCAACAAAGTAACAAGGATACGTCCAGTGCCGGAATAAATGCCTGTGTATCTTTTATTTGTGCAGGTATGCAAGAGTTCTCTTTCTCCTAAGGTGTCTCTCTCACCTTGGTAGGCATTGCTTATTGTTCCATCAACCAGGTTTGCCACCCGCCTGCTATGGCACCTTCTGTTTCCCTTCATCCTCACAAAATAGTTGGATCTCTATGAGTGTCACATTTGCCCACATGATAGACAGAAATGGTACCTTCTTTTTCTCATCCATGTTCCCCCACTGGCTAGTAATGGCGAATTTCATTTGATTGAATTACCTGCTTTGAATTGCCTGCTCATAATCTGTCATGTTTTCCAGCGTTGTTGGTCTTTGTCTTATTGACTTGTATGAATTATTTATATATTCTAGATAATAATCTTTTAAAAACTCAAATGTGTAGTAAATATTAGGACAAGCTTTGTAAACGTCAAAGATAGATGTATGTGTATGTGTATGTGTGTGTATGTGTATATGTGTGTGTATGTGTGTGTATGCATTTGTATGTGCGTGTGTATGTGTGTGTGTGTGTGTGTGTGTGTGTGTGTGTGTGTGTGTGTGTTTTAAAACCCTTTGGTTTCTTAGTTTTCATTCCACTCTTACATATGTCTTATCACCTTAACCAGAGCCCCCAGAGGACAGAGAATGTGGCTTCCTTATGTTTATTTATCCAGGGTAAGTGTTAATAGGAAGCAGCCTGGGATTATGGGGGAAATTATGGCTTTGAAAATAGAAACGTGCTTAATGCTGCCTGTTCCTCTGAGGAGTTGTGGGGGCTTGCTCAGCTGCCGAATCTTCCCAAAGATTTGCTTCCTTTGTTCTAAAATGGGAAAGAAACTTAAAACAAAACAGCTTCCAGGGTTGTTCGAGGGACCACCTAATATACTACTGGTTCTTGGTAAGGGACATAGTGGATGCTAGATCTTTAATGGGTATTAGCTGAACAGAAATACTTGTGGCCACGTATAGGGGGCTTAATTTTTAATGACTGCATCATAGCTCTTAGGCTCTCCTCTGCTCTGCACTCCAGGAACAGCCTTTCTCTATTGCAGCTGAGCCCTTTTGTACAGATGATGAGCCTAAGAGGGATCTGGGAAAGAAGTCCAGCTTGTGGATGATGGTACTGACGTATAAGCGCAGACCTACCTTATTCTTGTCCTGAAATCTAGCTCCTATCCAGTAATGACCGTTGAAGCTTTACTTTGGACCAGGTCGCCCTGGGCATTGGGCTGTAGTCATCAAGGAGATGCAAGGAGCTTCTACTTCCAAAGCTCTTGCCCCAAATTGACCAAAACAGGATGCAAGTGGACAAGGAAACTGTGGTAAATTTCACAACGCCAGTCTGGCTCAGGCAGCAAAAGCCTTGTGCCATAAGGCTAAGAACTGGGGTCGGGGGAGAGGGAGCATGCTTCCAGGAAGAAGATCAAGGCAGCCTCTTTGAGATATGATAGTGAAGCCAAATTAAAAGGCATGAGAGAGAGCAAGCTGACACTTGAGGAGTCGGAGCACTTCAAACAGTGACTAGACACAGATCCAATTCCAATCAAACGCAGGAACTGAACGGAAGCCACACTTTTCCATTGCTTTTAGCCTAACTCGTGGCAAGAGAGAAAAATACCAAGAGTCCCAAACAGCTGGGAAAGCCATCCTTGCTGTGTCCCCAGATCATCCTGACTAAGCAACAGCTAACTAAACAGTCTCCAGCTCGGGCTCCTCTCCCACCCATGCCCTTCCATGCCACCGTTCAGCTCTCACGCCCCAGCCTGTAGGTGGGGCCACATAGGCTTGGCCTTGTTCCTCATGTAAAATCTTTTCACCCCAGCATACCCCACACCATCTATAGGTGGGAACTCACAGACCAGTCCGTCTGTATTAGCTGAGAACAGCGGAGGATTGGATCAAGCCTGGAGGGGCGCCAGGTTTTCATTAAATCCCTTGTAAAGCAGCAGTGTACTTCTACAGGGCCGCATCTGCTGGGGGAGCCATCTGGGATCCATATCGCTGTGCTCCAACAAAACGCCAGCAGTGTGAAAAACCTCTCCGCTCTGCTCTGCAGTGAACTGGAAAAGTAACACTGGTAATCACTTCTGCAGACCCCATAATGACATAATGGGCATTGGCTGAAGTCTTGAACAGAGGCTGGCAGTCACCACCAACAGGCTGGGTGGATCCATATTGTCCCCAAGAATGTAGGTCACCACTCAGGCTCATCTCTTTCTACCTAACAAATAACCGGTAAAGAATGTCCACTTTGAGTCATGGGAAGAAAATAATAATAATAATAATAATAATAATAATAATAACAACAACAACAACAACAACAACAAATGGATGAGTGCCTGCTGCTGATCTTACAATTCAGGTATTGCCACACTTTTCTTACAGATGGGGAACCTGAGGCCTAAATGGCTGACCCGCATAGGCAAGCGACAATCACAGAGAAGAGGCTTGATTGAAAAATCTGACCTGTGTCTCGCTAACTTGAAAACCAGGGAACATTCGTTCCAGAGCCCAGAAGAACTCTGAGAGTGGTGCATAAACCACAAGCTCGGGGACCTTCTTTCATTTTTACTTTCGCCAACTGTAATTCAAGAGTGCGGTAAGAAGGACAGAAGACACAGATATCTTCCATACACACACTCCTGAACTCAGTAAAGCTGCTAAGTAGTGGTTACTGCACACAGCTGACTTAAATTCCTACAGCCTTCAGTTGGTTGAGCTGGAAGGAAGTCTCCCTCCCTGCTTAATTCTTGTCTTCCTCTCCAAAGCTCAACCTACTTATCTTAGAAACAAATATAGCCACGCAGCCTGTTTCTGATACCTGACCCCACATTTCAAAACAGAACCAACAGCCAGCATCCATTTCACTAAGAGCATCTTCCAACATTGCCCCCACCATGTTGTCCTTTAGTTCAGAACTTGAGCAGTCCCACAGAGTCAAAGAATTAAGTATTGTTTTTGTTTTGAGCCTGCAGGATGTATGTAGCATTACATAGGACAAAGAAATGGAGTCTTCCTAAAGAGAGGAGCTTAGAGAAAACAGTGACTCCTATTAATACACACAACACAAATTCCCAGGCAGAAAGTAGTAGAAAAGAATATAATAGAAAAACAAACCTACCTGGGCATGGTGGCACAGTCTTGGACAACCTAAGAAGACTGACCCAGGAAAAGAGAAGGAGAAGAAATAGATGGATGAAAGAAAAGAAAGGAAGGAGGAAGGAGGGAAAGAAGGAAGGAGGAAGGAGGGAAGGAAGGAAGGAGGAAGGAAGGAGGGAAGGAAGGAGGAAGTAGGGAAGGAAGGAAGTAGGGAAGGAAGGAAGTAGGGAAGGAAGGAAGGAAGGAAGGAAGGAAGGAAAGAAGGAAGGAAGGAAGGAAGGGAGGAAGGAAGGAAGGAAGGAAGGAAGGAAGGAAAGAAGGAAGGGAAGAAAGCCTAAATTTGGAGTCCAGACAAGGTAAGGTTTGAATCTTGGCCTTGATGCCTAACCATGATGTGATGGCCAAGACCTCTTACCTGTCAGAGCATCTCTCTGTGAAAAATAGACCTGCTCTCTTACAGAGTTACTGTGAAAAATAGAGCAGACAACACATCTAGAGCCAGGCACATGGGAGACATCATTGGAAACACATTTGCATTCCTTGACTTACATGCATCTCCTACACAGCTGATACTTCAAAGAAGAAGTGTGTGTGTGTGTGTGTGTGTGTGTGTGTGTGTGTGTGTGTGTGTGTGTGTATGTAAGGAGCGGGTTTTTTTGGGTTTTCGGGGTTGTTGTTTGTCTGCTTGTTTGTTTGTTTTAGGAAGGGCAGTTTTTGATATTTCAGGTATTGGATCATCCAAATGTCTGACTTTCAGCAATTTCTCCTCTTCCCTTCTATAAACACCCACTAATGACTTCCTGACTCACATCCCATTGAAGGTCCAGAGCACCTGGACAAGGGGAGGAGCATCATTAAATCACTTCATGGTACTATGCCTTCTGCTATAGACACCTGGGTTAGCCAAAGGTTCCGTTTTGAAAAGAAAACGAGGTAACAGGGTATAGGGAGTGCTGAGAGTGAAGGAAAACTCCATTACGAATGCTTCAAGCTTGACTGAAACTCACAGAACGTGCCCCTTGCTAGCACATCTATAGTGTAGCCTTTACAGAATGATCCCAGTTGGAATTCTGGCTTGAATGCTTGAGCAAATTGCTCGTCAACTCTGAACTTGCAGGTTTCCTGATTCTGCAAGGGAGACTGGAAATAGTAATAACTATATTTGTTTCATGGATAGGGGACTTCAAATTAAATCCATGTAGCTACTCAGCAATGCCTACCAAGAAGCATGTGCTTAATAAAGCCCTGCTTACAAAATGCTTACATAGCAACTGTGGAAGGGGAAGCACCGAACCACTTTTCTAGATGAGGAAACAGAGATATAAGAGGGGGAAAAACCACGTTCAAGTTCCAGCAATGGCCTGCTGTGATAGGGTCCACACATGGATTTACTTGACTGCAGAGCCCATTTTCCTTCCAACATACACACACACACAGGGCTGTCATGCCATAGACAGAAGGGATGGAGATTTTAAATGCATTTTGTCTCCATCTGAGTTGCTTCCACTCTTCTTGCAGGGCATTCTTGCCCTGTAGCCCTGGCAGAAGCATCTGGGATATTGCCAGTCTCCCCCACCCTACCCTTTCTGCCAACTGAGGCTCCTACCCAGCCAAAACAGCATCTGGAAATGCGTGTCTCCCCACCACCACCATTTACCTTTGAAGTGTGCCTGTCATCTGGCTGCTTCCTAGTTCGGCTCCATACTCCAACGCTACCTTCAACTTTGGGTCCCCTGTGCGTCAGGGCAGACATTAGATAAGCAGCTTGATCTAAGTCTAAGCTAAATTTACTAAGCACCTCTCCTGTGTCAGTCATGGACTTGGCTCGGGAAATGGACATGAGTGAACCTTAAACTTTGAACCCATGGAATAAGAAAAAACCTGATTCAGTTCAAGTGAAGGGTCACCTACATTGTGCCAGATCCTATGGTAGACACGGACAGGGGTGTGGAGGTACAGAGACAAAGATAACAGTCCTCTAAAAGAGCTGGGTGGGTGGAACAGTACCCCAACACACAAATATTTAGCCGGACAATTGTCCATGACCCCTTCACTGGCTTCCATACTACACTTTACATACTGATACTCTCTTCGGACCTCAGAAGAACATCCAGAGAGATGCTTTAAAACCCAAGGAAACTCCTCAGCTCAAAAACAATCATGGTGATGAAGATCCTAGACTCCGGGTCTGCTTTTCCTCTCAAATGCTGCTGTTTTCTTGGCAGTGAGGTGGCAGATTCATTTTCCTATTATTACCTCACAGTTGAATAGAGTACAAGGGTTTTCCAAATCAGATTCCCTCCATTGTCTCATCTGAGCATCAAACTCTAATTCCGAAGGGTTTTCTGAGAAGCCCGAGGGGGTCACAGGACAAGAAGACCAGTGCCAGACTCTGCAAAAGGCTATTTAGCCCTGTTACCTCCTGTGAATGAGGGGGTCTGATTCCTCGACTCATTTCTTCCTTAGAGATCCAAAGACTGTGGCTGTGCTCTCAAATTCCCAGCATGACTCCAGAGAAACCCAGAGCTTACCCTGTATTCTAAGAGCAACCAGAGCCTCTGTCAGACAGGCCTATAATCAGAACAAGCTCTTGCTCTCCTCCCCAAACCAGGAGAGCCTATCTGCCCATGGACAGATAAGAACAGCTTTGTAGATGCTCAGGGCTCCTGTGGTCCTTCATTATATGACTTCGGGAAGCTCACTAAGCCTCCCTGAGCTTCAGGTTCTCATTTGCCTCTGCTGCCTGTGTCCAGGCCTCTGCAAGATGCTGGTGAGCTACAACATAGAAAGGGGGAGGCCTTGGGGAAGTCAGCAATGCAGGAAGGTGTTCTTATGAAAGGGTCTGTCCAGATGTTAGTGTGCACTCAGCAACTGGAGCGAGAAACTCCAGTCCCCTTAGGAGTCCTGCTCTGCCTTCAATGGGCCCTGGTAAGGTCTGGGCCCTGAACTCTGGTGATTTATCTGTGTCTTCAACTAGGCTGTGCTTTCAGACCTGGAGGGATGGACTTTCGCATAGAGAGCCAGGCCTGGTCATAAGGTGACAGCATCTATGCCAAGAGCCCACTTTGCTTTAATGGATGACACCAAACACTTCGGCCATCAAGTCTTCAGGTTGCTATGTCTGGAGGTAATTACACAGCTCCCGTTCATAAATCCTGTTCTCCTGTTCGTGAGTGCTTCACTCCCCGATTCCTCAGCACACAGCAGGCCAAAACCTGTCCTCAGGGCCAGAGGCAGACTTTCAAAGAGAAGACAAAGTGTGGCTGCTTTCTGAGCAGGAAAAGCTGGCAGCCACCAGAAGCAAGTGAGCAGCAAGCTTCCTCCCAGATCCCCAAAAGGAGGCTGAGAGTCACTCACTGGTTCCTATGGGGTTCAGTCCCCACCCCCAAGTTTATCTAAAGTCATCTCTACCAACACTTATTTGATAATTTACTTGTCTGTCTAGAACACAGTGAAGAGAGCATTCAAATTGCATAAGGCCAGACAGACACCCCACACACTTAGAGGAAAAGACAGACAGAGATACAGGCTTTCATACTCCTGTCTAAAGGCCCAGCTATGGTCCCTGATACTCCAGAAGAAAGTCCAAACCCCTCAAGTAAAGGTCCTTTGGGACTTCCCTTACCCAGCCACCCTCTTTCTCCTTGGAGGTTAGTGAACTGTAGAAATGAGCCTTGAGAGTCATCTTCCTAGTGCCTCTCAAAGTGTTTCTGTGGGCCCTTCCAACAAACGCTACGGCTTTAGAATGCAGTGCGGCCAGGGGCCCTTGGTCAGAATAAAGCTTCAAGGGATCCACTGCATGCCAATGTTGGAAACTATTTCTATGCCCACCCTTCTCATACTTCCGAGTGCACGAATCCACCTTGACTTTGAATGTCTTGTTAAAATATGGGTTCTGATTCCTTTGGTTCAGGAAGAGCTCCATGAAGTTCTCTGCCATGTCAGCGCTGCTGCCCCTTGGGACAGGCACAACTGTAGGTGGCAGATTCCTGGCCATTCTGTAGTATGTCTACTTAACACTACTTGCTTCGAACCTTTGTGGATGCTGGTACCGCCCCCTTCCTTTTTCTTTTCCTTCTTTCCTTCCCTTCCTTCTTGGCTGGACAATTTGACTCATCTAAAGTCAGTCAAGAGCCAATATGACAGGAAAAGTCTCAGCCTCCACAGCTAGATGAGAGCCTTCTGTCCCTTTACCTCCCTGTAACTCAGCACACACACCCTGTGTGAGAGATGGCACTAAACATTTGTCTGTCTGTCTCTCTTCTCCTGCCTCCTCGCCATAGAGGGATAAGGCAATCACCACACTTGCGTGTGGGTATTTTTTTTCTGTTTTATTTTTTGGTGGTTGTTTGTTTTTTATATGGATCATGATTTATAGTTGGACATGGATTCATGATCCTCCTGTGCCGGTTTCCGGAGTGTTAGGATTACAGGAGTGTCCCATCTGCCTGTCTCTCCCTCCAGTGACTCTGTACTCAAACCAACAACATAGTGCCTGGCTTATAGCTGAACCATAGATAGTTCATCAGTGAGTAAATATTCAACTACTTCTTGGAGGGGAAAGCAAGGGGATGAAATATGTACAAGCAGAGGTGCACCCTCACCAACACTCCCATTTCTCCCAGGAGCCCCTTGTTAACTGATAGGTTGCTTTTACAGCAGGCATTAATTAGCAAACTGTTTTCTAAGACAAACCAACTTTTAATTCTGGAAGACACCATACAGAGATGCTCTCCCTGAGCCAGAAACATCATCAGGACTTTCCAAGAGGCAATATCCAAACATCAAGGGTGCATAGGTATATTTCTCAGACAGGAAGACCCCACCACCACCCATTTTACAAAGTTTCCTTTTTGGCATATGGGTTCTTCATTCTTAACCGATGCTGACATTCTGACAAATGCAGTAAGGGGCTGATAGAAGGTGAATCAGCATCTTCCTTGATCCCCAACGAGATAGGTATGGAAACAAACAGGAAAGAGCAAAGTAAAAGGACAAGTCATGAAATTTAATGTGTGTGTGTGTGTGTGTGTGTGTGTGTGTGTGTGTGTGTGTGTGCTTGCTTCCTGTTTCAGAAGAAGGCAACAGTGAGGAGGAATGTTGCACATTTGGGGATGGGAAGAATCTGGAATAACTGGTGGGGGTCGATCCCACACAGAAACTAAATATAAAATGACTTCACTTGCAACCACACTGGTATGGCTGAGAGAGAGAGAGAGAGAGAGAGAGAGAGAGTCGTGCGTATGTAGGCAAAATGCTCTTAAACCATTCCAAAGCAATTAAAATTATTTGAAGAGACATTTCTATTAGCTTTGTAAAGAATGCAAAGGCTGCTTGTCACCGGCTACGTAACAAATGGTAGGGGAAAATGCATGAACTGAAGAGCAATGTTCGTGAAGCAAGAGTTTAATGATCTTGTGATGATCATTTTATGGCCTCTGAGTACAATATAATGGTCCAGTCATTTTGACCATTCTTGGTGTTTGCTTCAAAACAGGGGTGACTGATATTCACTAGGACAGCACTTGAGGTGAACGTGAATCCTGATCCTTTAAGGTCCTTTGGGCCGAAAGTGAAGATGTGATACTCTTATTGTGATTTCCCCTTTTAATTTCACATTGGACATACAATGGCGGGACACAAGGTCCATAGAGGAAGCTGAGCAGAACCAAGCCAGGTATTTAGAGAGTATTAATGGACCATCTATTATGTGCTGACACCAAGGTAGGTACTGAACATAGAGATGAAAACATATAACACAGCAATTACTCCTGCTTTCCTGAAGTTCCCAGTTTTCATTAAAGAGGTTAGTGGAGAAAATATAAGCAAACCAAAACAAGAATCCAAATAGATTTTTTTAAAAATCCATACACTATAATAAATAAGAAAGTGAATACCAGAAAATTAATTAGAGCTTTAACTTTCCAATGAACAAGGAAGAACTGTCAGAGTTGAGCATAATTAATGAAAGAGAGAGAAGAGGGAGAGAAAAGAGTATCCTGAGATGAGAGAAAGCACTGGGTGGACTCTTGGGGCCAGGCAGGATTCCAAAAGCTTGAGAAGCCCACTATGAATAGAATCCATAAAAACAGAGATGTACTTTGTTAAAAAACTCCTGGACCATGGTGACAGCAGACACCTCTGAAAAGCTCATAAGCAAAGGACAAGTTGGGGTGGTTGTTTTCCCTCTTTTATTTTTCATTCTCAGAATGATGACTCTGAAGGAGTTGAAAGAAAGATAGACCCTGATCTATGGAGACTATGAAGTTATCTGTTGAGAGAAAGTCAAGGCCACTGTGGTTGTAGAGGGATGGATGGAGCAGCTGCAAGAGTACCTTGCTCTGGAAAATTCTGCACCAGAAGTGCCC
Organism: Micromys minutus; assembly: GCF_963924665.1. NCBI lineage: Eukaryota > Metazoa > Chordata > Mammalia > Rodentia > Muridae > Micromys > Micromys minutus. Next base: position 24,903,159 of record NC_137978.1, on the reverse strand, counting down.
AACCAGAAATGGTCCATATGTAAATGATGTGTACACCCAAGACAGAACTCCTTGAGGAGGTGACCAGAAAATGCAGAGCCTTTCATCTGTGGCACATGCATGCCATCTAATGACTTCTCGGATAGACCCCCAGCCCCATCATCTGTTTGGCTCAAAGCATGAGGAACTTTCTGGTAGCTTTTCGTGCTAGTGTGTACACAGTCTGCTCTATGCACTGAAACTGTTAAGAAGAATGTAGGCATTTTCTACCTTGCCCCTGTTGGGCCAGTGTTGGGCCATTACTGGGAATAAGTAATTAAAAACAAGCAAACAAACAAACAAAAAAACTGCCAACAGACCAAATTTCTCATCAAGCTAAGCTTCAGATAAATTTGGATTTGTTGAATCCTGGGAAGAAATGTGCCACACACACACACACATACACATCAAAAAAGTGACTATACATGTCACAGATGATTAGGGCATTGCTCAGTCTTCAACTAAGAAGCTTCTTTTTGCAGTAGATGGTGATTAACATAGAGACCCACAGCTGGCCAAGGTCCAAAGAATAAAAGACTGTAGAATGCTCCACCCTAAATGGAACATATATGCTGAACATCACCCCACATACACACACACACACACACACACACACACACACACACACACCTGAAAATCTCAGGGATCACTAAAAAAACAGGACAGAGAGAGTCTAAGAGGCAGAGGTGGTGGGTGACCACAAGGAAACAATCTCTTCTGCACAGAGTTGGGAAGCTCGTCATATGAGCTCTGCAGCCTGAGACAACAAGCACAAGTCCCCGTGTAAGACTAAACCAGGCCAAATCCCAGCATGAAGATCCAAGGTGGGCATGAAGTCCTAGCCTAGCGCCAGAACTTTTGGCAATGGTTCCCTGTTGTGGAGAAAGAGACAGTTTTCTCAAGTAGCCCCCGGTAAGTTGACATACTCCAGTGGAAGACCACACAAGCAAGAATACTTGAGCAATACAAATTGGTCTTGACAGGTTTAAAAAAGAGAGAGAACGTAAAATTAGATGGGGTGGGAAGAGTTGGGGTGTGTGAGTGAATGTATCAAACCATGTACAAAACTCTTAAAGAGCCAGTCAGTTTTAGTGAGGTGGAAGAGCGAACACAGCAGACACGAATCTCTTTGCCTTTTATTTTCAGGGCTGAAAAACCCAGAACCTGGTACATGCTAGGCCAGCACTCTGCCACTGAGCTATGGCCCTTACCCCTCGTCCTGCCCCTAAATCCTCTATGATGCTCATTCAAGAAAAGCAAACTGAGGCAGTTGGTAACATTTTAGGGAGGAGATTTATTTTGGAGTTCTTGTAGACCATTTTCAAAACCCTAATCTCAGGTCTGAACCACCTCCAAGCATGACATAATCCAACCCCCTTTTCAGTACAAACTAAGATTCAGAGATGACAAAAACCTGTTTGGCCTTACAAAGCTGGTTTTGGCAAAGCTGTAGATACAAATCTGGTGTACTTGTTCTTGATCTGTGGTACTTTCTCTGTGACACCCCCCACCCCAATACTTATACACTTAAGCTATCAAGTCGTGATGAGCTTACTGAGCCTTTAGTATACACTGAGCTCTGAATCATCAGCCCAGGATTGAAAGGAATGTTTGAAAGATTGCAGCAGGCATGTGTGAAGGCTTGGCTGGCTCTGAACTTTGAGTAGTCACAGAAGCTCTAATCCTCTACCTTCTTGAGACTAGGCATGTCTTCTTCATCTCTACATCTGCCTGTTGAGGAACTGGGCTGAGCGTGCCTCTGAAGAAAGGGATGCATCATCTGGCTGTCCTAGGATTGTTCATCATTGTAAAGGCCAACTGGTGTTCGGAGCAGCTTAGCTTCCTCACCAGCTCTGGCTGGTGGGGACAGCATGGGTAGTGGGTGGGTGGCATTAGCGATTTCTCCTTCCCAGGCCAAGTGCCTGTCCGGGTGGTCTTAATGAAGCCATCCATCTTTTAACCCTGACAGTCACTGTGCCCCGCTGTAGCTCAAGAAAGAAATCTTTCTTAATTATCAGACCTTTCTTGCTCCCTTGAGATCCTTGAGTGCCACACCAGGCAGGTCTCATGGCGTGTAGCCTGGTTCTACCAGCCAAAGAAGCATCTGGTTTGTTCAAACTCAAGGGCTGAGCTTGCTGGCTCAGTGCATCTGGAGAGAAGACTCCATCAAGGCACTCATGTTTTATGTCTCCAGGAAAAGACCTCTGTCCTCCAGCACTTGAAGGACTTCTAAGTGGTTGATGAGTCAGACCCTCGAGGTCAGAGTCAGGCCCATGGAGTTTATGTTTCTATATTGACTCTGACCATGAAGCAAACAGCCTGGCACAGCAATATAGATTCATCTTTCCTGGGCCACTTTAAAATTCTAGTGGGTTTGGATCCTGTGCACATTTCTGTCTATATGAATTCTTTGGTGACTTTTGAAACAGTATTTATGTGCTGTTCTGGTCAGTTTCATATAACTACAGTTACATCCCTGAGACAGTCAAAGAGATGATGCTGAAAACATTACTGTGTGCTGTCCCAGTCAGATTCATATAAAGAGAAGAGGCTGGAGTAAAAGCAGGATAGGAAAGTCCCAGCAGTTGTCCTATGGCTGCATCGCCTTATGCTGGTACAGAGAGCAAAGGTAGAAAGAAGCAAGGGCATCTCTGTTGAGATATCTAAGATATTCCTCTTAGCAAAGAGAGCGTAGTGTTTGTGTGCCCAGTCAGTAAGATGTTTAAGCCCCTGTTTAAAACTGACCAGAAGGACAATGTGCTTGTGATATGCTCAATGTATTTTATGGCTGGGAAGATTGCTCAGTCAGTCAAGTGCCCTGCACACATGAGGATCCGGTTTCAATCTCCAGGAACCATGGGTTTGTTTTGCTTTGTGTTGTGTTGCTGTTGTTTTAATGTTTAAAGGCCATGTGTGGTCGTGTACTTATTCCAGCACGGGGGAGGTAGAGACAGGTAGATACCCAGAACCTGCAGGTCAGCTCTCCGTACTCTGCAGTTTCCAGGACAATTACAAGATGTTCTCTCAAAAATCACAAGGAAAAGCTACACTCAAGGTTGACCTCTAGACTCCAGACTCACACAAGTTTGTGCACACATGTCTGCAAACACACACAAACACACAGATATATAGATAAATAAATACACACTGCGATTGCAATTGCATCTAAACAGTTGATAGAGTCACCTAAAACATTCTTCTTGGAAGCATACGCAGCACTGGACGTAAAAGACTAGTAGAGACAAGTATCGGTATTGAACTGTCGGTGAATTCCCGAAGAATGAAAACAAATGAATAAATTAGCAAATGAATGACCTCAGTTTCCTCACTTTCAAATATGGATGAAAACAGACTTCACCTATGCAGACCTCTAGGTTCTCCCAGCATCCCTTAGTCTCTACTTGCTACAGAACATGGCTGAAATACCCCATACTACAGTCTGAACTTTCCAGTCTAGGGCTTTCTCTCAGCCAGAAGCTATTCCCTATATAATCTAGACATTTTGGTTCTCTCCCCCACCTCTCTGGCTCTCTCTCTCTCTCTCTCTCTCTCTCTCTCTCTCTCTCTCTCTCTCTCTCTCTCTCCCCTCAATCCCCAGTCCCCAGCCTTTCTTTCTTCTCATCTCCATGGCAACTTCACTTGAATTGGTTTGTTTTGTTGGTAAAGAATATCTGTCATAGGGTTGTCCAGGAAACTCCCAACATGTACAGCCTAACTCCATTGCCCTTCACTGCTCCCAAGCAGTGGAAGTTATGTCTCTATTGCTGAAGGCACCATGTGCTTCAGACACAGGGCCCAGAGGCCCCTGAGCTGGAACCAACCTAAACGCCTCACCCCTGAAAACTACCTTTTCTGGTACCAGAAGGTGCCATGCAAGCTTTCAAAGGAGGGCAACAAAGAATAATCCCACCCAGCTATGGTACCTATGAACTGTATCAACCAACATGGCACTAAAACTCTAAGGGTACAGTTGTGATACACATACATTAGCAGTAACCAACAGCTCCCTAATTGGACTTAAGACTCTCTCAACAAGAGAGAAATCATACATGGTACCAGAACCTTAGCCAGCTACCTAGGGCTAGTTACAACATGGATCTTGGAGGAGAACCTACAACCTTTCCTTTCCTAAGACAGGATAATCCCTAATTGTATTCTAAATATTTGTCTTTATGCCCACAGATAAGTGTGGCCTCACCCTTCAAGGAAACTTCTATTTGCAACAAATGGAGACCATTACAGGAAACCACAAACAGTCAAAAAGCAAAGTCATGGAGCCTAGTCCCAGTGGATACATCAACAAAACTCCTGAAACTCAAGTTCAAGGAGAATTGCAAAAGAAGGGACAGGGCCACTGTAAGAGCCAGAGGAACAGGGAGTTTCCTGTGAGACTGTGTCTCCTCGGAATGTCAGAAGCCACACCCACAATCTCAGCAACATGACTGCCTAAACCGGAGCTGAGCCAGGACATCAGCCATAGATATGCTAACATGCACAGGGGAAACTCCTGGGAGCCTCTGCCATACACAGAGCACCACAGGCAGTGAAAGAATGCTAAAGAGCAGAGTTTGTCTTCCCAGAGAAGAGCACACCAGTTGATTATACAATACCAAATGGTCAGTCCCGGAAACATATATATGTAACATTATAAAAGCTAGGTTGTACTTACTTACTTAGAAGTGTGTGTGTGTGTCTCTCTCTCTCTCTCTCTCTCTCTCTCTCTCTCTCTCTCTCTCTCTGTGTGTGTGTGTGTGTGTGTGTGTGTGTGTGTGTGTGTGTGCTGTGTATGTGTGTGTTTCTCTGTGTGTCTCTGTGTATGCATCTGTGTGTACTTGGAGGGGGGATCTGTGAGCGTGTGTCTGTGTCTCTCTCTCTCTCTCTCTCTCTCTCTGTGTGTGTGTGTGTGTGTGTGTGCTGTGTGTGTGCTGTGTATGTGTGTGTTTCTCTGTGTGTCTCTGTGTATGCATCTGTGTGTACTTGGAGGGGGGATCTGTGAGCATGTGTCTGTGTGTGTCTCTCTCTCTCTCTCTGTGTGTGTGTGTGTGTGTGTGTGTGCTGTGTGTGTGCTGTGTATGTGTGTGTTTCTCTGTGTGTCTCTGTGTATGCATCTGTGTGTACTTGGAGGGGGATCTGTGAGCATGTGTCTGTGTGTGTGTCTGTGTGTGCCTGTGAGTCTGTGTATACATGGGCTGATTGATGTATGTGCGTGTAACGATAATGAAGAGGCTTTGAATTTGAAAGAGAGCAAGAAGGGTACATGGCAGGATTGGAAGGTAGAAAATAATATAGTTATATTGTAATCTCAAAAATATAAAAGAAATAATTTTTAATACCAACTTCTCCTTCTTTCTTAGGTTCCATAAACCACCTCTTACCTCATCAGCCTCTAGACTCCAGTTTCCCTCCACCCTGACTATAATTTTCTAAAAACAAACCAAATAAGCAAAAAAACTGGCCTGCTCACCTCACATCCTCTGCCAGCCTGTACTTGGCCAGGGACAAACTTCAGCATTCTTCGGCCCATCATTTCACAAGTGCCATGTGCTTCAAGCTTCCTTTAGGTTAGGTTGCCCGCTCACCATGCAGCCCTTGTCATGGTTAACCACTGGGCTGGAGATGCAGCTCAACGGTAGAACATTTGTCTAGCATGAATGAATCTCTGGGGTCCAGCGATAAAAATATAAGAAAAAGTGAATGTGAATTGATTCCGAACCCCTAAAATAACCGTGGGATGGGGACTGTAGGTGATATCTGTAGTTACACCCAGTTCTTAAACTGCACGGAAGTAATCTAGTCAGTGTAGAGAGGACAGGAGAGCGGGCGAGGATGTGTGACTTAACCAGGCTAAGATTACCCTAAATCATCTAAGTCAAGATTTATAGAATAAAGCTTTAATACCTGTGTCAACCCCAGGCCCCACCTCCTTCCACCTTATCTGCCTGCCTCATGGGTGCACCCTCCATGTTCCGCCTTCAGACTCACTGGTGTGCACCCGTATTCAGCTTCCTCCAAGTTCAGTTATGGCCTCCTTCCGGAACGGCCTACACATTCCTCTCCTCTGCAGCCATGCACACTCACAGCTCCCCTTACCCTGCCACATCCACACCTTCCCCCTGTGTCACAGTCTGGTTTTCACTCGTGGGAACTGTACAATAGAGACAAATAACCACAGACTTGATACTTAGTATTTGCTGAAACATTTAAAAAGTTCCTTCTAAGTGTCCAAGGCTGAGTGTGCCACACACCCCTTAGTCCTTGCACATGGCAGTCAGGCAGGTAGATCTAGGTGGGTTTTACGCCAGCCTAATCTACAAAGTGAGTTTCAGACCAGCCATGGCTACATACTTGACCCAGTGTCCAAAAGAGGTAGGGAAGGACAATGAGATGGCTCAGCAGGCAAAAGCCCTTGCTACCCAAGCCTGAACACCTAAGTCCAATCCTGGATCCCACATGAAAGTGAAAAGAGAAAACCAAGTCCCCCAAATTGTCCTCTGACCTCCACAGGTGTGTCCACACATACAAAGCACACACCATACACATGTACACACAGAGAATAACAAATACTCTTTGAAGAGAGAAAAGGGATGAAAGAACATATAGCAGCATCCTCTTTACTGCTTGCACTTTCGTGAGAGTATCTGAGCATGTCCTGTGTGTGAAAATGTCTCTCAATCGAGAACGTGAATGAGAATTACACTATGAATTATTCAAACTCCTTATCTCAAGGTAGCATGACCTCAAACTCAAGTTCATAATTAAATATTTATTTGGGAATCTTTAAATGAAGCAGGTGAGGCAGGATATCAAGTACTAAGGTATGTGACTAGAAGTCCACAAGCCACGGGCTGACACTACCCTTCTACCTTCAAAGGCTTGCACTGGAATATGTCATCTGGCGAGGTTGGAGGAAGCAGGAAGATAGCCTGGCTTGGCTCAGAGGAAGCATTTGGTAGGAGTCAGGCCCACATCCTGACTTAACCAAACTTTCCTCTGGGCCTTAGTCTAACTGGAATCAAAATGGTACCAATGAGATGGACATCTGACCACCCTCATCCCCACCCCACTTGTGGGACGTGATGTGTGCTCAGTCGATGCTTCCAGATAGAGAAGGTGAACTCTGATGGCCTGCGAGCAACTGTAGGACAAGGTCCAGATGCTGGAGAGTGGGTGGAAGTGTTCTGTTGGTGGGGAAGGACCCACCAGCTCTAAACAAGCAGTAAATGATTCTTCAAGGGCAGTGGTTCTCAACCTTTCTAATGCTGCAATTCCTCATGTTGTGGTGAACCCCACACCCCAACCAAAACATTATTTTGTTGCTACTTTATAATTTTGCTGATGTTATGAATTGTAGTGTAAATGTCTGATATGCAGGATATTTGATGTGCAATCCATGTGAAAAGTAAGTCATTTGGCCCCTCAAAGGGGTCATGACCCACAGGTTGAGAACCTTTGCTCCTTTTCCCATAAAATTCAGGCCAGGTTTTCCCTGAAACCTGTAACTAATCTTAAATGCAGAGCTTTTAATTATTTCTCTGAGTCCCCATGCTCAGCTGGATAGTGTGAACAAACCAGCCAGGTCTTTACTTAACATGGAGTATTAGCTTCAAATTCGTTCCTCATTAAAGACCTGACAGCAGTAGGAATGAAGCAATTTAGTTTCTTACTGAAATCCATTGTGGGCACAAGCTTCTGACTTAAAGACAGTTTAGGTTTAGAATAAAAGAAAACACAGGAGAGAAGATAAAGAAGTTAGGGAGGAAGGGGAGGAAGGGAAGGATGGAAGAAAGGGGTAGAGGAAGAAAAAAGGAAGAAAGAAGGGGAGAGAGGGAAGAAGAAGGAAAGAGGGAGGGGAAGGAGGGAGAGAAGCAAGAAGGGAGGAAAGGAGAAAGGGAGGAAAGAACAGAAGAAAAGGACAAAGGAAAGGAGGAAGACTCTCCTGTGTTGAGACCCAATAAAAACAAAGCAAGAAGGAGTCCCCCCTCCCCCCGTGGTATGGTGGGGTGACAGAGACAGGTAGAGACAGCGCTCCACTCTCACGCCCTTGGACTGGAACATCCAAGACCTGAGGAGTCTGGATTGTCATCTGCACAGTATGAACTTGAGAAACAGAGCCCGCCTTGCAGAGAACTGAGTTCCCATCTAGGAAATGTTGAAGTCATTTCTCTTACTCCCAAGTATTTTCTCTGCCCATGACTACACAGCTTTCACCAAATAGACTATAAAATACAGTGGCTGTCAGGGACATTCTAATACTTATGATTTCCTAGTCTCTCAACTACCACACAAGACAGACACAAAGCCAAACAGTTCTTGCCTTTTTAAGATGAAGCTAATAGAATTGCTTGTCTACAAATGAATATTCATGGAGATATGGAAATTTACATATGTATGTATGTATGTATGTATGTGCGTATGTAAGTAAGTATGTATTCTGGCCAATTTTTGCCCTCCCACCCAACTCACCCTTCCTGCCATAGCCCTAAGCAAGCCTTTGTCTTTTTGTTTTGTGACCCACTGAGAGTTTAACCAGGGCTATCTGTTTGATAGAACTACCCGCTGGAACTTAGTGGGCTCCGAAATGGATAGACAACTGAATGTACTCACTCTCCTTTCCCCAGGATTTATCAACAGCTAATAGGAAGAGTCCCTACTCAGTGAACCCCTCCCCTGTCCCTGATTAAGTGTTGACAGGCCTAGTCTTGTCTGTAAGATGTTTATCACATACTTCAGCATATGTGTCTGTAGACAAATGGCAATATGGGACAATGGGAAGTAAGTTTGAATCACCTAACTGTGTGACTTTGGTGACACATTAAGGTCCCTTAATGCCTTTGAGATTCTATTTCCTTGTTCATCAGGTGGGACTAATCCTATCTCACAGGGTGGCTATAAAGATGAAACCTGAAAATATACATAAAAGGGAAACCTGCAAGTTTTGCATAAGCATTCTTTAATGTTACTGCACACTCAGGAGTGCACACATGCACACAAACTGCAACCCATGGCTACTTATAGTATTCAGCATGGACCACACCAGTACCTTATTCTCAGACATCTGTCTGTAATAATCTCATTTTAGCTGCTTCATCTGATAAGTGTGAGAGTTAAGAGCTACTAGATGCCAAAAAGAAGAGAACTTAAAGAATAATAGATCAGACTCCCTCTCTCCCCTCTCTCTCTTCCACTCCTCTCTCTCTCTCTGTCTATCTCTCTCTGTCTCTCTCTCCCTGTCTCTGTCTGTCTCTGTCTCTGTCTCTGTCTCTCTCTCTCTCTCTGTCTCTCTCTCTCTCTCTCTCTCTCTCTCTCTCTCTCTCTCTCCTGCCTGCAGATCTCAATGTAGAATTCTCAGCTACTTCTCCAGCACCATGTCTGCCCACATGCTGCCATGATAATGGACTATAACTAAAATGGATAAGCAAGCCCCCATTAAACATGCTAAGTAGAAACTATGGTTTAATTGAAAAGTTAGTTGTGTCCGACAGTGTCTTGCTGGATCAACCATGTGAAGGAGTGTGTTTCTGAAGCAGACACAGGTGAAAGGATGTTTGCAAAAGCAAGCATGTAAAAAGAACATGTGATAAAGGACTCCTCACTAACTACAAACATGTATTGGTTCGCCTTACATTGCAAAGCTGAGCTCCGTTTGCCATGACTCTATGGAGAGAAATGTACCAAAAAAAAAAAAAAAAAAAAAAAAAAAAAAAAAAACTGGTGGTGGTCTGGTGGTTTCTTGCCACTTCCAAGGACTTTGGCCAACTGGTAGAGTTGTGTCAGCTGATACAGACTCCCATGGAGTGTTGTTAAGACAGGCTCATGTGTGAGGCAAAACCTGTGGAGAACATGTGATGTTTGCAGGGACTATAAATAGTACTAAACAGACAGAGATAGAAGGCTACTTGCATGAGCCAGCCTTGCAACATTTCCAGGTCTCAAACCTTCGCTGATCTCTGCTTCATTGAGAGAGGCATGGCAGAGAACTTCTGGAGTCCTTGGTGGTCTTGGTCACTCTGCTTACTTGTGAAGATTCAGCTGAGGCCTGGCTGTCTCTGCTAGCTTGTGCCAGTGCTGCTGATTCGTATTTGCTATCTCAACACTACTGAGCTGGACTGCTGGTGTGTTTGTGAAGTGTTTGTGCGTTGAGGGAGCTGCCACTGCTAAATCCTGTGAACTGAACTGCTCACTTCCTGACAGAGCAGATGGGAGTTGCTCCAAAGAACAATTTCTAAACAGGTCCACTTCCCCTGTATCCTAATAACCTTTCTTTTCTACTACCTCTAGTGGGTAGAAGGGAGGTTAAAACATTTCAGAACCATTATTATAAAAAGGGTTGGGAAAAAATATAATGCTACATAAATGCTTTCTTTTATAAAAAATAATAGATCGGTCTCTTAATGCTTGGAGATAAAGATTTTTTTTTTCCTTTGCAAACTGTGTTGTGACAGGTTAATGCTAATTTTCTTTCTTAGCCCTGCATGATTTTGAACTTCGTCTTTCCACCTGACCCTTTCAACTGACAGGATGGCAGCCCTGCAGTACCAGGCCAAGCCTGCAGTACCAGGCCAAGTTTCTTCAGTCTAAGAACTGAGTCCAGAGCTCCATGCTTTCTGAGCAAGCACTTCACTAAACAGAGCTAAAACCCCAGCCTGCAACTGGTTTTTGAACCCAAGTTTCTCTAGCTCTAAACAGCTTCACTGCCTTGCTGCTTGAATAGCCCTTTCCCCTTTCCTCATCCTAGCCTACACAGTGCCGGGTACCCTGAGAGGTAGCTTGTGTGGATGCTGGGTGAACACATCACACATCACGCCATGGGACATGAATGGGACAGACTGTATAAACGACTTTGCTATAGTGTTCTTTTAATCATTTCTTTTTATTTTTCAACCGGTAAGATATAATAAACAATACGATAAATGCATATTTTCAAAGATATAACACATTGTGATACAGACATGCATTATGATTATATCCCGCTAATTATCATCACCTCCTATATTTATTCTTTCAAGTAGTAAGAACTTAAAACTCTACCCTTTAATATGCAGCATAATTCACAATAGCAGAGACAGAAACGTCATTTAGGTGCTCATCAATGATGATTGGATAAAGGAAATGTGGTTTATGTGCACATAGTTTTCATCCCTCAAAAGTTTTACCCCAACCAGATGGAGTGGCACACACTTGTTATCCCTCGGGATGTAAAATTCTTTTGTTTGTACCAACATGGATGAGTCTAGAGACCTTTAAACTAAGAGAACTGTTCTTTCTGGCTTCTTCCCCAACCCCACACACCCTCCCATTGATTGGAAAGTCACCCACAGGGGCTGGAGAAGAGACAGCAGAATTCAGAACTGAGACAGAGTCCCAGTGGTAGTAGACAAAATAAAGTTGATGGTCAGGGCCACTTGGTTGGGCAACCAAAGCAAAGGACTTGAAAGCAGTGTGAACCAAACACAGTATAGAAAGCAGCGCCAAATGAGCCACACCAAGGACTCAGTGTCTGTACAGAAACAGAAGGCACACCATAAGTCCCCACTTTAAAACAGTGCTCAGGATATGGCTGCTCTTAGCAACCACAGGGGACACACCTTTCATTTTTAAGTAAGTTATGCACACAAGCCCTTGGACCAGAGCTGAAAAATTATGACAAATAATGAAAAATAATGACAAAGGAAATAGGGTTTATGCCTGCCCTTCTGCCTTCCCTGAAGGCTACATGCTGGCAAAGAAGCCAAAATTGTCCTTGAAAGACAGGATCAAGCTGAGTTGCTGTAAGGTGGTCAGAAATAGACTGTGCGTGACAACACTGGAAAGGGTGAGCTGCAGAAATCTGCGACACAGGGCCGAGCACACAGGATAGGCTCCAATGAGGTTTGTAACAGGACCCCAGACCTTAGCATAACCGACTCCATGATGGAAGGACCATTCAGGCTGTAAAACTCAGCACATAGACTGCACCACCTGCCAAAGCTAAAACAAATGCCTAACCCATCAAATCCATGGTTCCGGGAAAGTCTCAAAATGTACTCACCTTACTTTTCCAGCCTCTGTAGTTCCGCTTCTGGCTGACTGTTCTTGCTTACTGAAGTATGTCAATCCAGAACATGGTTTTTGTACTTTAAAGTTCACCCTGAGAAGATGTAGTGCTATGCTGGGATCCAGAACACCCAGTGTCGTCACCAGCTAGCTAAGAATGGCTTTCTATTGGCTTAAATCCATGTCCAACTTTCTGTGGGCTTAAATCCATGTCTGGTGGTATCTGGTGAATACCCAGCAAGGTTGAACTCTCTTGTTTCGTCTCTTTTTCTCTTTCCTCCAGGACAATGGGGCTGAGAGAAGTGTCTCCTCTGTGATCCTCACACAGGCTGCACTGGATAATCTGAATAGCCACAACAAAGCCGTTCTAGCCAGACTGGAGCTTGTGGGCTTGCTCTGTGCTCACTTGCCTGCTGGGCTACAGGGAAACCAGGAAAATGTGAAAGTGCACAGTCTGTCTCGCACTGGTCCCGGGAGACCCATTCCCATGAGATCACAACTTGGGAGCTCTAGCCCTGCTTCATATGGCTTCTTACTCATCCATAGTCTACAATCACAAACAAAATCAAGTCCCCGACTCTCTGCCACCTCCATCCACTCACCCCAGCCACATTGTCTTGCCCTGACCCTTGAATACTCCCTACACCTCAGAGCCCCCTCAGCTCATCATGTAACAAGCAGCACACCAGTCTGAGACAAACAGAGTGAGGTTTTAAAGCTACACCACCCCCCTAGGAGAACAATGGGGAAATCACTTCTTGCTTTATAAAGGGAGACGCCTGCTTTACCTTAATAGAAATAAGATGTGAATGAAGTTCCCCATTATCCCACACAACAGCCTGGAAAATGATCATTCAGGATGACCTAAATCAGCTCGCATACCAGCTAGATAGTAAGATAGGGCCATTTCTGATGAGAGTAGCATTTGTGCTTAGGCCCTCAAATGTTCCTACCTAGTAGTGCAGGGCACTATTGAAGGGGCTGGAGGACAAGGAGAGGCCACGGGACAGCCTTGAGGAAGTCTCTGGCTGATTCTAGCTAGAACCCTTTGTCTAAGACTTGGTGGTAGATTGTGTGGGTTCACATCATCTCTGAAGAACATGTTGTTGGTATTCTACTGGCTGTGGTTGTAACCCAGAATTCCTTCCCACACAGCCAGGGTGGAGAACAAGGGAGCCTCCTCGTCTGAGCATTTATCCCACACAGTTGCACCCAGGCACAAAAACATCCACTCCTGGTCACATGATGGTCACAGTTAGTGGCAAAATTCTATCTATTACCCAGCCCGCAGGGGTCCTCCACTGTGCATTTCCTACACATATGCAAGAAGGGGCACTCCTCACCTCCCCAGAGAGAGCAGTAAGTGACCAAAAGCCCGAAGATCTGAGCAACTAGATTGGGGTCCCAAGGTATACAACTTTTGTGAACCATGTGATTCCCCCCTAGCCTCAGTTCCCTAACCTATAAAACAAGGAGGGGGCTTGCGTGTGGTACACATACGCACATGCAGGCTATACCCTCATACACATAAGATCATGAAAAAATAAAGTTAAAAGAAGCCAAGGGCATAATCTACAATTCTAGTTTCCTCAAGAACAAACGTATAATCTACACAGCAGTACACAGACACGGGAGCCTACAAACAGTTCAGTTTAAGACTGAGAAAAGTATCCACAGTCCTAGGAATATATGCCACTCTCTTTTCTGTTAAGTGTTCTCACACTGTCCAAGAGCAGTCACTGCTCAGACTTCAGCACCTTTGCTTGATTTTACTCATTAAACAAATTTATGCAAATGCTTCGAACCACTGGCTGCTCTTGATAAGGGGTTTAGTTCGGTAGTGTTCAGACTTATCAATGGTGGGCGTTGCATGAATCTGTCAGAAGGTAACTTGTTTTTCTGTCTGATAAATATTTCATTATGTGAACATACTTTAAGTTGCATTGAAGAGCACATCGCTGAGGTTACAGTGTGCATACATTAAAATGAACAGGATTTAAACAAATTACCTGAGAAGTTTTAATACATGTAGGAACCTAAGGCCCAGAATCATGATGTCACTCAATTTCAAAATGCTTCTAGAATCACTGACGACATCCTGTGAGCTTCTGCCTTCGGTGTTCTGGTCTCAGCCATCAACCTGAGTGTTCAGGTACTGGAGCTTTGACCTTCTGACTTTGACTGTATATAGACTGAATTGACCTTCATCTCACTTCCCTCAACAATGTTTGGCATTTAAAAGTGCATCTATGTGTATTTTTGATTCTTTCTCGCTGCATGAATTTGAGAATTCATACCGTTTAGTACTGAGTATTGTTACAAATCATACTGAACAGTACTTCTGTCTGTCAAGGGTGGTTTATGCTTCTTCCAGTGTTAAAAAGACATGAGTAGATCTGCTAGGAACATAATTTACAAATCACAGGAAGATGCCCAAGGTTCTGAAGAAAATCAGGTGAAGCATCTCTTTCCTTTAGGAGGTCCTGTCAAGGCACCAGCACTGAATTAGAGGCATCAGCAGAAGCAAATTCACATTAAGCAACTGGATGGATACCTTACACCAGAAAGCCCTATGTGTTCTGAGAATGAGATGATTTACATATACTTGGTCTGCAAAAATTTCAGAAACTAAGACTCATCCCAGCCTATAAAGTATGGGCCTCTACTGAAACAGATGTCCTCCTTACTTGTCTTTGGGGATGATGAATGGCCTTCTGCCTTCCTTTGTCCCCGACCACCTGACAGGTATTAAAGAGTTGTGTTGCTTTTAGCCACCAACTAACAATTTCTGCGCTGCTGAGCAAAGTTCCAGCTGCTCTCCTTCATTCCCCAGCAGATTGGGAAGGTGTGGTTCCCAGTTTGCACACAAAGACATGGAGGCTCAGAGATATTGGGTGACCTGCCCACGGTCTTTGTGAAGACTGTTTTACTCCCCAAGTCTTCACTCTACCCATGGCCTTGAGAAGGCAGCTGAATTTTCCACAAATACTGTCTCCTACTTGTCTAATGCTAATTCTACTAATATTAATACTAATAAGTCTGGGGAGGTTGACCCTCTCCCTTCTTGCATACCCCCCTGCTCTTCCCTGCCAAGGCTCAGACTCAGCCCACACAGCCTTCTCTGACTTCTCCTAAAGTTGACTTGCTCTGACTTCCCCTAGCGTCAGCCATCCAAGGGAAGTTCAAGCGAAGCAGGAAAGCAGGACTTTCCACTCAGCAGAGGATACCAGGCTTGCCAAGTCGTCCCTCGGCCAGGCGCCTGGAGGTGGGCCCTGTGCATTCTGTCATTGCCTAAGTGTTATTGCAGCCAGTTCCTGGAATCGGAAATATGGCAAACCATTCACCTGGTGGAAGGCCCTTGCCAGGAGCCATGGTTGTTTGGTTAGCTGTGCCTTCAGAGTCCTTTCCAGGAGACTGGCCAGAGAAGAGGTTTATCTAGCGGGGCCTGTTTCTTAAGTCAAAGTTACTGTGTTCTCTCAGTAACCCAACATAGATTTTTCTTTCCAATAATCTCTCCCTCTTCCCCACAGCTGGGTCAAGTTTCCCATCTCTTTCTTGTTGGCCTCCAAGGCTTCCTGATTCCCCAGGACCCAGGTCTAAGACAGCCCTCTTAACTGCATTGAGAAGAGCTTTGCATATGCTAGGACCTTCCCAAACATCAGTCACCAAACAGGAGGCCCACCCTGAGTGTCTTCAACAGTTCTAGTATCTGAAGATTGAGTGATAACTCCTCTAACTCTTAAGAGTGGTGCACAATGAAACTGTTTCCGTTTACTCTAAATGTTCTAAAACACGTTTTTTTTTTTTTTTTTTTTTTTTTTTAGTTTAGTTTGTCTCTACTGCCCCAGAACACAGCCCACACAGTGGTAATTGCCCAAGACTTGATTGCTGAAAGTTCAATGAACCGGGCTAAAGATGATCTGAATCTGTGGTAGATGGCTTGCTGATGCCTTAGATTTAATCCCCAGCACTTCTGAGAAGAAGTTCTGTATTCTGGTAGTTACCGATTAATTATAGCTCATAAAGATTAAAGAGACAGCCAGTGTAACTAGTCTTGAGCTGATAAAATTCCAGCCAAAACAGTTCAGTCGATGTCTGCAGCTTTATCTGAGACAGAGAGACACAATTTCCATTATAATATTTCTACTAGAAATGGTTCTTATAACTCTTTATTAATTCATAGCTCCTTATTAATTTATTTTAGACCAGGATTCTATATTGAAATTCATTAATTTGTCTAACTCACTCTTCCACCAATGAGAAAGCTACTGTTATTCTAACTGCCTCGAGACCTTCATTAGGAGACACAATCAAATGGTGCGGCCATAGATGGCAGTCCTCATCTAATGAGCTCCCAAAACATAACTGAGAAATAAATAGAAATTACTAAATTACCAGTGGAACAATGGTAATATATTGGTATATATTCCCCTTGGTATATATTCATGTCTATTTAGGATTTTGCTGGTAGCCTTTCCACCAGCACTTTCTGTCTCAGGAATTCAAATACATATTCTGATATTTTCTAACTCTGTGCTATCCAGAACCTCACCTAACTTATCAAAATTCCATGGTTTTATATTGTCACAGATAAATTGCAAAAGATATATATATTTATGTATGTATATATCCATGTGTGTATATATACACATGTGTGCATATGTGTTTTACATGTTGACTGATACATTTGAAAAGCACACACATACACACACATACACACAAGCCTATAAAATTGCTAATATAACTTCAATCTGTCTCTCGTACAATATTAGGCACTTGGATGGAGAAATGGTGTCTTCCACATTCTTGTCTGCATCTCCCCAGGTGATGCCAAGGTGACCAGATGAAGAGCAAATACCTTTAGACAATTGTCCAAAGTTCCTGGGTGTATTGATACCACCAGCCTCTAGTAAGAATTAAGACAAGACCAGGAATGTCCATGGCTCTGATTCAGACTTGGGTCCATGAAGTGGAAAAAGCATCACCAGATGAAAACAGCAGATGGTCCTCTCTCCTCGGGACCACCCAGGAGGGCATTTCCCTCGATCCTTTACTAAAATGGACTTTCTCTGCCCTCCCACAGACTCAGAAGCCTGGTTTTGTGATCCCAAGACTTGACCCTTCTTTTCTATGGATCAAGGCAAGCAGTTTTTTCTGTACAGTATTACATACTGAGAATGAGGACCCACCTTGTCATAGGCATGAAGTTCTCATGTTGCCTCAGGCAGCACAGCATCTCTGTGGGGCTGCTTGGCTTGGGATATTATGTAACAACCTAAAGACCTCCAAGTGACCAAGTGTCAGCATGAAGAGAGTTATCTGAATAAAGCCTATCTAAGAACCTAAGTAAGAGAGCTTGTGGTTCAGGCATAGTGACATGTGACTGTAATCCCAGCACCTGAGAGATGTAATAGAAGCATAAATTTGATTCCAACTTGAGCTCCTTAGTAAGACTGTTCCCCCACACCAAAAAAACCAAAAACCCAGAAAGCTAGTAGCTTCATGTGATCCCTAATATGCAGCATGGACAAGCACCAAAGTGTTCCTGTTCCTCCGTCCCTCGATTGTCCTTACTTCCCCAAGAGCAAGCCTCAAATCTAAAGTTGAGGAACTGGGGCATAAACAAACTCAGTGATGAGAAACCCTTCATTCCTTCTCGGATCTATCCTTATCTATTAAATGTGAATGAAACTTTAATAAAAACCACACGGGGTAGTGGCAAGGGTCAGACTAGGTTCCAATGTCTCTAACTCATACAACATGTCTGTCATTATTTTTGTTATTCTTATATAAGGTCTGCGAATAAGAAAAACAATGTGTCTTTCATTAAAGCACTTTGTAATTGACGCAAACAGGAAAAATAAAAACACCCTTCAAATATGATGCAGGATTTAACACAACCATACTACTTGGCTGTCAACTCTTCTAGAACATTCATGTCTCTTCTGCATCTGAACCACTAGTCCCAAATTCCCCTAAGGCTCTGTCTGAGGAAGCATCTGATTGCATGAGCTTCCTAAAAGGGGGCAAGATCCGGTTGGTTTTGTTCCATCTTGCTGGAAGTTCCTGTGATGTGAGAGTTCCACCCAGAAGCTCGCCAGGCCTTCTGGGTACCAGAAGGAGGTCACTTGAGGTAGGAGGGATTCCATTAGGGAGTAGTTACAGACACTGAACTCCTTGCAGACACAGAGAGCTAAGCAACCCACCCCTTGATGGTAATGAAGAGTGGGAACGGCATGGGCAAATGGATCAATTCACTAGAGGTCGTCCATCCACAAATGGCTCAAATGTGGCCCAAAGAACTGAGAAGGCCTGACAAACCTCCCACTGTCCATCATGGGGTGGTATGCTGTGGGAACCAAAGCAAATGCCATGCTGTAGACTTTCTAATGCCCTCCCTTTGCTTCAACAACACAGACCTCTTGACTTGGCTGTCATGCTCAGACTGTTTTCCATCCATTTATGCTCAAAATTGTTGCCAGTTAAGAGTTTAGGTAGATGAAAAGGGACACCGGGCCTTACATATAAATGCATAGCATTGAGCATGGCATATAGAGAAAGTCAAAGCTCATTGGTATTGTGTGGATGGATGGCTGACGCTGTGACTTTATAGATTGGCAAATGAAAGCCTGTGGTTTTTCCCTTCTTAGAGTTGTATCCATTGACTCACCCCTTCTCTTCCAGGATGAACCCAGTTCCATTGTTTCTAAAGTTGGCAAGACCAGAGGGATCAAAGTGAGCTTCAGATATTTCAGGTCACATTCCCAGACATGCACATACCCAAGCAGCCCCAGGGCTTAGGTATTGGTGGATTGACTAGGTAGGCCATGAGTTAAGTAAGGCCAGCAATGTGGATTGAACCCTGGCCTCCTCGTTGTTGTTGTTTTGGGTTTGGGGAGGCTTTTTGTTATTTTGTTTTTCATCTCAGGCTGTGTTTCTATTAACCTATATGAAGGACACTTCCCTTAAGTCAGAAAAAAATCCCACAGAAGTGAAAACAAAACTAATGTTTTCAAGTGCCCACTTCTTACATTTCCCGTAATAATGAGCACAGCTATTCTCCATTTCCCCACTGAGCAAGCTCAGTCCCCAGTGCTCTGTGCCCAGAACACTGACTTTTGCACCCCAGGTTTGACATAGCTGACTGAGGACTGCCAACTGCAGTTAATAGACACCAACAGGATTATTTGCTGGGGGCAGAGAAGACAGAACCTTTTACCATAAGAATGTTGGCATTTGACCTGAAACACAGAAAAGGGAAACATAACGGAGTCCCACCAACAAGACCAGATATGTTTATGTTTAGGACATGCCCAGCCTATGATAAAATGTCCCGAGAGTTAGCCAAATACTTCTCCAAGCGTGACTTTCTGCATTATCATCCTCTTTGCAGACTTATGAGAAGTACAAATTCTCACTCAATCCGGAGAATGGAGATTTATTTGTGTGTGTGTGTGTGTATGTGTGCCTGCATGAGTGTATGTGTACCACATGCAGGCAGCTGCCCTAGAAGGTCAGGGGGCTTCCGATGCCCTGGAACTGGAATTATAGACAACTGTGAGACATCGGATGTGGATACTGGAAGCTGAACATGGATCTTCTGCAAGAGTGGTAAGTGTCATAACCACAGAACAATCTCTGAAGCCCCAAAGTCAACGTTTTAATCACATCTTCTATCTGCGTCTCTCTGCAATTTGTTCCCTTCTCTATTTGTTTTAACATGTTTCTGAACCTCCCTTTCTGCCCCTTGCCAGCAACATGACTAGAAGCATTTACTAGCACTATATTATTTTAAGTCAATGGCCCAAAGGAAAAATGATCCCACCCTCCCACTGATCCCAAACATCCCGAGACTGAACATCGTGGGATGCAGGCTCTTGGTCTTGGTCTTACAACTGTGATCAGCATAGTGATGCCGACTACAAAGTACCATAGTCACCGGTACCATAGAGGTTGCCATAGAAGGGCAGCTGTAGGAAACACAATTCAAAGGCCAGCCCCACCACTGAGCATTCTACCGCTGGTATGCCTGAAATGTGCATACAGATAGGTAAGAACTGAGAAATGCTCTGTTGAACAAGCATACAGACCATAAATGGCCAAAAAAGCATAACCCATCTTGGTGCTAATGGCCTTCAGAAATAACATTATTTCCCTCAAACTAGAGGAGACACAGTAAACAGTCAGTCCATCTGGTTTGCAAATTCTCCCCTAAAGAAGCCTACACAGAAGATTCCTGGGGCTAAATAGAGCCAGTTCTGTTTTCTTAGAAGAACAACAGAATGTGGAATGTCAGTCCAATGCAGCTGGCCAGGCTGGGTCAGAGAACAGGCACAGATCACATTCATTGGTGCTTTTGCAACCCACCCCATCCACCCACCTCCTCGCCCGTCCACAGGACAGGAAGAAAAGCCCGAGGTTGCTGTAGCCTGATTCAGACTGAAGTTGATGCTGACCAGTCAGCACCAGCGATCCTCGGGGGGGCAGGGCTGCATTTCTGAGACGGAAGTGTTTTCCCAGAGATACTGCTCCAATCATTGCTACGTTAATGCTTCCTTTCTTTGAGCTATCCTGAAATAAAAGTTAGACCAATGCTCTGAGCTACAGGTTTGCTTACCGGAATTCTTGTAATTGGAGTCATGAGAGGAAAAAGTACTGTCGGGTATGTTACGGGGAACACCAGGCTATGACGAGGAGATTTGAAGCATGATCAAGCCTTGGGGGGACTGGGCTGGACCTGGCAAACTGAGAGACCACTAAGTCACCTAAACTGATGGCAGCGGGGTGCGCTGTGAATTATCTAGGTCTCTCTGATCCATTCAGCTGCTTTCAGTTGCTAACATCAGCAGCTGGGAATATTATTCATGAGATTAGATCCACAGGGACAAGTCCACCACTGGTATAAATTGTGTCTCCAGTAAGAGATGTTTCTTCCTGCTGTCAGGATTCTTGGCTCAGTGAAGATTTCACCACCACACCTAGGCTTCACCTTCCCATAGTTTTTCCGTATCTGTGCGTGTACAAGTTGGTGTGTTTGCAGGCCCGTGTGCATATTGTACACATACATGTTGAGCTCAGTGGTCAACACCATATTTCCTGAGCCACTCTCCACCTTACACTGTGCGCCAAGCTTCTTCCTGAAACTGGACCTCACTGAATCTATCAGGATGTCTGGTCATTGAACCCCGGGGGGTCCTCTGGTCTCTGTCTTCCCAGTGCTGATATTACAAGTATGAGCTACACCTGACTTTTCATGTGGGTCCTGAGAATCCAAGCTTCAGTCCTCAATTGCGGCAAGCCCTTAACCGACTGAGCCCTCTCTTCCTCCTCCCTGCATAGAGGCACACGAGAAACTGAGGAGACCATTTGAGTAGGGAGCAGCAGTTCGTGAACCAGATAGCCCCAGCTTCCCAGCTCTCATTAATGTTTCATTAATGAGAGGAGAGGGGGTTTGATAGGGTAAGCAAAAAGGCAGAACAAAGAACGATTCCATTAAACTTCAAATATTCGCTGTATTTGAGCTTCACAGAAGGAAGTTCAAGACAGTGTAGCAAATACCCAGCCAGCCGTTAGAGACTGGCTGAGTTCAAGATTCACTTAATTTCAATTCTGAGTTAGGCTTCCAGTTTGTTTCCGTAGAACCCAGAGCACATCAGCCCCCTAAGTCTAAAGAACTCTCATTTAAATATATGAATGAATTAAATATATGAATTGGTCTGTGGTAACCCCTAGATAACAGTGCCCCCTCATCAGAATAAGAGGCAGAGTTAGTGTATAGCCAGAGGGCAGATGTTAACAAGGAGCCGCCTGGCATCTACAAAGGCCTGAGTTTGCTCCTCGTCACTACAAGAAGAAAGAGTGTAAAATGAATCTGTCACAGAGACTTGGGGATGATATTAATCGGCCTTGCTGATAGCAAGAGGCACGGAGAATAGTCAAGGCTAAAAAGCCAGTTGTCCCAAAGAAGATACAGTGAGCCAAAGTGAGCTCCACCCACCCTTGCTTCAGAGAAAATGCAGAGGAAATTCACAAATGGCCTACACTAAAGCGTATAGCTGGAAAGTTCTGCACAAGGAAGGGGATTTTAAAAGGCTTTTAGAAGTTCCAAGGTGGATAGTTTAAATTTATACCTCTTTACAAAACCTGCTCCATCAGCTCTGTCCTGGGTCTTCTTGTATTAAAATCGGGCTTTCAGTTCCCCCTCACCACCATGTGACAGGACACAGTACCAGGCACATTCCTGAAAATCCAGCCTGTACTGGATCCAAGCAGAAAATAGCTAGTAGCTATTGAGAACCCAAAGCCTCAACACTTCCCTAATTTGAACCCACATACCCACCAGCTGGAGAGATCCTGAGCTCAAGTGTGTATCTAGTTTCAAAGGAACTTCACTTACCCTAGAAGCCACCCTAGCACCAAACCTACCCTTCTCAGTGTTTCTCACTCTGGGTACACTGACACACACTTCTTCCCCCTGTTCCACAACGAGCTCTCCTGCAGGCTACAGCTTCCCTTCTACTTGCCTCCCTTCCAGAAGGTTCCATAGAAAAGATGCTAAGTTTTCTTCTAAGAATGAGAAACCCTCCACTGCTCAACTTTGACTGCAAAGTCCTTTTAAGATTCACTACAACATGACATCTGGGCTCAAAACAGCCCAGAGGGGACCCAGGAAGCAAAAGTCAGATCTACCCTGTGGACAAACAGGTACTCGCTTGCCTTGTTCACCAGATGACATCTCCATTCACTTAACCCTTTATGAAAACAAATATGTCTAGCAGCAACTTGAGTGGTGTGTTGAGTCAAAGAAGCAAGCCAGGGAGAGAATAGAGTATCAGGCCTTTGCAAGACTGTGGATATTTGGCAAGTCTTTCTCCTGAGCCTTCTTTGCCAAGAGTCTATATAATTAAGCAGATAATAGGTCTGTCAGGTATGTTTAACAAGTAAAAAACCAGATAGGTTGTACCTTCCCTGGCAGGTTCCTCTCCCATAAAAGCCACAATTGCCCCTTGAATCTTCTCAGCAACTTACTGAGGTCTAGAAGCTTCACAACTTTCCAAGACCTTACAGCTACCATACAGGTCACAAGCAGAACCCAGCTATCTCTGATTCCCAAGCATCCCCTGAAGTCTCATGCTTCCAATATAAACTATCAAAATACTCCAGTCTCTCCCTCCAGTGACCTCAAGTTTTGAGGGATGGAGTTGTATGATTTCAGTAATGAAGAGAGTCAGTTCAGGGAAGAAGAGTTTGGTGGAGTGGGTTTTGAAGAGTAGTTTTCACACAACACATCTGTTTGGGTTTTGTTGTTATTGTTGTCGTTTTTAATATGAGTATACTGCCACTATCTTCAGACACACCAGAAGAGGACATCAATTGTGAGATACCATGTGGTTGCTGAGAATTGAACCCAAGACCTCTGGAAAAGCAGTCAGTGCTCTTAACTAATGTCTCCAGCCCAACGAGTCTCAAACCTGTGACCCCTTGGAAGCTAGAGTGAAGACTGATAACATGTTTGAAATGCTTTCCTGGCGTGTCCATGGCTGTTCTCCTTCTTTCCTAGTTTCTCTTTTCCACATGGTTTGCTGGAAATGCACTCCCATCGTGTTGTTTTGAAAGTTAGCTACCTGCAGGTATCTCATAAACCAGGTAGATGATGCATTAGAAAGTCACAGAGGAGAGGCCATCCGGCAGACAGGAAACCATGGACACAGCTCAGCTTCACTCCACAAGAGCCTTCTCATTCTGTAAGTGGGACCTTCTCTCACTCCATCTATATTTGGATGTAGGGTATGGAGAAACCCTGACAGTAAGTCACTGGAATCTGGAGAAAGGGTCGGTTGAGATGCTGGGCCACCCAGTGATGCCCCAGCTTCAACACAAGTATACATGGTGCTCTATCAGAAGTACTGAGGCCTCCTGTCATGTCTCCAGCTCTTCTTGGATTAGGCTTTAGATCTTATTAAACCTAAACTCTCAGCTCTACCCCAAAAGCCCTTGGCTGGGAGGGGATGCTAAGAGGCAAATGGAAGACATCAGAAATAACTCCAAAGTGCTAGGGCTGCATCTCACCTGCCCTTTCAGATCAGTGGATTAGAACAGATGTAAACCAATCACCTTGGGGGACAAAGAGGAACTTCCAGGCAGAAAAACCTGTATTTTTTTTCTAGTGACTGTAAGTATTTCTAGAGAAAGATGCTTCTTTCTACCCAGGAGTTGGCTAATCATTGTCTTTGGAAGAACAGGTCACAAATCCAAACACAGATGTATAGAAGGGTGTATAGAAGATATCGCTCAATACCTTGTAGCCTATCCAGCTACTTTCAGAACTGTCCCTGTCACATGGTACTTGAGATGTCTAGCACTTGAGATGTCTTTTATGTTCTTTTTATTTATAATGTTTTCTGTCCATCTCTCTTCATTTACATTGTCCCGTGCTCAGCATACAGTCTAGCTCTTGGTTTCAGTAGGTCCGTCTACTGTCAGGGAAAGATTAAGTGTGTGCTTGCGAAAGAGTCCCTGCAAACTTGGTTCGCAAGCTAATGAGGTAGCTTCTGCCGTCAATCTTGTTGCATAGTCAACCCGAGTCCCCCTGCTAAATACAGCTACCCACAAAGTCATGTGAGACTGCAGTCCATGGGATTATGAAGAGTTCAGCAGGGGAGACACATCAAAACAGGAGACGCTGGCAGCTGAGCTGCTTAAGATCTCTGGATCTAACATAAGTCACTAGGAGTGCTTTTTCTGACCTTTCAACTCTGTTTCTCTCACAATTCTTCCTGAAGCTGCTACCACAGAAGGCAGGACAAGTGCTGGTGGGTCTGCCGGCACCAGCTTTCTGATTAGCCTTCTCAGCACAGGCCCTAGAAGACACTTTATCAGGTATAGCCTGACACATGGCCCTCAGTTGGGCCATTCTAACCAGAACCTGTGGGTGAGTACCCATGCCTAGTCAAACCCAGACCCAACAGGCCCACTGGCCAGGTTTCTAGCCCAACTCAGACTGGAAAGGCAGATGGTCACCTTGGAGGACAACAGGTCCTGAGTACCTATATACCAACACAATCCATTACTTGAACTGGATCCAAGAAAAAAGGTGAAAAACAATGTGCATTGAGTTAACAATAAACAGGCTGGCAGGAATACAAAATCAGGATTATTTGCACTGCTGGTAAGAGTTTAAAATGTTATAACTTGGCTTGGATGTAGCTCAGTGGTAGCGCATTCACCTGGTGTGGGCTTGGGTTGAATCGAGCATTTCAAAAGTAATGTGCAGCAACTCTAGCGGGCAGTGACAGTTGGACAATGTATTCATTTGAAATTTCTTTAGAGTCACACTGCACTTTATCATCAATCCAACTTGTAGGAATTTCTCCTAAGGAAGTAAGACATTACTCAAAAAATCAAACTTCAAAAATATTTGTTGTAATTTTTTATATTAGTGAAAAGCTGTATGTAAGCAAAATATTTAAAACAGAAAATTGGCCAAATAAACAGTATGGTTTATATAACAAAATACATGCATTTTTTGTAAATTATATAGAAATATATCTACAGGTTTAAAATGGTTTCTGATACATGGTTCAACAGAAAGGTTGGCTGCAAAAACATGCCTAGAAAATTCTGAAGGGAATGCTGCAAAAAGCCAGACATTGTAAATGTGCTCTTATATCTAAGTGCTTGAATTGTGGGTACTTTTCCCTTTTTACTTGCTCCTCAGTATTTTCTCATTTGTGCACACTAAGTATACATTATGTGAATAATAACAAATAAAATAGTTTGTTTTTCCAAAGGCTGCCTGTGTGGTATTTGCCCAGATATGAATTCGAATCCAGATAGGCCACTGATCCTTCAGATACTATGGATTTCCAAGCCCAGGTTTCCTCCTATGCAGGATTGAGATATTGCTTTTCTTACAAGGTGGTTGGGAGGTTGAAAGGGTGGGGTAATCAAATCGTGGCCCAGAGCACACCCTGAATAATAGTTTTCCTCCCTTCCTACATGTTCAAAATCACATCAGTGTTAGAGTTCACAAACGTGATGGTTGAATCCAACCCTAATCCTTTAAAATGTAGGTTTGAACAATCTGTAGAGGAGCTAGAGGTGTAGCTCAGGGGTAGAGCACTTTCTAGCATACACAATGCCTCTAGTTTTAATATCCAACAGTAAAAACAATTAGCAGAGACTTGTGTTAAACACCCGTCTTAGTAACTTTAGATCAGATGTTAATCTTACCCAGCAGAGAGGCAGACAGACACCCCCCACTATAAGTCAAGGTAAAAAGGCCACTTTTATTATCCAGCCCCACCAGTAGGTGGAGCCTGTCTCTACCCTTGTGCCCACACAGCCTGTTACACCAAACAGTCAGACACTGGATATCACAACATTGATGGGACACACCCTCACCAAAACTTACTGCAAACATCCAGGGCTCTCTTCTCTCATCCCCACATACTACCTCAAACCACTTCCTGCCCAAAGCTTCCACACCTCCATCACCACTGGGCCCCACCTTACGGACTCAGTCTTTGGAATTAGACCTCTTCATCCACAAATCTGATTCTCTATCAGACACCCAGCTGGAAGACACTGTGTTTGCCCCAGCTTCTAACTCATTCACCCAGTTTTCTTAGCACCTAGTAAGTGTTTTGTGCTGTGTTAGGAAGCAGGAAACACACAGGGACTGCACTGAGAGCCTCTCATCCCGAAGGAAACAGGCCATCAAGTGATACTGCTGTGTTTTAACTATTACACTGTACTAAGTATAAGTATTGTACCTCCCTGTACATGTAATACAGGCCTGCAAGAAGCCAGCATTTCTCAACACTTCATAGACATGAATCTCCATTTGGTCCTCATAACCTGTCCCATGAGCTTGAGTAAAATCACCTGTTTAACACAGAAAGGACGTGAGGCACAGAAAAGGTACTTTGTCTAAGCCCGGGCTACAAATAACCAAAACTATATTGGAAAGGAAATTTTACACTCTTAAAAATAACCTAGCCCAATGAGGGTGTGCACACCTGCAATCCCAACACTTCAGAGTGAGGCTGGAAGTTTAAGGCAAGTCTTAGATACATGGTGAGTTCAAAGCCAGCCTAGGCTACATGAGACAGAATCTAAAAAGAATGGAGCTGGAGAGGTGGCTTCGTGGTTTAGGGCCTGTGCTTCTCTTGCAGAGGACAAGAGGTCAGTTCCCAGTGTTTTAACACCATACCTAACTCCAGGTCTGGGGATCTGGTGGCACCTTGAGGCCTCATGAGTGTCAGGCACACACAAAATGTACTCACATATATGCAAGAAAAGTAGTCATACACATAAAGTAAAACCAAACCTTTTTTAAAAGTGAGTTTTCAAGATGCTCGGGGAGTAAAGGTGCTTGTCACCCAGCCTCATGACTTGAGTTTGTTCCCAGGACCCACAGAATGGAAGGAGAGAACCAAGTCCTGTAATCTGTCTTCTGGCCTCCACACATGATTTGAAGAACACTCATTCATACATACATACATATATACATACAGGTAATAATAATTAAAAACATAATGAAACAAACCCTGATTATTCCATAGAGCCATATGGGTCAAATCTAGTAATGTTTATCATATCATAAATTATAATTTAGAAAGATTACATATCTGAATTAAATTATACATAACTAGTCTATTATATTCTGATCTAAGTGACATTCATACATTTAAAAGCTACATAAAAATTCTTGAGAAAGATGACAAGTCTCACATGTTTACAGATATCTTCAGTGTCTATTTTCTTTTTCTTTTTTATAGTAATACAGATTGAATTCAGGGCCCTGCACATTCTAGGCAAGCGCTCTATCACTAAAGTATATCTATCCCCAGCCCAGGATCTGACTACCTAGCAAGCAAAATAGGTACCTCATTTTAATTCTCTCCATTGGAATTTGTTATTTGGTTGAGCTGTGTGAAAGTTGGGGCACCACACAGAACTGGAGAAGGAAAGGGAGGGATGTCTGAACAGACTACTCATCCATGCAAATTCTCCCCTTGGATGGTCTGCCAAATTGTGACAAGTGCTGGTTTCTTAAAAGCTGGCTGCAGAGTGGAATCTGAAACTGATAGCTGTGGTTTGAATGCTTGTGTCCCTTCCAAACTTCGTGTTGAGACTTAGCCTCCGGATGCTGCAGCATTAAGCAGCTAGGCCTTTCGAAGGCATCAACAATCTTATAAAAGAGCTGGGGAAAAGGCACTCAGCCCTGTTTTGGACTTTTATGGTAACTTTCCATCACTATGGTGAGAATTTGCTATAAAGCATTATGCAGTAACAAAATGATTGTTTTAACACAAAATTTTGCAAGTTTTAGTCTAGAATCTGAGAGTCCCACTGCCTTTAGGCCTGTGGCAAGACGGCATTATCATGGTGGAGAGGGCGTGACAGAGTAGAGACATGTACCCCAACCAAGAAATGAGGGGAAGAAGAGGACTTGGGGTCTTACATCTTCTTCAAGGGCGTACAATGACTGTAAGACCCCCACTAAGACCCACCTCTTGAAGGTACCACTGCCTTCCAATAGTGCCACAGGCTGGGGACCAAGCCTTTAACATGTGAGTCTTCAGAAGAGTCTCCCCCTCTCTCTCTCCCTCCCCCTCCCCTCTCTCCTCCCTCCTTCCCTTTCTCTCTCTCTCTCTCTCTCTCTCTCTCTCTCTCTCTCTCTCTCTCTCTCTCTCTCTCTCTCTCATCTATCTATCTATCTATCTGCCAACTACCCACGGATCAATAAGCAAACTGTGGCTCTAAGCCATTCTACCTAGGGAAAATGACACTCAGATAAAGACACGTGGTTCAGCTTCCACCTCAAGCATTCTGTCCAGCTTTTGTCATCAGACTGTCACTGTCCTTCAAGGGACACTTTCCGGGGGCTGGAGAGATGGCTTAGTTGTTAAGACTTCTCTACCAGAGGTTCTGAGCTCAGTTCCCAGCAACCACATGGTGGCTCACAACTATTTGTAATGGGATTCGAGCCCTCTTCTGGTGTGTCTGAAGAAAGGTGGCAGTCACATACATGAAATAAATAAATTTAAAAAGGGGGGGGGGACGCTTTCCATGTAGTAGCCATTTTGTCACAAAGATCATTACACAGTTCAGAGGTTGAAAGGCAGTGATAATATATGAACTGTCTCTTTCTGGAGACATTTTTCTATCACTACAATTTTTTTTTAAGAATTTATTTGAAATCTCTGTATGCATGTGGGTTTGGGCACTGGTGACTACAGGTGCCCACAGAGTCTGGTAGAGGGAACCAGAGCTCCTTGAATTAGAGTACAGATATTTGGGAGTGGTTCTACATGGGTGCTAGGAACCATACTGGGGCAGAGCATCCTTAAACCATCTCTCCAGGACGGGACCATTACTTTGATTCAGAGTAAAACATTGGTTTTGTCTTTAATTGTTTTTTTTTTCTTTATAGTTACTTCAAACAAAAACCCCTGTCCCTCCTTTCCCCCACCACCTTCTCCCACCCCTGCTCCCCTAACCTTTTTCTTCTCAATCTCTGTTCCCCTAACCTCTTTCCCCAAATGCTTCCCCACCTCCTGCCCCCCCCAAAAGTGCAAACAGCACCTTAGGGTTTGTAAAATTGCTGTTCAGTAATGGACTCATGGGCATACTCTGGACTCTTCTGGAGATCACCAGCCATACTTTGCTATTCTACATCACGTGATGACCCAGTCTAAATCTAGAACGTTCCTACAAGCTGCTAACCCTGACCAGTCCTTTTCCATACTTCTCAGAGCCCTTGATTTCCAAGTCCCTGCTGTTCATGTTCACTAACAACCTCAGGTCCATCAAAGCGGACGCAGTGTGGTAAGCCTCAGTTTACTTCCCTTAGACACAGGTTGGGAAGAGGATTTGACTGGCCATCCAGGGTCCAGGCTGTGTGCCCAGTTCTTGTCACCTCTATCTGCCAGTTAGGAAACTGAGGCTGGGGAGGAGAGACTCCACATCGAGCTCCCCCAGCATGAAAGCCCATGCCGCATGTCATCTTCCTGTCTGGTCCCACACTCCCTTCCTGCCTGGCTGACTTTCTCCCTGCCCCCCCCCATCCCCAGTGCTCCAGTTGCTGAGGTTCTAGCATGCCTCACAGCCAAAATCTCCTGAAATGAGAAAATTCCCAGCACTGGCTGGCCACTTGAATCTCTCAGCGTCTGAGTTGCTAACGGTCACAGATCACTAAGACTTTGGAAACCCTGCGCCACGTCAGAGTCCCTGGCACACACTAGCTGATAAAGTTGACAAGGTTTGCATCTGCTATTGTGCATAGTTTTGGTGACTAGGACACACAGGCTTTCCTCTGGGGCACATTTCCAGCTGAGCTGTAAGTTGGTCATCTCTGTCTGGGCTGCACGGAGAGGAGGCTGACATCCTCTGGGCCCTGCGTCTTCCCTGGAAGAGCTGAAGTCACATGGCAATGCAGCAGGATACAAGCAGGATGAGAATCACATCCTAAGACTCAGCTTCAGGAAAGTTACGCTCAAAATAAACCTGAAGTCAAAGTAAATAAAGCACTGGAAATATTTTGTGAGAGCGATTCCACAAAGCTAAAAAAAAAAAAAAAAGAACAAGAAAGGCGGGGAGGCAGGGACACTATTGTCCACAGCCTTTGTTGTGTGGTTCCATCTTCTGATATATCTTGTTTAGTACTAGCCCAAGTATCTGATATTTGTAAAGGTAAGAATGGGCCAGGTTTAGAAAAATTACATTGTTTCTTCCGAGGACAGGGTGTCATTTGAGGCAGGGCACAGAGTCTGATGAGGCCTGGAGGCTCTGTTGATTAAAACAGGATGGAGGGAGCATATAATTTGTGCCAAGGGGCCTGGAGAGGGTTGGCTAAGGAGACCTCTATTGGGTCACACAGGGTCTGCTGGGTATCCTTGTCTCCACAGGGATAGAAGGGAGGTTCTTCTTTGTGATCTCACCGGATGAAAGGAGAAAGAGCGCTGTTGCAGAAAGGGACAAAGTACGGGACTGCTGTGCATTTGGCTGAAGGGCAGGGCATGTGCTTAGCATGTGCAGGACTCTGGATTCCATTGTCAAAATAAACAAAAATGAAGTTGGAGTAAGAGAATACTCATACATTAAGCCTCGTCTCCGTGAGCACTTGAGAGCAAATCAAACAGACCTATCATTGTGATTAATGTAAACCGGCATTCTTCATTCATCTAACCAAAATGTAATTAATGTTTATTATCCCCCAACTAAGTACAGAGACTATTACAGTGATAAGAAACTAGATGCTTTCTTAAGTTGCTTTCTAGCTAGTGGGAGATATAATGGTAAACTAAAGCTATTAAACAGTCGGGTGGGGAAAGAGGTATTGAGAAAGGCTTTGACCGTAATAGGGCCAGCAAGATGGTTCAGTGGGCAAAGGCACTGACAACCTGAGTTTGACCTCTGGAATGCACATAATGGAAGGAAAGAACTGACCCCTACAAGTTGCCTTCTAACCACCAAACACGTGCCACAGTTCACTGCACACATGCCTTCACAGTAAATAAATATATAAATAAATAAAGATTTAAGATGCTAAAAGAACAAATGTGAAGCGACCCTATTAAAAAAAAAAACCCAGAGAGGAGGAGGCTGGGGTTTTGACAGATGAGGCAGACGTTGACGATAAACCCAGTTTCCCACTTCTGTCTGTGTTTATTGCTTCACTTAGAACCTTCAGAATTTCTGGCCATGGCAGCCCATATCTTTCATCCCAGCACTGGGGAGGAAGAGGCATCTCTGCAAGTTCAATGCCAGCCTTGTCACCAAGGGCTACATAGTGAGTGACTCTCAGTTTCAAAATACAAGATAAATCAGCGCTTCAGCACAGGTAAAACACGCATGGCTTGAATTAAACATGAGATGGAGAAGCTTGTTGGAATTGACTTGAAACTGACTGCTGTTGCCATTTGGACAAGTTACTTGACATCTCAGGATCAGCTGTATCCAGGAAAACTCACCAATATGGCTACCCAAACAAATCCTAAATCATGATAAGACCCGTTGACATGCAAACATCAACAGGGCACACCTCTCAAGGCCCTGACCCTAGCTGAGGCACTACAGACTGTCATGGCTACTGAGAGAATCAGCTTTCTCCAGAGACAAGCTCGCTGGCAAGATATCTAGTTCCAAGTAGTCAGTCTCTTCCTGTATACACACCAGAAACACTACACAGATGCATCAGGTGGCATATTATATATGAGTGTGTGTGTGTGTGTGTGTGTGTGGCACAACTAAAAAAGAGGTCATGAACTTGAGAGTGAGTTAGAACTGGGGAGTTGGAAGGGGGACAGAGAGGAGTGGAAATTATGTAAATACAATGCTCATGTATGGAATTCTCAAATAAAATAAAACATATGCACACACACACACACACACACACACACACACACATACACACACACACACACACACACAATCTTGCCTCGGGGTGAGGGAGGTTGTGAGAGAGAAAATAAAGCTACCAGAGCACCAGGCACAGAACATTCTCTTCCTTCTCCGAGATCAAACAGGGTGTCTCTCATCTTCAGTTTCCTCAGCTTGTACTTCTCTGAACCACCAAGCCTTGGTCGGAGCTGCTGCCGTCTCTTGCCTGCATTATGGGAAGACACTGGATGTTGTCTCTGCTCTGAAACTGCTTTACCCCTGTCCTTCTCTAACTAAACTTGCTTTGAAATCCCTGTGGGGACTCGTGCCTTTCTCCTGCTCCAGCTCCTTGCTTGGCTCCCCTGTCTTCATAGTCATCTGACAGGCTTCAGGTCTTCAGTATGCAGCCCTCAGATGCCTGTCGTCCTGTCCTGCCCTTGATCATGTTTGCCTCTGGGACTCGGAAGGTCCTTCCTCTACCTTAGATAACCACATTCCCCACTAACCATACTTTTCTCCTACAGGATAATACCTCTTCCTCCTGATTCATTCCAAAGTGTTAGACTTCGAAGCTGCTCCTAGAAGCAAGCTACGATTCTCTTCCCTTCCTCACCTCAAGCAGAGGTGGGTTCAGTGCCCCCCGATCTGTGCTCTCAGAACCCTCTCCTTGCAATTCCTCCATGAAGCATGTGCTATTACCATCTACCCCCCATGTCTCCACCACAAGATAGAGACCTTTTAGGAGTACGTCTTACAGCTTTTATTCATTGTCTGGACTATTTGAAGGAATGCACAGATGAGCCTGGTGGCATGTGCCTGTAATCACAGCTATGTAGTGAGGCTGAGGCAGGCAGATTGTAAATTCAAGGCTAGTAACTTAAGGAAACATTGTCTCCGGAAAAAAAAAGCAAAGGAGGGCTGAGAGTATAGATCAGTAACAGAGTGACTGCCTCACATGAGTAAGGCCCCAAGTTCGATCCTCTGTACGAGAGAGAGGGGAAGATGGACAGATGGAACAAACGAATGTTTTCCCAATCTCCACCTAGTGACTGTAGAGATGAGATTAAAACTAAAGTCAAAGCAATGGTCAAACTCCAACTTCTCTCATTAAATCCTGAAGTAGAAGAACCACAGCCCCCGAACATCCTCTCCTTCCGGGCCTCCCACACACACACATCTTCTACGACATCTCTGTTTGATATGAACTGCTTTGGGTGAGGAAATTACGTCTCCTGAGGACTGAAGAACTCCTTGCCTTGTACAAAATCATTATTGTTTGAGAAAACATTGGCTTCTCTGACTCAGTTGACATTACTTTTCGTGACAGTGATAAGCAGGGGGCTTTCCTGGGTCCAGGGCTTTGGTCAGCAAGAGGGGTTGGAGAGTGGGAAACACCTCAGTTCGACAGAGAGTTCCTGGAATTTTGAGCAAATGTGTGTGTGTGTGTTTTTTTTTTTTCCTTAGTCATACAAATGCATTGAGCTAACCATTCTTCTGTCAATATTTGTGAACTGGAAATACGACAAACGTCCCCTGTACTGTTCAAAGTCTAGGCATTGACTGATGGGACCAGGGACAAAATTCCCTGGGAACAACAACCAAAAAAAATAAATAAATAAAATAAAGAAAGCCAAAGATTTCAAGACCAGCTGTAGAATAATGAACTTCTGGTTCTAGAGAGCTGTGCCCATGATGAAAAGAGTTCTCTGTTGGATGAGTAGAAATTTGCCATCTAGCACCACGGGGACATGAGAGATGGGAGTCCTTCAGTGCTATGGGGGGCAGTGATAACCTTGTGCTAATGGGATATCTAATGGCTCCCCTCAACTTCTGAGTCTTAAGAATTTCTACCATCAATTTTCAATTTCAAAAGCAATCCACAGAGGAATCAAAGAATTACCACCGCTGGTCAGGGAGCTGACGTCAAAGATGGGTTTACATCCAACTCTTTTTGGTTTTGTTATCCAGGACCCTCAACCCTACCCTGCAGCCCAGCCACTAGTGCCTTTCCCTGAGTAACGAGGGAGTCCTTCTCCTTGTATGCCTCATGCAATCGTCTCTCTAAGGGAAACTTCTTGAAATATAGAATCCTGGTCATACCCATCCTTTATCTGCGGTGGGCATTACTGCTGTGTTCTAGGGTTCATCCCCTCATTTTCCACCAAGCCTGTCACCACCTTTGGAGGTGAGCCAAGGTCACAAACTCTGCTGATGCCCTTGGCTCTGTTCCTGGGATTGGCATTCAGATTTTTTTCATGCTCTTGGTCACTGAGGTTAGGTGGATGTGACGAGAGGCCCTCAGATGGGACCCGGCTTGACTTTTCAGGTGGACGGGGTGATGTTCTTGCTCTCATTCACATGACTGTGTGAGTAAAAAGCAGGGCTTCCGGGCCTGTTGGCATTCATGTTGTCATCTGCAGATAACCTGGAATAAGGGATGGAATGTGTCTGTCTGCAGGAGCCTAGAGCCAAGAGGATCCTTGGCTCACAGCAGGAGCCCTCAAGGGTGCAACATCAGAAGCTGCCCCATCTTTGGATCCTAGTTATAGGGCGTTCATAAACTCTTTACTGCACAAGCTGGCGTGGGCAAGGTTTGCTGTAACTCATCGCAAAGGGCCTCCTGGGTGACTCAAATGCCTCCTAGAGCTCTTGGAATGGCATCCAGACGCCTACCTTGCTATTAAATGCCCGCTAAACTCTAAGATCAGTGAGTGCTCAGGGCCAGGGCTGGGTTTTCATTGGCCCTGGTAGTGCAAGTCCCTGTTAAACATCACTCCAGCACACAGAGGGCACTCTGAGTTTTTTGGTTTGAACAAGTGACTGGGGTCTCCCTCTAGCATGTTACCTGTCTCCTCAAGGCAGGCGGGCCCTGGGTCTCTCTGCTTTTTCTTCCAGAAGCAGCTCTACACATGAGCTGTGTTTTCCTAGACTCCAGATTTCTGATGGAGGCAGCTTCCCATCCTCACAGATCCCATCATCAGAGAAGGGCCAGAAGGTCTAACCAGGAAGCTGGCTATGTCCAACGGTATGCCTGACAACCAGGGCTTCCAAGGACAGTGGCCAAAAAGGACCACGGCAGAGAACATATGAGCCCTCCCAGGAACAAGCCTGGATAACAAGTTGAAAGTTCCCACAGAATTGGAGAGGACCTCTGAGCTATTGAGATCCTTCTTTATTCCTTCTGCACTTCGGCCTTCTCCCCAGTACAGCCTGCAGCTCTTCCCACGACCCTCTCTTCTACCTGATCCCGAGGCACTCCACTCTTTAACCAACTTTGTCTTACTTCTCTGCAAAGTGAAATTTTTTTCTCTACTTCCTTCTCCAAAATATGAGCTCTCCGTGAGAATGAGAACTTTGTCTCATTGATCACATCTTCTGTCAAGGATCCCATGGGGCTGGAGAGAGGGCTCTGCACTGCCCTTGCAAAGGACCAGCATTGACGCTCCAGCTCCAAGTGATCAAGCATCCACTTCCGGCTTCAGTGGGCACTGCATTCTGGTACACGTGTACACACACACACACACACACACACACACACACACACACACTTAAGAGGTCCATGCCATATTTTGGGTGAACTGGTATCCTCCTTAGCAAAGGAACATTAAAATGCAGCCTCAGCAGCAAGCTGAACCCCCCAGGCTGAGCCCCTCAGGCAGACTCATTCCCCTCTCCCACAAGTAGCTTTCTGCCCAGCACACAGTTAGTTCTGCCCTTCATTTTCCTTATCAAAACAGGAGGACCAACTGTGTTTGTCTGTGGTTGCATGTCGGTTAGCAGAGTGTAACTTCGCTCAGTCTCCAGGGTGACCATGTCCAGGCGTTCCAGTACGTGGTACTGGAAGAGGAAAGGGGAGACTGAATCTCTGAAAACAGTAGGCATGAGGAAGGTAACAACTCAGAGAAACTCCCGTGTAAAAGGGGCCATTTCGGGGACGAAGCTTTTTTGGTGTACTCTGTATCTGATCTTCCGTCCCTCTCACCCCTTCTCCAGTTTCCAGTTTCCAGAACAATGTGGCTTCCCGGCGCTTACCAGCAGGTTTTTAAAGTATTGACAGTTTCATTCTCCAAATCAACAGGGAATCTGAGAAGCCATCACTGAACCTGCAGGTTTGTTTGTCTTCTTGGTGCTTCAATTACACAGTTTACTGAGGCCCCAGCAGCCGAGACCAGCCTGGCATTTTAAAAGATTCTCTGTACCTTTGTGCTGAAGCAAACCTCTGGCTTCTCTCTCGATTATTACCTTAACCATGCCCGGGAGACCTAAGGAGACCGTTTATTTTGACTGGTACATTGTTAAACTGCAGGAGGCAAGCCAGAGCCAGTGCCAGGCTGTGATTTCCATTGCTCCAAGACTTGGTGCTGAGAATAGCCAAGGCCACTTCCTGCTAGAGGAGGAAATGGCAGTTTCCTCAAGTCCCGGAAATGTGGCTTCCTCTCTGGTGCCTAGCTCAGGGTTCACCCATTAGACCGTCTCTTCCCACCCCAACCCCCCCCCCCCCCAGGGACCTGGCTCCAGCATGCAAAAGACATCCTGTTTCCCTGAGGAAGTGGCCCAGATTGGGACAGCTACCAGGGCATTTGAGTGGGTGAGAGTAGGTAGCACAGCAGGAAGGGATTGACAGGGAGGGATGATGCTAATAATGCTATCCAATAAGAAGAAGCCCCACCCACTCCTTTGTCCTGACCCCAGAGATCTCAGCAAACCTGCCAAAAGTTCTCACGGCTTTAGAAGCCAGGTCTATCTGATACCTCCATTTGTGTTTTTTATCTGTGTGTATATGTTTATGAAATATATTGTGATTGTGCCTGTCTGATGCATGTACGTCTTCTATAATAATCCAGTTCAGGTAGTTATCCTCTCCTCCTGGCACAGTTACCATTTCCTTGTGTTTGAAGCTTACAGATCCCACACTTCTCTATCTTTTAAATAAGGTCTACCAGTATAAGGTGGTTGTGAATTGTAGTCACCCTACAGTGTTGTGAAACACCAGAATTTATTCTTTCTAGCTAACTAGACTTCCAATATCCGGTGATCTTTCCTTTCAACAATGTTTCTGTTTCTGTATCTGTCTCCTCTACCAGTTCCCCCAATCCAAAAACTTAATTCCAGGGGCTGGAAAGATGGCTTCACTGTTAAAAGCACATGTTGCCTACTGCAAAGGACCCAGGTTCAGTTCCTAGCATTCACATGGTGGCTCACAACCAATTGTTAACTCCAATCCCAAGGAATCTGATGCCCTCTTCTGGCCTCCATGGGCATCAGACATTCACATGGTTCACAGACACATCCAGGCAAAATACTCACATGCATTAAAATATTTATCAATTAATTAGTTAATTAACTTAAAAAGCTTAATCCCTCTTCTATGCTTGTCCCTACAGACTTCAGGAGTTAAGAACGCTGCTAGGCAGAAGGCTGATGCTATAGTTAAGGGCTAAACCACTTATCTAGCATGAACAAAACCCTGGGTTCAAACTGAAGGAGGAAGGAGGGAAAGAAGGGGGTCTGGGATGATGGGAAGGAGGCATTGTTCATCACTGACTATCTCAGGACAGAGGGGAGGCCCCTGGCTTCAATTCCTTTCTTCTTTTTCTTCCTCCTTCTCCTCCTCCTCCTCCTCCTCCTCCTCCTCCTCCTCCTCTTCTTCTTCTTCTTCTTCTTCTTCTTCTTCTTCTTCCTCTTCCTCTTCTTCTTCATCATCTTCTTCTTTCTTCTCCTCCTCCACCTCCTCCTCCTCCTCCTCCTCCTCCTCCTCCTCCTCTTCTTCTTCTTCTTCATCTTCTTCTTCTTTCTTCTTCTTCTTCTCCTCCTCCTCCTCCTCCTCCTCCTCCTCCTCCTCCTCCTCCTCCTCTTCTTCTTCTTCTTCTTCTTCTTCTTCTTCTTCCTCTTCTTCTTCATTATCATCTTCTTCTTCCTCTTCCTCTTCTTCTTCATTATCTTCTTCTTCTCCTTTCCTTCTCCTCCTTCTTCTTTCACCTCTTCTTCTTCCTCTTTTCTTTTCTCTCCTCTTCCTCCTCTTCTTCATCTCCCCCTTATCTTCCTCCTCCTCCTTCTTCTCTCTCCCTCTCTTTTCCTCTACACACACACACACACACACACACACACACACGTCAAAAAGCATACTTTACCCACACAAATGTACAATTAATGACCTGGTAGGTGAATTTGCTAAACTCTCTGAGCCTCAGCTTTTAGGTGGAGAATGGCATATCTGCTCCCCCAACCCTCTTTAGAATTGTTAGATTTCATGAGACAGAGCACTTGGAGTAGATGAAGCACTTTCCTATAGTTCAGGACTCAATAAATGGTCATTATTGTCTTCCTCTGCCCTTTCAGAAGGGGAGTGTCTTTCCCTGTCTCTTGATGAATAATGGTTGCCCTTCTCTGAGACCTTGGCACCAGCTAGCACCCATGCCCTTGGAATTTCAGCCTCCATAGAGACAGGCCTTATGAGGGTCTTTCTTTGAATGGTCTCCTTGTGGGCAATTGGTTTGAATAAAAACTCAATCTAGTTATCATTTATAATAATTTAATATGAACTACTTGCCAAACAATTTTTATGGCATTATTTCATTTTTTATTTAACTTTTTTTTTACATTACAGAAGAAAAATTTCAAGGATAGTAAAAGAAAATTCCCAGATAGTTTAAATCCACTTTTTCTAAATATTGACAATACACAGTGATGTGCCACATCTAAGTTAATGACTGAATACTAGTGTGTCTTTATTAGCTAAAGTCTATACCTTAGTTGTTTGTGTTTAATCTAATTATTATTTTTATGTTACAATATACCATTATGATATCACCTTACACTGGGTTGTCCTGTCCCTAGGGTTCCTCTAGTCTGTGACTATTTTTCAAGCTGTTCTTACTTTTTTATGGCCTTGTGAGATTTACAGAGTATTGGTCACATCTTTTGCAGACTGCCACTTAATTAAGCATAGTCTCTTAACATGGTGATATAAGCTGGGCCCTGGGGCTTGAAGGAGAAACATCATGGGGTGTCACCAGTATCCTATCAAGAGTGCATACTGTCAGCCAGGCATGGTGGTGCATGTTTGCAACCCCAGCAACCTGAGAAGCTGAGACTGAAGGATCACAGTGAGTTGAAGGTCAGCCTAGGCAACATAATGAGTTCACAGAACCTTGACTCAAAACACCAGTACACAAAAAAGAATATATGCTATCACCAGACACGTTAACACATGTCTTAAACTCAGAAGGCCAAGATAGGAAGGGTATAGTCTTAAGTCCACCTAAGCTATAGAGATAACATAACCTGCATTAAAAAGAGAAAAGCTAAGCAATGGAAAAACAGCGGGGAAAATACTGTCCACTGTCCTGTCACTGTCACACTGACCCTCATTGTGGATGAGGTTGTATTCTCAAGGTAGCCTGACTGAAATGTCTTTCTTTCTTTCCTTCCTTCTTCCTTCCTTTCTTTCTTCCTTCCTTTCTTCCTTGCTTTCTTTCTTCATTCTTCCTTTTTTCTTTCTTTCTTCCTTTCTTTCTTTTCTTTCTTTCTTCCTATGCTATAGTCTCCAGAAGGAAGTCACTGTACACAGTCCACATAACTTTCCAATTCCTTGGGGGCAGAAGAGCTACAGATTGCTTAGAACTCAGTAGTATGGAAATTTGTATATATCCTCTTACTGGTGTGTTCCCTCTGTTTTCTAATTATATCAGTATAAGCACAGAAATAATTTTCATATTTTGCATTATCATTCAGTGCTACTTTATTTATTTTGCTGTCCAAATTACTCCGGCTTCGGCCATTGATGCCTCTCTAAGTGTTTATTTGACATATTAATCATTATTTTTCTTTGTCTCATATCCATATGAGATAAGTATACATATATAATTGTGTATATGTGCATTCTAGTATCTCCAGTGCAACTTAGGCACTCCCCACTCAGGAATTTTATGAAGAAAATCTGGCCTGACACATTTCCTGATTTCAATGGCTTTTCTCATGTCTCTTGTGTTTTTCAAGCCTGCAACACTAACATCCTTTGGACAACACTGTGTTCTCCTGTGAGCTTGAGATATAGCCTGGCTTCTGGACATAGGAAAACATGTCTCTGGGCAGTCCATTTCTAGCAGGGCACTGCTTTGGGTCAGCATATTTATACCCTAGAGCCTTTGATCACCTTCAGTGTATGTTTTCCTTTTGTCTTCGTACAAAGTACATGGCTCTTCTAACGACCTTAATCTCTTTAGCAACTGTGTCCATCATATTGTCACTTGCATCATCTGACTTTGGCCATTTGCAGGCTCTTTCCTACATTATTTTTTGATTCCCCTGCTCTGCTCTTTGCTCTCTACTCTTACTACAAAGATGACTAAAAGTAATGAGCAATAACCATGCCACAGCCTGCGGGTTACGCTATCTTGAAATTCCCTCCACCAAATAAGTTAGTCCATTACTTTTTAACTCATTTTCACCCATATTTTCAGGACACAGAGAAAACTTAATCATATTCTTTGCCATAATATACCATGAATAGTCTTTAGCCAGTTCCCAATAAACTTTGTTCCCAGCTAGAATCTCCCAAGCATAATTTTTACTGTTCACATTTCTGTCCGCATTCTGGTCCTCAAATTCCCATCAGAATTGCCTATCCATTTCAGCTAATAACATCACGGGCCTTCTCTAGCCTGTATCTCCATACTTTACTACAATTATTTTTCCTAGAGCTTAACACAGTACCAGAATATTGATCCTATGCTAAATCTCTGTAGTGGTTCTTTTTCTTTCCTACTACTCTGATAACCAGACAGAACCAACATAACGTATGAAGAATTTATTTTGGCTCAGTTTCAGCGACAGTCCATCAGTGTGGGGAGGGCATATCACAGGGGAACAGTTCAATCCACACCTGTGGGAGCTTGTGGAAACTGTCATATGGTATAGACCAGGAAGCAGAAAAGCAGGTCAG
Organism: Micromys minutus; assembly: GCF_963924665.1. Taxonomy (NCBI): domain Eukaryota; kingdom Metazoa; phylum Chordata; class Mammalia; order Rodentia; family Muridae; genus Micromys; species Micromys minutus. The sequence continues at coordinate 24,861,776 of NC_137978.1, read as the reverse complement.
AACAAGGGGGCAGGAATAACCTTTAAAGACCTACTCCTAGTAACCTATTCTGCCAGCTAGATCTGACTTCTTCAAAACAGCATCCAGAGCCAAGAAGCTATTCTAGACATGAACCTGTTCTGGACATTCCAGAGTCAAAGCGTAACAAGGACTTGAACAGAATTTATTTTGCCTTTAATTTTGTAGACCTCATTCATTAGCAATGTTACTTAAGACAGCAATGCTTTATTCCCTGCCACAAACCTTCACTTGTGCTTTTCACATACATTTGTGAGGCTGGGAGGAATGGTGTTGGAGAGATGACTCAGTAGCTAAAACTACTGGCTGCTCTTCCAGAGAAGCCAGGTTGGTGCCAACACACACAGGAAGCTCACAACCATCCTTAACACCAGTTCAAGGAGACCTGAGGCTTTGTTATGACCTTTGGGACACCAGGCAAGCACTTTGTATATGCAGGCAAAATGCTCAAACACACAAATAAAATGTTAAAAAAATCTTAAGGGCTGTGTTGTTTTGTCAAGTATACTCTATTCTGGAAAACTTGATCATTTGAATGATGTTTAAAATGTGATACTTTGGGCTGGAGAGATGGCCCAGTGGTTAGATGGCTCACTGACTGCTCTTTCAGAGGTTCAGAGTTCAAATCCCAGCAACCACATGGTGACTCACAACCATATGTAATGAGATCTGATGCCTCTTCTGGTGTGTCTGAAGACAGCTACAGTGTACTTATATATAATAAATATTTTTTAAATTAAAACATAAAATGTGATACTTTAAGGCTAGCTGTGTATTACTTAGCTTACTAAGTGCCTACTATCATGTATACAAACTTACAGCTATACATAATGATTTTGCTACTAAATTACCTTCTGTTCAGTCTTTGGTAACCCTGGGAACTACTGACCCTTTTTTTTTTTTTTTTTTTTTTTTTTTTTTTTTTTTTTGTGGCTATAGTACTCCTGTTTCTCAAGCAACATGTGTATGGGGGGTTATATAGTATGTGGCCATTTTATATAAGATTCCCTTATTTAGCAATGTGCACTATAATCTAGCTTTGTCTCTTCATAACTTGACGTTTCTTCTTAAAAAATCATGAAATACACTGGATGATGGCAGCACACCTGTCTTTAATTTCAGCAGATGGGAGGCAGAGGCAGGAGGAGCTCTTGAGTTCAAGAACGACTTTGTCTGTAGAGCAAGTTCCAGGACAGCCAAGACTAAAATGAGGAAACCTTGTCTTGGAGGAGAAAATCATGAGATAATAATTCATCTTACATACATGTCACAATTTGTCTCGTTGTTTGTTTATTGCAGGACATTGTGTGGCTGTTTTCTCATGGCTTGGTTATGAAAGTAAGATGCCAGTGTGTGGTTTTCTTCAGACATGGTTTAAACCAATTGAGACATGTCCATGAATACAATTGCTATTTGAATACAATTGTCCATGAATACAATCACATGATCACGTATTTAAATAGTTTGGTAAGAAATACCCATACTTTTCTTCAGAGCTAAACATTAGAAACACAACTTTCAATCAGAAATTACTTTGTTCCTCTACCCACAGAAGTGTTTGCCTTTCTGGTATCTTATTTGATAAGGCCTCTATTTGGATTAAATTGTTTTATTATCATTGAGTTCACAGGCTCTGTGTATACTTTGGATATAACTCCCTTATCAGACATGTGTTTTGTAAATATTTTCTCCTGTCCTGTGACTAGTCTTCTGGCCATCTTAATAGCAACTTTCAGAGAGGAGGCTTAATTGTAGTGAGCAAACTCTCCTCCCACAGGTGATGCCTTTGATCTACCTAAGAGCTCATCACCAAACCTTGAGGGGCTCTAAATATGGCCTCTTACACAACCAGTGTATCACAGCTCTTAAATGGGGAGGATATTATCTCCTTTTTATAGGGGAAAGTTGTCTACCACATTTTTTCCTCTCAAGTATCTTTAAACATGCAAAAGGTGCCAGATGAAAGCAGGTAGTCATCAGAGCCTAAGACAGAGCCTGACTATCCAAGAGCATCTTTCTCCATAGCTGTGTTTGCTGTAATGAGACTATAAAGTTGTCATTTCTGAAGTACACACTCAGCCCTATGACTTACCAATACCATCACACTACCAGCATTTCCCCCAAGCACCACCACTGCCACCATCAGAACACACACCCACACACGCACACTCACTCACACACACACACACACACACACCACTAGTGCTCTGATAAAGCAGGTGCTTTGTTAACAAATGTCTCTTGTTTTTAATTGGTTGATGTCACTTCAGCCGGCACAGTTACGTACTTCAGCAGGAAATTTCATACCTCAGTTTGGAAAGTAAACTTGACCATCTGCAAGGAACGTCAAGCTTCAGTGCCTCACCAGTGTCATGGAGCTAGCAAGTACCAGGATTCACCAGGAATGAGGGACTCTGTAGCCAGTGACCCAGAGAAGTTAGGAGTCTCAGTGCAGGTGCCCGAGCCCTTAGCAAAGGCAGCCCCATGCTGAGAATGCTAATGTCATCCCCATTTAAAGAGATAGCTCTCTCTTTTCTTTGCAACTTCTCTTCCTCAAGCTCCACAACTTCAGCATCTACCATGTAATTTAGATCCCAGGACATGTCCCTCACTGGGTCCCAGGACATGTCCCTCACTGGATCCATTACTGAAGCTTATGAGTGTTGGAAGGAACCCACTCTAAGGAGCATAAAAACCTAGGGCAGGCTGGGGGAAGGGGGCAGTTAAGTCACTATTTCTTTAAATTATAAAACTCTATACCTAAAAACTTTTTACTAAAACAACAATGCACTCAATAAAATATATAGGGAGAAGTTACAATTATGACTATAATTATTATTGTTATTATAATTACAATTATTTTAAATGAAGCTATGCAGAAGCTGCTAGCTGGCTGAGAGGCCACTGATCTCTTGGTGTAGTTCTGCCCAATGGCCAGGGTCAAGGAGACAGACAGCAGTTCTGCAAGCTCTGCTTCCGAGAGCAAGAGGCCTTTCTCTGAGGGGTGGTCTCTGCCCTCCAGCGCCAGCAATAAACAGACTCCTGGGGAAGAAGTGAGAACAGCAGGTATCTCTGAGAGAGCTGCTTTCAGAACCCATGTGGGGTAAGGAGCCCCTCTGCTCCCTGCCACCCCATCTGAACTGGACATAGGCAGTAAACATCACCATATGTCAAGCTTAGACCCGCCCCCCATCAACTCCAGCTTCCTCTTAGGAGTTCCGTGGCTTTAGAAGTGTTCTTCTCTACTGTGCCCCTCCCCTCCTCCACCATATACTTCCCTGGAGTCCAAGACCTAAATTTAAGTTCTACTGAACTAGTGACTAACTAGTGACCTTGCTTGACCTCTGAGCAACTTCCTTTCTGTGTGTAAGCCAGGAGTAATAGGATTGTAGGGGGTTAGGCAGGATACCACCCCACCCCTCGCCTTGGGGTCCTTTGAAAGAGATTTGTATTACAGCAAGAGAAATGACAGAGGGGTGACTGGTCGTGTAGTCTTTGGCATCACAGTGTCGGATCCTTTGGGAAATGTTTGCTCTCAGATGCCCCAAACACAGTGTGCACACTCAGTCAACGACCATGCCCTTTCCTTCCTTCCTTTTTTTTTTTTTTTTTTAAGTGCTTGAAGCTCCCCACACACTTTTGCATACCTCACTGCCCGGGGCCAGCAGTTTAGTCCCACTTCCTACCTAAGCCCAGAACACCAACACCACAGAGAAAGCTTCTGGTCAACTGCTGCAACTCACTTTTCAAAGACCCCTGAGCAGGGGTCAGAGCCCGGCTCTGATCAGCAAGGCTAAGATGGGACAGGCAGCTCAGAGGATTAAGCAGTTCTCCTACAGAGAAGCCAGCCAACCCAGGGAAGGAAATCTTCCTATGGGATTAGTCCAGAGCCCGTAGATCCCCCGCCAGGCTGAAAGGGTACAGCAGGACGGGGCACTTTCCGGGCTGTGGTCCAAGGAAGTAGCTAAGAGTAGACGGTGCACAGGTGCATGGAATTTGTCGCTCCCTCTGCCTTGTGCTATTTGTAGAGGCAGTGAGCTCTCTCGGAAAGAACATGGGTCTTAAAAGCTGAATTGTCCTCAGGTTGTGCCAGCTATATGACCTTGGGTAGGTCATTTTACTTCTCTGGATCTCAGTCCTATCAAAAAAAAATTAGGGCTCCATATATGGATCACACACAGCCATGAGAGATTCTGAAATTATATATATATATATATATATATATATATATATATATATATATATATATATTTGTGTGTGTGTGTGAGTATGTGTGTGTGTGTGTATATATATATATTTGTATGTCCAATGTGTATATATTTGGAGACACACATATGTATTATGTGCATACAAATTATATATTAATTATATATAAATTAAATCTATTAATATACACATGAATATATTCTGAATTTAAACATATACACACATAATACATATATACATTTTTAAGGTATATTCTCAAAGACCCTGTACATGGCACACACAAATGTGACCATTCTGACTAGAATGAAGGCTAGGCTCAAATGTCATGTCAAACCCATAGTGTTTTCTCCCTCCTGAGTGTCCTGGCTTACTTGGTGTTAACATCACCTCACAGCTTTCTCTCACTAAGTCATCTGTGACTTCTCAGAAACAGGGGCTGCTAATGTCTATCTTTGCTCTTCCACACTTGGCCACCCCTGTGTTCCTAGAGAGACACATCAGCCCTCAATCACTTTGTGACCGGTATGGCTACTGGGATGATTGACAGACTGTCCACCAGCCTGTCCCACCTCCTCTCCTTTATGCAGACATTTGGTTGATGGGGTCTGTTGCCACCATGCATCTACCCAGCTTTCCAAGCTCCTGTGGGGGGGGTGTTCGGTGAGCGTACATAGAAAGTGGGAACAAAGATTGCAAAGGGAGGGAATGAAGTAGAACTAACTGTCCCCAGCAGCAGCAGCAGCTGTCCACAGCCATTCCACTCAATCTCCCGCCCACTTTGCTCTCTCATGTTTTAGTCTGTTTTCTATTCTTGCAACGGAATGACGCAAGCCGTTCAATTAATAAATAATAGATATTAATTTGGATCATGGTTCTGGGACATAGGTTATGAGACGCCATGATGTGAATTTAAACTGTCTCTCACAGCCTCCTATTTTGGAAGGTTGAACATCTACTTGGAATACTGGCTTGAAGGCCAGAAAGATAATCGTAGATAGAGCTAGCTGGCAGAGTCGTCACTAGGTGTGGATTTGTGAAGTCATACCTACCTCTAGTGCCAGTCTGGGCCAAGAGAGGAGCCCTCCCTCCAACACAGGGCTCTGTTGTCATAAGCACCACCTTTCCTCCCCCACCATGACGGATACAAATCCCTAGGAAGTCATGACCTGAAATGAAACTCACCCCCTTAGGCTGTTTCTGTGAGAAACGTTGTCTCAGCAACAAGAAGAGTACATGTAAGAAGGGGATAGAGACTCTCTCTATGACTGCTTCTTTATGGCCGATGAGAAAAACCCGCCACCATTACTTTACTTTAGACACAATCTGCTGGTTTTAGCTTCTCTGTCTTTGCCCAGGCTGTTCCCTCTCTCGGAAATACCTTTTCCCAGCCTCCAAACCATTCTCAGTTATTCCAACCACCGCTATGCTTGATGCAAACAGTTTCTCAGGAAATGCAGCTCTGAGTGTCACCTCTCTAACAAAACTTACAGTCTCCAGCATTCATGCAGAGGAGGTCCAAGAGCCCATACAAGAGCATCAGTGACCCTCTGACCTTCGGAAAGTCCCCTTTTATCTCTTGGCCTCTGTTTGCTCAGCTGTAGAATGGGTGGGAAGGGTGAGAACTGTCACTTGAGCGCAGAACCAGTGACAGCTGCCTTGTGTCTGGGTTGTCAGAGCCCCTCCCCATCCTGTGGCACCAGGTGCTTACTCCTTTAGTTGCCATTTATCTCAGTGTCTCACATCTGTGTGCTGCATGTGACCTCACTAAGAATGTCGCAACTTGTAGGCAGGAGCTCTATAAGTATTCCCATGGCCTGATGCTAGGCCTATCTGCTGCCTAAGTGAATAAGTCAGTGAATGATATACAGATAAACAGAATGAAGCAATAGACTGGGAGTAAGCCATATGGCACAAGTGTTTATTCTGAACCTCACAGCGCTGCCTCCACTTATTCCAATTACATGCTGAGTCTCACTTCATTCCCCAGACAAACCGGTGTATTGTAGAAGGAAAAAATGTATTTTTTTTTCTTTTCATTATGAGAGAAGATTGGGAAAGGGGGAGTCTACTTACACAGTTACTGTCCCAGCCTAATGTGAGGTTAGATTCTGTTTTGGTTAGGATGCTTAAGAAAGGAAGCAACATCCCATCAACAGGAAGTGGCACAGCCAGAGGGGCCCAACTTGGCTATAAAAGTGGCTAAAAGGTGTCAGCCAGTGTGAATGATTCCAATGCTGTAAAATGTTTCCCTTCGAAAACCTCATGCCATCCCTCGGTGATGCCCATGGGCAGGAGGCGGGCAGTCTTCAGAAAAGAGTAAGAAAAAACGCTCCTGAATTTGGCAGCTGGTGTTTCATGGAGGGTGTGGCAGAGGCGATGTCCTAGATAAATACCGAAAAGGAAAAAAATTGCCACTAAGAACTCGTGCATGAAGAGGGAAAGTTGAGATAACCTCACAGTATAACACAGATGTGGGCTCTCCACAGCCCCCTCAAGTCTGAAAGAGGAATAAACTGAGGCAAGTCTGTGGCCCTCCCCGCTACAGGCCATGCAGTGTTTACTCAGAGTTTTCGAGCACACACACACACACACACACACACACAGAGAGAGAGAGAGAGAGAGAGAGAGAGAGAGAGAGACTGAGGGACCTTCAGGAAGCCTCCTTAGCCAGGTGGTAGGCACCTGGCATCTTTCTAAAAGCAGCCCAGCCCATCTAGCCTAAGGTTCACGCTCGGTGCCTCCCTGTATCTTCTAATAAGCAGAAACCAGTAATCGTGACCTAAAGTCATGCACAGAGGCATATACCTGTAATCTATGTACTTGAAAGGCAGAGGCAGGAAGGTCAAGTTTTAGGCTATAACAAAACCATGGAGAAAGGGGAAGGGGGTAGGGAGGGAGGAGAGAGAGAACAGAGAATAAAAGAGAAAAGAGGGGAAAAAAGAATTATTTGGGATGAAGAGATGGTTTAGGCTTAAAAGTATGTGCTGCTCTTGCAAAGGTGTTGAGCTCAGTTCCAAGTGCCACCTGAACCTCCAGCTTTTCTGGCCTCTATAGGTATCTATACTCATGGGCACAGACAAACAACACGCATGTGTACACATAATGTGTCTGGGAAGAAATATGGGTGATCATAATCAAAATATACTCTCTAAAATCCACAAAGAATTAATAAAAAAATTTAAGTAAATAAGTAAAATAAAAAATTTAAATACAATAAATGTGACTTGGGGTTAGGATCTTCTCTCTCTGTCTCTGTTTCTCTCTCTGTTTCTCTCTCTCTGTTTCTCTCTCTCTCTCTCTCTCTCTCTCTCTCTCTCTCTCTCTCTCTCTCTCTCTTTCTCTCTCTCTCTCTATCCTCATGTGAGAAGTAAGCAGTCTAGGTCTCAATGGCTTCTGGAAAGCCAAATTCCTTCTGTCTTTTTATTCATCCTCAGCATATAACAACCCTCAAGGTTTCTTCATAGTCCAAGATCTGCCACTGTGTCTTATTCCAATTTTTAAAGAAAGAAGATGAAAGGGAGAAAAACAAAGAAGAAAAATATGAAGAGCAGAGGACAATACTTGGATTTGTTATCTTCCTGTCTACCCCTTCTCTCAGACCTTCTTATAGATGTCTTATTGGTCAGATGTGGTGATTGCTAAGGTGGCTAAGAGATAAGTAATAGCATCACACATATACACATGCACACACACACACACACACACACACACACACACACACAAGGGGAGACAGAGACAGACAGACACACCACATGCACAGGAGAAGACAGAAACACACACACATGCACAAAATTTAAACTAGTAAGAAGAGATTGAATCCTGAGGGGATTTGGGGGTATGGATTGTGAATCTTGATGAGAAGCTCGAAACCTACACAATTCCGGGAGTGCTCTAGAAGGGAACAGGGTAAACCCTGTACAAAAGCCCTGACTGTTGGTAACTGCAGCCTTGTAGGACAGGGCTGAGTGGTGAGCTCCCAGGCGGCTAGCTATGGGCCTCATCTCATCCTCACACTGTCCTCAGGAGCAATACTGAGGGTGGGACCTTGGCTAACAGTGGGAAAACCTATCTGAAGACATGGCTCCTTTATTTGCTCATATAGCCAGTAATAACAATTGATCACAGAGCCTTGTGTATGATGTTCTGTGCCTAGCATTGAGTGGGCAGAGATCCATTAAAGAACTGTTTCTTCATATTCAGAGAGATTTTCAAAATACCCGGAAAGACATCTTTTAAGAATAATGCTGTTGGCTAGGCATAATGGTGCCCATACCTTTAACACAACACTCGGGAGGCAGAGTCTGGTGGATCCTTGTGAGTTCAAGTCCAGCCTAAACCACATAGCAAACTCTAGGCCAGCCAACATTATGAGGCCCCGTCTCAAAGAAAAAGAGGGGAAGATTGTTAAATTCTGTTAAAAGTTGAGTACAAACAAACAGGACCTAGACACTGACACAGGCAAAGGTTCTCAGCAAGACAGTCAAGATCTTAAAGATGGACAGATGCTTGTGCACAGAGAAGCCAGCATGTGAGCAGGTAGGAATCCAAGGAAGTGTATATGTTCCGGAAATCTTTCCCACAGAATACTGACCCTCAGCAGAGGATCTGGTTTCTAAGCCTTTCCTGCCTATTGTTTACTCTACACATTTGAAATCAGGCAGATCTGGGCTGAGGTTCCAGCTCCACCATCTCACAGTGATAACTGAGGCCAGAGGCTTTGTCTCCCTTCTCTCCAGCCTCTAACCTGTCACCATCCCTGGTCACTGGTGGCAAAGACTCGGCAAGATGTGTGTGCCAACATCCCCAACATGGCTAGTGACTGCACAAGAAGGAAAAGGGAAGCTTTCTATGTTGATAGAGGTTTTTTTTTTTTTTTTTTTTTTTTTTTTTTTTTAGGAGATAAGTAGGGGAGAGGAAAAACTAGGTGAGAGAGAAGTGCAGGGCCTGGTCCCTGGGAGCTCTTAAGTCAGGAGAAAGGTCACTCTTCAGAGAGAACAGACGATTGTGCCAGGCATGCTGTGACCTGCCTCTTGTAGTTGCCCTGACTGGTTGTGCTGGTGCACTCTTTTGTAAAATGAAGAAATAACCCTCATCTGCTGAGTGTTGAGGCTGTACTGGAACTCACAGGGGGTTGAGAAGGATAATGGGGAGGTGCTCTGAGCAGGTCATATGTCACCGATTGCACAGTTTTGCTAGGCCAGGCTGCTGGGCCCCTTGCAACAGGCTTTTTTTTTTTTCTCTTGCCTCCCATCCTTAATGTTTCCCAGAAGGCACTCTTGAAGATACTAGTGTGCAGTTAGGCCCTGGAGTTCTTTTAAGACTAAGCCACATCATGGGATCATTCTCTTGTCCTGTCCTTTCTCACCTCTCAGCAAGGGCTATCTGGTCTACCACTTCCCCTGTGCCCTTATTCTCACAGGGAAGCCTCTGCCCCCGACCCCCCACCTATCTCAAATCTGGCTTAACTCTCATGTAACAGTCAAGGCCACCTGGATGGTGCACTCAGCCATGACGATTTCGGTTCCTCAATGTGCCACGCTGTACCTTCCTTTTTCTTCGTTCTTCGGGCCTCAGTTGTGTCACTCCCTCTTTGGCTTTTGCCTCGAACTCCATTCAGGTTCAGTTCACCAGTGTCTATGCTTCTATGGCCTGTGGCTCCCCCAACCCCCAGTTCCAGCTCAAATCATCACTGAAATCAGTTGGTCTGTGCCTTTCTCTCCCTCTCAGTAAAGTGTAGAAAGCCAGGGCTTGTCTCTCAACTTTCAGAGTTCTACACATCACCCCAGCTTAGTGTTGCCCAGGGCTGGCATATGAATGATCTACTTCTGCTGCTTGTATGGCTTCGGTCCCAGGATCCTTACTAGGGGTGACAAGGGAATACAGATAAGACAGACACACAGAGAGAGAGGCCAGGATAGGGTAGACTGGGCTTTCCAATGCAGAAGTCACAGCACCCCAGAAACTCAGCATGTTTGTTATATGCAGTTGAACAGGAAGGCAGGTTTGTAGCATAAAGCTGAAAATGCAGGGTTTATGGTATGCAGAATCAAGGAGGCAGGCTTAGCTAATCTCAGTCTTCAGTCTGTGAACCATCTGGGATGAGAAAGCTGCAGTGGACGTTTTCTGTACTATCAATATTCACCACAATACACATTCACTCCAGACTTTATGTGCTCCCAACAGCCTATCACAGGTCTATCCTGGGCTGGAGAGTTGGCTCAGCAGTTAAGAGCACTGGCTGCCCTTTCAGAGGTCACAGTGGCTCACAGATCATGCTATTTTCACTGATTCACCAAGAACCAGCTCCTAACAGATGATTAACAAGTGCCGTCTTCAACACATTGGGTCCACAGTATTTCTTCATTGCTACTATGCATCCTATGATGCCTGGCCCACTGGAATACAGAAGGTGAGGCTAGCAATCTGTGCTTGGACAAGTCTTCTATATAATGCTAATGCACTTTCAAGTTCAAGGACCACAGAGAGAGACAATCCCATGCATGTCCTTAGAATAGAAAGGATGGGTGGCAAAGTGCTTCCTTTAGCTCCAGAATTCTCTAGAAACACACCCACTGTGAGGGCCTCACATCATGATATATGTATTTTTCCCTCCAGCAACAATCATATTGCACCGGCTTAGTAGAGTTGGGAGGCAGGATGACTTATCAATTATTCATCTCTTTAACTTACATGACTGAAAAGCGGAGCCTATGCTGTGTGTATTTCGGGGCTCACTCCAAACCCACCTGAGTTTGAATATGTAGGCTGATTTGTTCTTTGCAAGAATGAAAACAAAGGTTGGCAAAACTTTAGGCAAAGGAAGAAAATAGCAGAGAATCCCAGGGCCCAGCTCTGACTACAGGAGGTGGTGGTCCATAGGCCCTCTCTCGGGGTGCATAGCTCCCACCTCTGCTAGAGGATCCTGGGAATGGCACAGGCTGGGGTGCTCCAGCAATAAGCACACGTGTTTTATATTATATGCAGCATCCTTCATGGGAGCTACAGTTTTTTAAAAATGACATGGCCAATCACCCTTCTCAGAAGGAAGAGCCTGCGGAAAGGAGATCTGGGACTGCTGGCTTTATCAGAAGTCAGAAACAAAGGAAAGACTGTGCTTCTTAAGAAAACAAACTTTGTGTTTGGGATTTTAACTCTAAGTCTATAGAGAGGGCAGGAAGATCCTGAGGAGCCCACCTGGGACTCAAGACAATGGTAGGAGGTACACCACCTCAGCTGCTCCCTAGTGTCCCTGCTGTGTGACATGAAGGGACCTGCCTGCCACACAGAGCTTCATGTCTCATCCTCAACTCCAAAATAACAGCTATCTACCTCAGCGGGCAAGCTCTAGACACACACAGGGAAATGGTGGCCCCGTGTATCTGGTAAAGCATCCTAGAGAAGAGAGAAACTTTGTATATGCAGACAAGTCAGAGGGAAATACTGCTCAGAAATAATCTAGCAGCATCACACACTAGGAAGAATATGGATTTACAATGTCAAGAGATTGGCTATAAAGCACCACCTTCACCTCTTCCTGGCTCTGTGGCCTCATGTAAATCACATGGACTTCTCTGAAAGTTTGTTTCCTCATCTGCAACAGAGAGACAAAAGTACCTCCATGAGATGAGGCAAAGGCCAATTTTGAAGTTCTTCAAATATCCTCGGTAAACAGAGAAAAACAGACACAATAGCCCTGCCCACCCACCTAGGCTGTGGAACCCAGGTCAGCCCTACTCTGCTTTTTCCCCTGTTTTTGGAGCTGCCTCATCCCACCAAGACAGTCCGTGAGCCCTTTGGTCTCACGTCTCTGTCAAGTGTTGCTTGAGCCCTCTGTCAAGATGCAAACCTATCTGCCTTCCCCTTTGCAAGTCGAAGACAAGGCAGCCTCCTCTTTTTTCCTAAGGCCTGTAAGTTCTCCCCAGAACTCCTCAGTCAGACATAGGAAAGTGTCACCTGTGTCCCCAGGTTTATTTCCTGGTATGTGTCTTCACCAATTTCCACGTGTCCAGAGGCCAGTTCCTGCTTCCATTTCTTCCCAATTAAGTTCCCTAGGGAGGGGGAGGAGCTTCACACCCTAGTGTGATCCAGTAGGTATTAGTGAGAATTCTGACCAGGTCAAAGGAGCAGAAACTAACATTTGCAGTCTGTCTCCCTCTCCAGCTCCTAATAGGCAGGGGTTACAAATGTCATTATGAGGGCCACTTTCCTGGGGCCCTTCCCTGACTGTGTCCCCAGTCCCTCAGAGGTGTTTAGTGTCTTTCTTCTCTGATAGATTTCACGGGAAAGGAGCGGTTGCAATCAAGTATGTAATTTTGTAATACGTTCTGAGCACCCTTTCACACATTGCCACAGACAAGGCACTTGGTGGGTGAATGGGTGAATGAATGAATGAATGAATGAATGAATGAATGAATGAATGAACTTATGAATGCATAAAATGATCCATCTCAAGATTTTTCGATGTGGAAAAGATGACCACTTTCTGGATTGCCTTGCACAAGACTCTGAAGCATAAAATGCATTTACCAAGGCAACCCAACAAGTGGTCGAAGTAAGATTTGAACCCAGGTTATCACTGGGCCCCCCCCCCCCCCCGCTGTCTTTGATTTATTTTAGGGTCAGGCTGGGAACACCGTTGACAAAGGCAAATGAAGAAATGGAATGTGTCAGCCCACAACTCCTTCCCCACCCCCAACATAGCCTGCTCTATGCTGAGGGTGAGGATTCCGAGAGCTATGTGCAACCCACGCAAGGCAACAGGATGGAGACAGGGGCTGCCCTTGTCCTTCTGCTGAGTCCCACTGGCTCCTCCACCGAGCCCCTCCCTGCCTGTCCGCTCTAGAGCAATACTTGGTTACAAGTCTCAGAACAAAGCCCACATTTTCCCGTCCAAGTAGAGAGGCCGCTGCTGGAGAAACAATGGCCTTGCTGCGGATCAAAGGAGCTGGGCCCAGGCTTCGGACAAAAGCTTAGCTTGATTGGAATGACAACCTGGCCTGCCCCTCCTTTCAAGGCGGTCTAGGGAGAGTCCAGCAGGACTCACTGGAGGCCTACCCCACCTTCTAAGTGCACCTCCCAGTCCGAGCTCCTTTCCCATGCTGCAGTGCACCCAGAGAACCAGCCAACCGGGCCTGCGTGCCTGGTCCTCCTCCTTTTGCATTCTAGGTTGCCGCCCCTCCCCCACTCTCTTCCTCTACTACTCGGGCTTCAGCATTTCAGTCTCAAAGTTGCACCCTGTCCTCTTTTAACTGGGTTTCATCACAGCCCACTGTGTCCACGCATGGAACTGTCTCCTCCCCTGACTACAGCGCTAATCACACCAACCCATCGCTACTGGGCTGAACGCCTTCCATTCACCTGGAGTGACCACACAGGCTAAGACAGTCACAATCTGATAATCGCACTGCCTAGGTCTAGATGCTGAGTGACAGAGCAATGGATGGCAGGGAGGCTTTCGGAGGCTGGACATGCACTTGGACATCACTTCCTCTGTACGAACTCAAAGTGCCTGGTCTCTCCATGTCTTTGGCTTTTCGTTTACTGCACTCGTACTTTTAAGATGCTACTGCCAGGTACCGGGATGTACTGACAGTCACCATGGGATGAGTTTTGCTGATCAGGGGTGGGCACGCAGATCCTAATCAACTGTATGGTTTAAAGTTGTGGTACACACCGTGAGGTAAAAGCAGGTGGCGGTGCAGTCAGAGAGCTCATCCCTGTGCTGAGAGGTGGGTTAGCTCCTCCTCCAGAGAATCCAAGTTTGGTTCTCAGCACGATGTTGGGGAGCCGACAACCGTGTGTGATCCCAGTTCCATAGAAACCAGTCACCTCTAGCCTCAGAAGGCACACACACACACACACACACACACCACTAATTAATTAATTAATTAAAGCCTTTTTAAAAATTAAAAAGAGTATTAATCAGTATTTATGCCCATACAAGCTGAGCACTCACCAAGTACAGAGCAGTGTTTGGAACTGGGGATGAAACAGCTTCCATGCAGCTGACCTATCCTGTAATGGAAGAAGCCGGCCCAGGCTGAGAACACCTTCCGGAGGTGGTGTTCTCCACCCTTTAGGGAGGATGGAGACAGTGTAGGAAGGCTGAACGTAGATAAGGATTGGGAGGTGGTGTTGAATGAAATCAGATTGCTGTAAGCAAACAAGGAAACTCACCGAGATGTGATGTCGCCTGGAACCTGAGAGCAGAGGTACCAGGAGCCTCCAGGATGTGTGACCTAGCATTCAAAGGCTGGGAGACACTTAGTCCTTTGCCGACAGTCATACCCATCCTTGAGGTAAGTGGAAATAAGCATGTTTGTTTGCTGTCCTGGTTTCAGTCCCACAGTGTCCTGTAAGATAAAATTTTTAAAAAAAATCCTTCTCAAAGCTGGGCAATCATGGTGCATGCACACCTTTAATTCCAACACTTGGGAGGCAGAGGCAGCCAGATCCCGGAGTTGGAGGCCAGCCTGGTCTAAAGAGAGAGTTTCAGGACAGCCAAGGTTACACAGAAAAACAAACAAACAAACAAACAACCACCTTTTTCTAGCTGGAAGATAGGGATTGCAAGATGCTCTCTCTGAGGACAGGCTTTGTCTGTAGCTCCCTATGAAGGGACTGACATCTGCCACAGCAAACACAAGGCACATCATGTTCATGTTCATTCAACAAGTATTTGCCATTTGCCAAGCACATTCATTTAAACTTCTCAGAACAAAGTTCAAGCCCCAGGTTTCAGAGCCAAGGAGAACTGGCTTCTAATCAGCCTTCTTTAACTGTTACCTCTGGGCCGAGCTTTTTTACCATGCCTGATCAATGTTTTTTCTTTGTCACTTGAAGCCAGTTCCTTGTCACCAAGGCTACAGGTAGAACAGTGTATTCTAAGGTTGCCATAGCCATGCTCCATGGCCTCATGACTTTAGTCACAGAAATACACACTCTCGCAATTGCTGAGGCTAGAAGTGGTCAAGACAGAACACGCACATACTGGTTTTTGTTTGGCTTGTTTATTTGTTGTTGTTATTGATTTGTTTATGGTTTGGTTTGATTTTTGAGACAGGGTCTCCTTGTATAGCTCTGGTTGGCTTAGAATTTGCTAGTACACCAGACTGTCATTGAATTTACAGAGATCTTGCCTCTTCTTCCTGAATGCTGGAACTAATAGCATGAGACAGTTGTCCTTTCTTACAAAACACCAGTCACACCTTGATGATAATAGACTGAACCTCTGAACCTGTAAGCCACCCCCAATGAAATGTTGTCCTTTATAAGACTTGTATTGGTCATGGTGTCTGTTCACAGCAATCAAACCCTAAGACAAAAGTGAAATAGGTAGGATAGGCAGGATAGCTGATATTTGACCTTTGTGAAAGGGTCAGTCGATCCCCAAAGTGGTTGCCACCCACAGGCTGAAAGCCACTAATTTAGACAAAACATCATCTTACCCTAGTAGATAGGATAGGATATCAAAGTTTCTGCAGAGGCTGGCACACAACACACCCTGAGCAAATCTATGGACCATGTCTTTGGCAGGATACCATGGGAGGTATGGGGCTCAGCAGCCAGCAGCTCTTGCCCTAGGCTGAAGTTCCCTTGGTTTTAAGCCTGCCTTGCTCACTCAGTGCCCTTGTCCAGATCTTGGTGTGTTCTCCATGATAACAAAAGGCTCGTTTCACACTGTAAATACCCTTGCTCTTTTTGTTCTCACCAAGTCCTAATGTGAGTTGCTTAAATCGGCTATGCCTGGAACAGCTTGAGAAGGGAGCAAAGAACCTGACATTTTAGAACCATTTGCTCACCAGCGCTTAGCTTCCTGCCATTGCTGCTGAGAGGTAATCAGGACAACTCTAGGACACCCTCCTCCCCAGCCTTCCCCTACTGTCCTTCAGAAAGGGTGCCAGCAGCTGTCTGAGAGGAAATCAGGGGCAGTGCTATCAAAGGCCTAACTTTGGAAACTGTGCCCATGAGATTTCATTTGTCCCCAGATCACCCACTGGTATTTTAGGCCACAAGCATTCCTCTGGCCACCTGCCCTGTTCTGGTATGCTAAGGACAGCTAAATTCCCTGAACTAGTGAAGTCTTTTTCCTTGAGGTCACTTTCTCATTGTCCTGCTTCCCCGGGTGACATGTTAAAAAGTATGTTGGGTGGTTTGGTTTGTTTGAGGTACTTTTGTTTGTTTGGGGTTTCTTGTTTTGTTTTGGGTTTGGCTTTGTTTTTTAAGATCATATCAGCACATCCAAGTTTTAGCTTGGGCCCAGACAATTCTTAAAGACCAGCTTTAGTCTACTCTGTGTCTTGTTCTTTGAACCCAGTCAAATCCAGACAGTAACTGTTGGCTTACAGACAGTTGCACTCGGCTCCTCCTGACAGTGGCCCAGCAACAGCTTACAGCCATCACCTGCTGACATTACACCACCAGTGCCAGCCAGGTATGGCAGCATAGAGAATGAAGAGGACAGCTCACTACCCCACCTCTCCTTTCCCTTGTTCTCTTTCTCCCTACTCCCCCACTCTCTCTCTCTTTCTCTCTACCCCCAACACACACACACACACATACACACACACACACACACACTCACACACACACTTTCTTTGTTCCCATGCATTCCCCAAAGGACTCTCTCTCTCTCTATCTCTCTCTCTCTCTCTCTCTCTCTCTCTCCCTCCTCTGTCCCCTCCCCCACTCTGCCTCTACTCTTTTCCCAGGCCCCTGCTCCCTTCCAATTTCTTCCCCCACAATAAACTTCCTTATCTCAGGTCTGTCCGTGGTGTGATTTCTCAGGGGGACACCCTGGCACCAGGTACTCCCTTACTTGAGCTGCTGCCGCCACCGCTGCCGCCCCTTTCTATTGAAAGAGATGTGTGATAGAGCTGAGATGGTACTTTGACTCCCCCAGTAATGCATAAATACATAAATAAAGGATTTTAAAGGGCATTAACTGCTCTTTAGGCCAGTGAGGGGTTCCTTGTGCCCCTTTATGAGCGCCACATTTTTGCATTGATTTTTGAAAACAACTCTTGCTAATTACAGAATTGGGAAATGAAAAGACAAACTGTGCATTTGCAGATGCGCAGGCCATATCTGATCATTGCTACTGGTGCTGCCTTGCTTTCTTCTAGTCTCTTCTTGGGAAACTGGGTGCATGCTAGAGTTAAAGTTTTATATCTTTATTGCTTTTCTTTTTCTTTCTTTCTTTTTTTTTTTCTGAAATGTCAGCATAGCATTCTGTTAAACTGATGTGCCTCCATTAACTTAGCCATTCTGCCACTGTTAACTGAGCCAGCCTCCCGTCTCAGATGTCTGCTGCTTCTGTTTTCCCTCTTACTGTTGGTATCTTTTTTATTTGCCTTCTTTAATTTACACAGTCTAGCCTGAGTCCTCAGCAAAGCCATTTCTGACACGCAGCTACTTTACCCACCTTTTGAAATCACATCCTTAATTTCAGGTGCTATCGTCGTAAAACAACTGAGAGTAGTCGCTTGTCGCGAGAAGCAAGGACTGACATGAGCCACCGCCATAAAGAGCTGAAGCAGTCTGCTCCTCTTTGCCTGTTTGTCTGGGGCACTCACAGTTAGACCTGGGGTTCTCTGGGTGCTAAGTGCTCTACCGCTGAGCCACGTCTCCAGCCCTCTTCTTGATTCATTTATTTTTGAGATGGAACCTTACATGGACCCACTCCTTCCGGCTCTGAGGCCCTTGCTCTTCCTTTCCATCTGTGCTCTGAGTTGGGAGGCAGGTGACAGGAGCTAGCACCATTCTTCAGCTGGGAACTCACCCACTGGACAAAGTTAGAAATGCTGTACCTTTCGAAACAGAAGGGGAGAATCGTAACACCTGCACACAAACTCAAACGGATTCCCACTCGACACAAAGAGCACCTACTATGTGCTCAGTGAGCACAGAGAGTCCGACGTTCCACAGACTAGAGTTTGATCCGTTCCCTATTGCTTGCTGGCTGTGTGACCTTGGTAAAATCACATGTACCCTCCAGAATTCATTTTCTACAAATTCAAACTATTCCTAGTCGACCTGATAATCTGCTGTGGCTGTGACCTGTGACCACTTAGCATATGAATAAGTCAGTTTTCCAGAGAGCTCACAGAAGATCCTTGTGGGTAGTTTGTTTGTTTGGGGTTTTTGTTTTAGTACTAGATTATAGCTGTCCGACCCTGTCTGCATGGACTAGGCTGGAAGGCTCTCGTGACCAATAAGTGGAGGAGGCAGACTGAGAACAAACTAAGATCCCTGATGATCTGAGGAAAGAGAGAAGGCAGAGTTCGAGGTTGCAGAAGACTTTGCCCTCTTGCTTATCATCAGAGCTGTTATCAGCAGAGCTGCTTTGAACAGCCGTCTGCTTTATCCACCTTGATTCATTAATTTGGCTTCTCATTCAGCTCCTCAGTGAGATGGCTCTCCTGGGAGCACATATACAAAACAAATGGTGCTTCTGATAAAATGGCTGTCATCAGCCTCCGCTGCCCTTAACAACAGTCCCTGGAGTTTCTGGTGTTTGAGAAGAGAGGCACCTGGGATGGCAGGGCATTCCTGCAGCTCTCAGGGCTTAGGATACCCTCTGTGGAATGAGCTCTCCCCAGGAATGTCTGCAGTATTTACAGAGTAGACTGCCTTGTCTCCAGGATGGTTCATGAGCTAGGAGGGCCCTTCCCTGGCCCCTCACCTCCAGCTAAGGAACCTTCATGGGTTTCAGAGAGTGGCCATCGCGATTGGAATGTTAGGAGTGCAGCTTGACACATCTTCCATCAATTTCCTTGAAAAGAAAGATCCCAGAAAGGCAGCCAGCCCTCCGCATTTGACCTCCTCAGCCCAGCATCTTAGGGACTTATCTCTTCATTGATCTCAACTCTGACTAGTGCCCTTCACTTGAATGCCAGTTACAACAGGTCACACATTCCTGGTCCTCACTGAACAGGCTCCATCCGGCACCAAAGAAAGGACAGAATTGCTTTCGGGAGGAGGGGTGGCTTGAAGCACTTCACCTCATAAATTCTGACTTGGGTACGTCTCAGCCAACTTTCCTTTTCCTCCACTGAACATTTCTGACTTGAGTCCCCTGTAAGCAGGACCAGGCAAATAAAAGCTCTGAAGCCAAATAGCCCAGATCCGGCATTTATTATTATATAACATAAAAGCCATGATATGTCAAACCCTTGTCACATGCCCACAACTGAATGAATGCTCTGCTAAAGTTAGCTGTCTGAATAACCACATGACTTTGGGCAAGTTCCCTTTGCCTCTCTGGAACTGTTTTCTCATCTGGAAGAGGAGACAGCTATAAAAGGTGCTTGGGAAGGAAGCAAAATGCCTTTCTGCTCACAGTAGGCTGGGCTCAGGCCTTCCTTCTTTCACCCTATAAGCTATGCCTCCTTAGTGTGTTATTTAATTGTTGCCCAGCATAGAGCTAACATTTTCAAATAAAAATATCCATCGTCCAAGGTATTCGGTAAAATAAAGATAACAGCCAGAGGGTGCCTAGCATGAAAAGCAGTGTGACCTTCACTGACACAGCGATCACCACCTTAAGTTTCCAAGGCAGCAGGATACATTATTAGCAAAAGATGTCACCCTCTTCCCAGGGTGACATAGATCATCACTCCCCGACTCTGTCCCTGCCTGAGGCGAGCATTGCGCTTCACTAGTGAGGTCAGAATCTGATTCCATCCCCAGAAGCAACACTACACACTCTTCAAACGCTGCCTTCTACCCTCCCAAGCATGCCTGCTCCCCACCGTGGCTCAGGGTCTACTATCCCTCTCAAGTGGAGTTCATAGCTAGACTCCCTGCTCTAGGTTTCTACCCCTCCCTGCCTCTCGGCTTCTTCTGTGCCGATTACTCTTGCTGCCCAAAGTGCACAACACATTTCTAATCTTCAAAGCATATCATGAGGTCTTCTAGCATTCTCCACAGTTCATCCTGATAAGCAATCATCGCGAAGAAGGAGCTGGGGCCTCCAGAACAGACTGGGTCTCATACGCTCTCGTTCAAGCCTGCTCCATACTACCTGACTCAGGAGTACAGAGAAAATCTCCAAGAAAAAGGAAGAGAGATGGCTTAGTGGGTAAAGATGTTTGCTACCAAGGGTGACACCTGAAGTTTGGTTCTCAGGACCCACATGGTGAGAGTAGAGAAAAGTGTTATGCTTTGACCTCCATGGCATATGCACACACACACACACACACACACACACACACACACAATTAGGTCATAATAATTCTTTTTCATCCTTAGGCACAGTAGCACAGAGCATGGCGCTGGGCACATCCGAGTCATCTAAGTTCCTCCGCACAGCAACCTCCCTGAAGGCGAGACTCTTCTCATCTGTGCTCTGTAGGAGAGAAACAGAGCCAGGATGGAGCAACCCTGGCAGTCTCTGGGCTGCCTTCCTGCATGCTCACTGGGGATGCTGAGCAGGCTCCCCCAGAAGTGTGAGGACCTCTCCTACTGTGAGGTCCAAGGTTTTCCCCGATCACCAAAGCTTCAGTAGTGGGTGTTACTACAAGCAGTCTGTCTCTTCATGTTTTCTTACAGGAAAGCCATAGAGACCAGCATCGGGGCTGGCAACAGTCACATCACAGCAGAGTCCCATTGGTTCTGGTTGAAACACGGCTTGGTCATTTACCTAATAGCTCCTAGATTGGAGGGTCAGTCTCTGATGCGGAATGTTGGGAAACTGGGTGCCCTCATATGAGTAGGGACTTAAGGTCTCTAGGTCACTGGGGTATGCTCTCAGAAGGGATTGCAGGACACCCACACCCCCACCCTCCCATCGCTCTCGTGTGAGCTCCTCTTCCCACACGACTATGGCATCATTCACCAGGTGAAAACAAGAGTCCCTTCCACTAAAGTACGAGCTGGATGAACATTGTTTTTCCTCTCTGATGTTCATCAGCCACAAGTATTTCCTTATGATGATAAAATAAATAGATGAATTCATCACAGGGCAGTCATGGACAGGACCTTCCTTATTCCCCAGATGCATTTGTTTCTCAACTCCATATTAACACAGGTTAGGGGGTGAAGGGGGAAGACTGTTAAAAATATAAATAAAGTCATGATGGTAAATAGCATATCTCCTTAGCTCATCACTAGCTCCTCTACATTCTCTGAGGGAATAGAAAAATGACTAATGCCACATTGCCTGGCAGCAGTGTACACACACGTGACTCCCAGTCAAAAAGAGCAACTGAGAAACATTCGCTTGGTACACATGGTTGAACTCAGGACCTGCTGGCCAGAATTTATCAAGTCAAGTAACAACAAACCTAGGATAAGATTAGGTATGCTCTCCAGAGAGGAGGCAACGGTCTAATCTTCAAAGGTCTGAGTTCAAGTTCCAACTCTATCCCAGCTCACTTTGTCTGGTCTTACAGGAAGCGATCATCTTCTGGAGTGTCACAAGCCAATGAGATCATTTATCTGGTCAGAGAAGGAAAGAAGCCCTGATAGGGAGCAGGTTAGAAGGCAAGGCTCTATCATTCATTCACATATCAAGTCACTCACTATCAGATCTAATGCCTGCTCTCTGGATGCTGGATGCTTCTTTGTTCCAGCATGGACCACCTAAGTATAAAACATGGCTTCATCAAACTCACTAGAGGGATCAACCATAAGAGGTCTGTTACATGCACATTTTCTAGATGCCCCATTGCTCTACTCCCATTTTGGATGCTATGATAAAATAGCCTGACTCGGAGAATGAAAGATTCATTTAGCTTACAACTCCAGGTCACAGTCAAGGAAAAAACATCAAGACTACCCTGGTTGCTGTTCCACATAGCCAAGGAAGTATAGAGTATCCTTCCTGCTTTGCTTTTATTGCTGTGTTAAACACCATGACCACAAGTGACCACAAGCAAGCTGTGGAGGAAAAAGGTTTATTTGTCTCACAGGTTGCAGTCCATCTTGAGTGGAAGCCACGGCAGGAACCTGAGGAATGCTGTTCACAGGCTTGATTCCCATGGCCTCTTCAACCTGCTTTCTTCTTTCTTTTTCTTTGTGTGTTTTTTTTTTTTTTTTTTTTTTTTTTTTTTTTTTACTTTAATTAAGTATTTCTTTGTGATCTGCTTTCTTATATGATGCTGATCACCTATTCAGGGGTGACACCGCCCACAGTGGGCTGGACCCTCCCACATCAATCATTAATCAAGAAGACACCTAAAAGACATTTCATGCAAACAATGTAATAGAGACTTTTTTTTTCCAGTTGAGCTACTTTTTCTTAGCTGACTCTAGCTTGTTTAAAATTGGCAAAAAGCTAACAAAGGTAAGCAGGACTCATGACAAATCCTACTTGTTAGTGACTGGCATGCTGATACTCAGCTAGCTAGCTTGCTTGTTTTTAGATTTATATTTATTTTATGCATAGAAATGTTTAGACTCTGTGTATGCTCATACCTGGTGCCTACAGAAGTCATAAAAGGGCATCATATTTCCTGGAGGTGGACTTAGACAGTTGTTGGCCATCATGTAGGAGCTCAGATCTGGACTTAGGTCCTCTGCAAGAACAGAAAATACTCTTTACAGCTAAGCCATTGCTTCAGGACTTTGGTTAGTCCTTACATAGCTCAGGTCCACCACTGAGGGATGGTAGCATAGTCTGGGCCCCTCCTATATCAATTAATAGTCAATAACCCTTCCATAGGCCAACCAATCTGATTTAGGCAATTCTTTAACTGAGTCTTTTGTCTGAGATGACTCTAGGTTGTGTCAAGTTGACAAAGCAGATAGACATCCACAAAAGCTCCTGAGTGAGACCTTTTACACAGCCCTCAACATCCCAACCATTCCCTATGTTTCACAGTGTTTGAGAGACACTAACAAACAGCTCAGTTTAGAGCCTCTCCAACTATGCTAGGCCCCTAGCGGCACAAAGAATCACGTAAGATTTCTAGTAATCTAACCTTTGGGCCTCCATAAGAGAGACTGCATGTGGCTCAACCTAATTCATCAATGTGCTTCCTTTGAACCTCATCCCCACCTTTGAGGTGATATGATAGTTTGTATTTTACAGTAAGAGGACAAGGTTTCCAGGGCTTAGGCTGCTTGTGTGGGATACGCGCATATTAAGAAACAGATCATTTGAAATCAAGTGATCAGCTCTGTCCCTTAGTGGGAGACAGGACAAGTGTGTGTCATCTCAGCCATCTCTACCCTCAGATAGTTTCAGCCTCTGACTCCAAACAGGGTGCTGGATGTCTCTGGAGGCCCAAACTCTGAGTGTGCAACATGCTTTCCAAAAGCTTCATTTCTTCTTAAAAACGGATGTGTTTTTCCTGGAAGGGCTGTTGGGAGGCCAGTTTGAAGAAAGGGGCTTAAACCTCCGTGTCTTTCTGAATAACATGGTCACTCCTGCCCAGGATGGCGTTGTTGTGGGTCCATCTGGACTAGCTATGACTTTCACGTAGCCCGAGGGATCTGTGTCCTCAAGTGGCCTGAGGGCTGAGAGGGCGTGTCTCTACCCCTGAAGTCCTTAGCTCTTCAGACTCGACCTTGGAGGGAGTCTCGGTTCTGGGGCTGTGCACAGATTCTCATTCATGGTTGCTTAGTGGGAAGGGTGAGCCCTAGAGGAGAGAAAGTCAGAAACATCCAGAGGATCTACAGCATCATGTCTGTGATCTCTTTGGCTTCTTCAAGACACCCTTGATGTGCTCTTTTCTTGTATCGAGACCATGAGTTTTCTTTTTTTGTCTGAAACATACTCTTGCTCTGTATCCTGAACTGGCCTTGAACTTATGACCCTCCTTGCTTCATTCCTCTGAATGCTGAAATTACAGGAATGTGCCAGCCTGTCCAGTCATCATGACTTTATAAATATAAAAACTAGGATGAAGTTAATGAATCCTCCCAGGTTCTTAGAAGATTTGGGTCCAAACCTATCTGGTTCAGTTCATGCCATGAAAGGTTGGGGACAAAGGAAGGAGGCTTGGATTTAGCCCAGACCTGGCCTAAGCTCCTCCTCTTCTCCAATGCCTTTATCTGTTCTGCTTCCTATGGAGAAGGTACCGTTAATAGCCATTGCACAGGTAAGAAAACTGAGGTCCAGATCATCAGTGGCTTGCCCTGCTTCACTTAGGTAATAAGTGGCAGACTCAGACTGCAGTCCCTTCCAGTATGTGGGCACCACTCCTCCGGAAGCCTCGTGAAAACCACATCCCACTGTCTGGGTCTTTCCCTTGCTGTACCACTTTTCCCTGTGTGATCTGAAACAAATTTGTTGTCTCCTTCAACTCCAGCTTCTCCTATATTACCAAAGGTTTCCAGTGACCTCCGGAAGCCCGTCTTCCTCCTGCTCGTCTTGAAGTAAATATCCCATTGCCAGCTGTAGAGAAACACATCCTAACAGACACCAGGGAGTTAGCATCATCAAGAACATTTGAGAGAGGGTTGCAGAAATGGGGGTTTATGGAACTGGAGAAAGAAGTCTAGAGAAATCCTTGAACCAGCCCTGAAGCACAGCAATGGAGCAGTTAGGGCGTAGGGAGCCAGGGCATGGGGTTGGTTCTGGGCTTCCTTACAGAGCACGTCATTTCCTCTCCACTGCCTGTAACAAGTGTCCCCGGATCTCACCTCCACCATCTCCACCCTCTGTTTTTTCATCTCTTTCTCCTCCCTGTCAGGGATGGACCCAAGGTTTTGCAGCTGGGGGTGGGGGTGGGAGTATCGAGGATTTCTACTGCTGAGTTACAGCCTCCGGTGCCCCTTTTCTTTCTTCATGTCCCTCCCATTGGCAAGAGGCCCAGCTCTGTAAACCCTTTGCGGAACTTAATCCTGGTGTACCAGTGAGAGCAGAGATCAGACTAGACTAAGCACCAGGAGAAAGGGGGACATCTGTGTGGCTGCTCCACTATGTGCATGGCATATATGCAATAAAGAAACACACCACAGTCTAGTTTTGTACACAATAATAAGAAAGCAGCCAGGTGATGGTGATGGTGGTGGTGGCAGCAGCAGTGGCGGTGGCATACACCTTTAATCCCAGCCCTTGGGAAGCAGATCCTGGAGGATCTCTGTAAGTTTGAAGCCAGCCTGGTCTAGAGATTAAGTTCTAGGACAGCTAAAGTTACACAAATAAACTCTGTCTTAAACAAACAGAAAGGAAGGGAGGGGGAGGGAGAAGAAAGAGAAAAAGAAAACAAGACTAAGGCCAAAGTAGCCCCACATGAAAATGTTATGGTTGGTGCCCTGGAGTCTTGTCTTCATTGTGGTGATTGTTACACCTGCATAAGACATTTGCTATTTCTGTATCTGTACAGTGCATTCCCTTGGGCACAGAGTAGTGGAGTAACACACAAGAAACCACACAGCAAGTAGCTTGCAGATTGGGCATG
Organism: Micromys minutus; assembly: GCF_963924665.1. Lineage (NCBI taxonomy): Eukaryota > Metazoa > Chordata > Mammalia > Rodentia > Muridae > Micromys > Micromys minutus. Next base: position 24,836,202 of record NC_137978.1, on the reverse strand, counting down.
TGAACCTGGGTCTGTTTGACTCGAACAGTTTGGTCTTCATCTTTAAAATAGGAAGCCTCTAGGGGGACTGGACCCTCGAGCATCATCTTGGTCAAGGTGCTTAGACACCTTGAAATTTCTCATCCTCGTTTCCAAAGTCGAGCTGTGCGAGGACCAAAGCAGATGCTAGAGCCATTCATGTCGGCGGGCAGTCATTTCAGAGCTGGGTAAGAGTCCTTTGATGTGTCAGGCCCAGAGCTAAGTGAAACTCTTGCACTGACCAGGACAAAAGGTGGGGATGTTCCATGAGAGGTCTCCAGGGCATGTCTGTGATGTACCCAGAAACCCTTGCGGTTTTTACAAACCTTGTGTAAATGGTCATTAGGGCTACTGTGTGCAACGCGAAGGGCTCATTTCCCTTGGGACACTCACTTCCTGATGTCCCCCCTCCTTTCCCTCATTCCTTACAAGGATGCCTGGGCCAATGGGAACTATACATACCATTGCTTTCTCAACTTGCAACACATTGGACTTTCTTCTTCTTTTAAGCCTGCAGGCGTGTTAGCCTTGGAAAATCCCAAAGGTGACTCAGATTGTCAGGGAAAGTGACCAAAGCTGAGACCATTGAGTCTCCGGGGTCGATAAGCTGCAGCCTCTCATAAACAGGAGCTACAGCTGAGTCACAGGGAGCCTAGTGAGGGGTCCTGGCTCTCAGTGGCTATTTGCCCTTGGGAAAGAGTTAGCCCGGGAGGGCTCTCTTCAGCTTTGATGGCCTTGTGTTTGAAGTGTGGGTAGAATTTTTCCCCTTGCTCCCTGCCAAGGCTACTCTAAACACAGAAAAAGGGAAGTGCAGCTTTGACAAGCATTACCTACATAACAGAAGTTATTCATTCTCCATCAACTGTTTGCTTTGTATAAAAAACTACCTCGGCTGTGTTGGTGAGATAGCTCAGCAGGTGTAAAGCCCCTGCTAAGAAAGCCTGACAATGTTAAGCTTACACAAAGCAGAAAGGAGGCAAGGGACCCACAGAGTTATCCTCTGGCCTCCACACGCACACCATGGCAGGTAGGCACCCACTTGCACTTCATGCACTCGCACACACACACACACACACACACACACACACACACACACACACAGTAATAACAACAAATTACCACTACTTAAATTTAAATAGATATAATGCATATACACTTAGGTACATATGTAAACAAATTTAGGTATCTATAAATATATATATTTAATATATAGGTGATTATTACCAATGAAGCCTTTGAGGGCAGGTGGACAGAGCAGTATGGAGAGGCCTGTGATGGGAGTTGTGGCCTCGGGCAGAAGAGCACAGATTTTTGTAGTAACAGGGAAATATAAGTGGGAGGCCTGCTATGGTCCTCCCAAGTCCCACCCTGGTTGTGGTGGCTTGAAAGAGGATGACCCCCATAGGATCAAATGTTTGCATGCTTAGCTATCAGGGATTAGCACTATTTAAGAGGAATTAGGAGCAAATGCGTAACTGAGGGTGAGTTTTGAGGTTCCCAAAGCTCATGCAAAACCCAGTTCTCTCTCTCTCTCTCTCTCTCTCTCTCTCTCTCTCTCTCTCTCTCCATTTCTTCCATGCTCACCCCTCACCATGATGATCATGGACTAAACCTCTGAAACTGTAAACTAGCCCCAATTTAATGTTTCCCTTTATAGAGTTACCATGGTCATGGCGTCTCTTCACAGCAATAGAACACAAACTAAGACACTAGTGCAGGAAATGCTAATACAAAGGGCCCCAGAAAAACACACTAGGTATGGATTAGGTCGTAGGACAGAGATCTGGATGAGGAGGGAGGATGGTGGGCTCACAAGTGCAAGGCACTATGGTAATGCTCTCTGCCTTAGAAGGGTGCCCTGAGCACAACATGGAGGAAATGAGAGCATGGGAACAGAAGGCAAGCACACACATACAGAGAGACAGGTACACACACAGAAAGATGGGTACACACAGACATACACACAGAGAGACAGGTACACACAGAGAGAACTACACATATACACATATACACACAGACGGATACGCATACAGAGAGGTACACACACAGAGAGACAGGTACACACACACAGAACTATACATACATATACACACAGACAGATACACATACAGAGAGGTACACACACAGAGGGACAGGTACACTCACATACACACACAGAGACAGGTACACACACAAAGAACTACACATACACACATATACACACAGACAGATACACACACATACAGAGAGGTACACACACACAGAGATGGGTAAACACATACAGACACAGACAGGTACACACACATACACACACAGAGAAACAGGTACACAAATACACATACAAAGAGACAGGTACACACACATACAAGTACACACAGAGAGACAGCTAGAGACTGGTAACACAGACAGACAGAGACAGGTACATGAACATACACAGAGAGACAGTTATACACAAACACACACATACACACACATACAGAGTGTATGTGTGTGTGTGTGTGAGAGAGAGAGAGAGAGAGAGAGAGAGAGAGAGAGAGAGAGAGAGAGAGAATTAAACTGATACCATCACCATTACCCCCAATATAGTAACAGCAATGGCTGACCAGCTGACCTGACTACCCTGGGCTGTCACAGGTTCCATTGTTGTGATTCTGCCCCAGCTCACTGCTCCTGAGTGCTGTCATGGAGACAGGTGTAATTTCACTCACATTCTGCCTAGATCTGGGATCTGGTGCACTGGCTAGTTTTATGTCCGCTTGACACAGGCTAGAGTCATCTGAGAGAAAGAAACCTTAATTGAAAAAATGCCTCCATAAAACCTGGCTATCAAGCACTTTCTTAATTAATGATTGGTAGGCGCCAACCCAGACCATTGTGGGTGACACCATCCCTGGAATGATGATCCTGGGTTCTAAAAGAAAACAGGAAGAGCAAGCCAGTAAGTAGCACCCTCCATGGCTTCTACATGGCTCCTGTCTTCAGATTTCTGCCCTGTTTGAGTTCCTGTCCTGACTTCCTTTAATGATGGACTTCGATGTAGAACTACAAGCCAAACAAAACCTCTCCTCTCACAACTTGCTTTTGATTTTGATCATGGTGTTTTGATTTGATCATAGCAATAATAACCTAATTAAGACACCTGGACATTGTATTTCCATCTTTCCCAGAAATAATGTGTAAGTCAGATGAATTAAGAGGCTTATCCAGTGCTCCTATGGCAAGGAGGCAACCTAGCCAGTGTTACTCCATTTTCTGTTGCTATATCAAAATACCTGAGATTGGGCATAGTTTATAAGAGAAGTAGTTCACATAGCTCAATGTTGGAGGTGGAGAATCTACAGAACATGGTGCTGACTGTGACAAAAGCTTCCTTATCTGTGTTACATCTAGGCAAATGGCTTTGCAATGGAGCCATATGTAAAACTGGGCATAGAATTCTGGGACTGGTGCGGGGCTGGTCTGTTCTTTTTATACCAAACTTTTCTTGAGGACTAACCAGGGTCTTGTGTGAACTCTAGATCCTGCAGAGGGTGACATCCCAAAGGACCAAATCACCTTCCAATGAAGTCAACCACGCTGAGGACTCATAGGTTCACATTCCAACCCTACAAGCAAGCGTTTTCAGGTCTGCAGGCCCTATCGGTTCTTAATGGCATCTTCGGTGTGTGTGAAGCTGGCCACATCCTCTCTTCCTCCCTCCCATCCTCCCTCCCGTCCTCCCTCCCTCCTCCCTCCTTCCCCCCGCTCTGTTTCTCTGTCTCTCTCTCTCTCTCTCTCTCTCTCTCTCTCTCTCTCTCTCTCTCTCTCTCTCTCTCTCTCTCTCTTCTTTTGTTAAGCAACTCTCTTCCCTGCCACCAAAGCTTCTTAATCTTAGATTTTGAACAACCCTAGACCAGTTTCCTGAGCTAAGACCTGTCCCGTGGATCTTCCCCAAGCCAGGCTGGGCATTAAGGCACCTTTATACTACAGGAAGGTGGGGCACTTCTGGAGCCAGGGAGCCTGTGCTTCTTCTCTGGGGAACACAGTCTACTGTGGAATGGTCACCCTCAGAGCCAGCTGTCATCATGCAGTGACCAAAATGGCTTAGACTGACCTTTCTGCCAGCCTCTGCCTTAATCTCAGTCGGCAGAACTGTCACCAACCCCACAACTTAATGACTATTAGCACCCACCCCCTAAGTGAGCCCGGGGCTGGGCAACAGCCCCAGTGTGGTTTAACCTCCTCAGACGCTCTTTGTCTGTACTGGAAAGCCCCCAAACACATCCAGTACTGCCCTCATTTTAAACCTGAGGGAGAGGTGGCCTGTCAGAAACAGAGGTGAGGTTGTAGAGCTGAAGGCACAACAGGGCCCAACTCCCGACAGCCCAAGTCTCCCTCCCACCCATCCAACTCTGCCCACAGCCTGAGTTTCTCACTCACGGCTCCAGCATGCTGGGGTGAGCATTACACTTCAGGAGGCCAGTTTTGCAGGCCCTTAATGTGTCTTGCTGTTGACCTATGTTCTTCGAATCCAAACTGGAGCTCGGCCACATTGCAAGCAGCTTCTCATCGGAGTCTCAAAGCTTTGGCCGGGAAACAAGCAAAGCCAACCCCATTTCCAGAGGCAGGAAAGCCCCCAAGGGTCCCATTCCCTAGTTCCCTTCAGCCCACAAGAAGTTTGCTCTAAAGCCAATGAAAACTCTCTTCTTCCCTGAGACCCTCGGTATGACCCCTGGCAAGTCTAGGGTTATGGCTGCCTCCCAATCAACGCTACCTTTATTTTATTTATCAAGTTTAACAATGGTTTGGGATGAGAAATTTTGTGTTGGGGAGGCAGAGTAGAACTAGCTAAATAAGAGGTGGGAGTAACTTCAAACGTCTAATCCCCCTCCTCCACCACCTGAGTGCTGCTCAGGTGTGGGCCACTATGTGCAGTTTACCTGTGCTGGAGATCAAGCCCAGGGTTCATACATGCTATGCAAGGAACTCTTGCAACTGGGTTACTTCTGCATCCCAAAGGGGACAGACCTTTCCACACTTGATTTTAGCCGAAAGGCTGAGAAGCGATTAGGACAGACGTTTTCAAACCATTCCTTGAACCGGGGAAAGGGAAGCAAGCTCTGCTCCAAGCTGAGCAGTAGGGAAGGTCAGAGGTCACCACGGACAGGCTGGAAGCCAGGCCTGTCCAGTGAGCTCTAGTTCTAGCACACGTTACACTTTATTTATCCTGGCTAAATATCCTTCCAATAGTGTTTCATATTATTCTCAGGATTCCGAGCACATGGGGCCTTGAGATGGCTCGAGGTTGAAAGTTTCCTTTTACAAGCCTGGTGACTTGTGTTCAAACCCTGGAGCCTAAAGTAGAAAGGAGAAAACCAACCCAACTCCATGGAGTTGTCTTCTGGCCCCCACATATGTGCAGTCACACATGTGTGCCTGAACACACACGCATGCATGCACACACACATTCGTGGATACATGCACAAACATAACAATAATAATGATTAAAGTTTAAAACAAATTCTAAATAACTGTAGATGTCCTTTCAAAACGCATCTGTAGAAATTAAAATTAAAAAAAAAGTACAGTGGAGAATTACATGCCCACTTCCTTCATTACTTAATCTGTTTTACCACTTAAATCTGTTTTCCTCCGAATGCCATGGTCAAATCTAGCTTTCTCCTTCACCTTGGATGTTTAGGACATGTTTAGGACAAAAAGCTTTTATGAGCTGGTAGGTTCAGTGAGCTGGCATTTGTGAATTGTGTCAGTCCACAGAATATTTTCCATTACGTTTGACAAGAGCACTGTGAAGTAAAGTCACGCCTGTGGGAGAGGCCAGGTCATTTAGCTGTGATGCTATTTGACCAGATAATGTTGTTTCCCTTACCACAGTGAAAGAATCCCAGAGCCAGCTCTGGTCCCAGCACACACAAACCGTTTGAGCTCACTGCTGCCTCCTGTCTCCAAGCCTCTGTTCCTTGCGCATAACATGGGTGTCACACAACTAAGGAACCTAGCACACTACAACTCTCAGTGTATGTCACTGGAAGTTATCCTTACCTCCCTCCTGCCAGGGACTACATTAGAAAAAAGGGACTTCACCCCTGGGAGCTGTTATCCTAACACAGGGAACGCTGTGTCAGAAGGGTTTCCATAGATCCCAGATGACATAGGAAAAGGTTTGGCATGCTACCAGCTCATTTAGTCAAAGGTCTATTCGGGGAGCTACTGGGAAGATGTATGATTTGTTTCTCTTGGACGTGAGGTGACAGGGTGTAGGTCTACAGCTAGTGGGCACCATCTTGCCATGATATGGATATTCTGAAGGAAGCCATCGTGGGAGAAAGGGGTCTAACAGGAGGGGCAGGTAGGGTACAGGATGACATTCCAGAGCACCAATCCCCCATACCGTCCCCCACCCCGTCCTACCCCAGGCATTGAAACCATGTGAATTGACTCATTCCTTCACAGAGCATGGGCTATCTCGTGGTCTGTCATAGTTAATGAAGAAATCCCAGTTACCACATAGTTGTTGAAAGGGCAGAAGTGAAACTGGAGTCTGGTCAGGAGGGTGGAAGGAGGCAATGGGTGGGACCTGCAGGGCACTTGAGTGGGGCAGGGAAAGCTTTACCCTCTTTGTTCAAATGGTGGGTATTGAGATAGAGCCCACAATGCTCCTGAGGCCCCCGAAAGGGTCATGGCGTATTTGTGATTGCTACAGAGCCCAATAGGCGTGTTTCCTATTGAGCAAAGAGTCAAGTCTAGAGTAATGTGCACACAAGAATAGTTCTGCCTGCAAAGGGGAGTTAGAATGCAGTCTTTCACTTTCGACTTCATATCACAGTGAATTAATAAAGCTACCACAGTCAGGTGAGGTGTAGTGCATAATCCCAGCATTAGGAAGAGTGAGGTAGCAAGGTTTTGAGACCAAACTCTCCAGAGTTTGAGACCAGGCTTGAGAGAGGGGGCGGGGGCGGGGGCAGGAGAGGGAAAGAAGGTGAGAAAGAGAAAAGGCGAAAAGGGAAGAGAGAAAACAAAGAGAAGAAAATGGTTATTTTCAGCCAACCCAGCTTGTATTATCTGAAAAGCCAGGGCAAAGGCTATGTTAATTTTAAAGGGATGGCAGTGCTAAAGCCTTAAGGTGCCACACTTCAGAGTCTGTTCTGTTATTGCCAACAGTATGTGAGGCCAGGGACTGAGTATACTAATGTAGTCGCCTACAGCTAGCGAACTTGCTCTGAATCTGCAGAGCATTCCTCGCACTGCCTAAGGAAAAGGGCAGCCTTGTGGACATGTGAAACCTGTTTAGATCTAAAGAAATCAGAGTGAGCCAAAGTCTTCTCCCCCTGACTTGCTAAGAACTGTCTCTTATAAACATTTTATCCCCTCGTCCTGGAGAGTCAGTCAGTGAACAGCCCTCCATTTACCATTGCTTCCCAACCTCAGCATTCTCCACTCTCCTGGGCAAAGTCTTCCAGCAGACTCAGCCCCAGCCCCTCCTCTGGAGAACAGAGGCAGATAAATGATGGACAGCCCTCACCCAAGTTTCCACATTTCTTACCCCAGGAGCCTCAATGTCTGGGACTTTCTAAAATTAAGCCGCTCGCTTCCTTCCCTACCTTGAGCCAGTTTTAAATATAGGCTCTCCTATCCGTCTTGCGTGTCCCCGATTTCCTCGAACTTCACAGGCCATCAGACCCAGCCGTACTTTTCCTACTGCCCATCACGACTTCCTTTGAGAAACTTACTTGTTACTCAACTTGGATCCGCCGTCTCGTAGATGTTCTTCCCTGATGCACATTCAAAGATGCTTCACAGGGTTTTACCTGCCCCTGATGTTTGGACTCTGGAATAGCTTGAGACCTGTACAACCTGACCTTGAGTGAATTTCTTAGAGGCAGTGAGATTCAGAGAAAGAATAAGCTGAGCATCCTTGCAGAAGCTCCTCCTTCCTTCTCCCAACATCCATGTGATACTCAATAAATTTTCCTCAAGCCAAATGCTTAATTAAACAGTTTCAGTATAGAAGTTCTGTCCCCTGGTACCTAAAAGTTTTAAGATAACTTCTGTTATGACAATTTTGTATTTTATTTATGTGTTCTGTATTGCTACCATATTTATGTATTATTAAAGTTGCGTCATTATAATTAAACATATAATTACATATAGAACTAAGAGAAGCTGTGAGCTTCCAGGGCAGTCCCAGCACTACCACTAATTGCTATGTAACTTTGTCTTCTTTCTTCAACTCAAAGTGAGTTTTAAGAACATAGTGACCTCATGGGTTAAGTCACTTAAAATAATCCTTGCCCCTTATGAGCAGGCAGTTTCTGTGAGCTATTATGATTGTTCCATTGGCATGCCCTGGGTTTTCCCACATGTCGGTCTCTGTGCTAAAGTCCCTGCATTCTCTCTGTCATTCACAGTAGTATGACACGCATAACCTCCACCATCACCACCACCCCTGAGCTGGGAGAATGCGACACAGAGAGAAGATGAATTGCCTCAAATCCCACAGCTAGTTAGTGACAGAGGCGGGGTTAGTGTCAAGGCAGTCAGCATCTGAACCCCCCTTTCACCCATTGTGAGCTTATCACCCCTGGCTTCCAGATACTTCCCCAAGGAGTTCCTTGGCTCCTTCCTACCCAGATACCTCGGGGACATAGCCACATCAATCTCTGTTTCCTTCTGCTATTTATGGTCTGTTACCTTGCTGATACCATATCACAAGAGTTGATTCATCAGAAATTATGTCTCAGTGGTTATGACCCTAAAAGTTCCCAGAACATTCAGAACCTCCAGCGACATGTCCCATGACTGATTTCAGTCATGAATGATAGAGTGCTTATCCTGGGGCAGAAGACAGCCTCTTGTGGGAAGAGGAAAGGAAAATGACTAGGTTAGAAGGCCTATAATATGCAAGTCTCAGGGAGCTGCTCAGTAAGCTGTGTACACACAGCCTACCATAAACAGGAGGGGTCAGGCCAAGCTGCTGACAGGCAGGGGCACAGAGACAGTGAGCCAAAAAAATAAAACTGCAGGAGCTACTGTTCTCTACAGATAAGGGAGGGGCTAGTCATGGTTTTGGACTCCCGAGTCACTATCCTTGTCCCCAAACTCGTCCTATTTCACCAATTTCATCTGCCCCAAAGAAATGCCTTCAGTGCTATTCTGTCCTCACAAAAGCAGAATGCACCCGCCACTGAAAACATTATTAATAAAGCAAAGCAATAGCGTAAGGTGACCGATACTTAGACATAGCCTTAAATGTCATTTTTGCCTAGGAACTGAACTTTCTTTGTCAAAGCCACTTTCCCTTTAAGACCACAGACTCTCTGAGCTGGAGGAAGGCAGGACTATGATAAATCTACCCAGCGAAGGAGCCCCTTCCATCAACACTTTAATGAGAAACACATGGAGGCGGAGGGGACAGAGGGTGGGGTGGGCAGAGTTCAGGAAGCCCCACCCACTTCTGGTGTACATGGGGATTTGTGGTATATTTCAAACCTCCCAGCATTCCTAGGGGGAGGTGACAGATAGCAGAAGTCCCACTACAGCTGGCAGATGCGGGTCAGCAAAGATAACAAAGGCCTCCTGTGAGGAAAAGCCACAGTCTGGTGTTTTCCCTGCTCTGGGTGCCCCAGCACGCAGTTTGTGACCGCTGCCTGCAGGACCTGTCATGTTTACAGATCATTTCACGGGTACACTATCTCTATAGACTGAAGGCTGGGTGTACAGTTCACATGGTGAAGTGCTTACTTAGCATGTGTGGAACCCTGAGTTCAATATCTCAAACAGCGTAAAAATCAGGTGCGGTACACACTCATAATCCCAGTGCATAGGACGTGGAGGCAGAAGGATCAGAAGCACGAGGTCACCTTTGCCTTCATGCAGAGTTCAAGGCCAGCCTGGCATCAAAAACAAACATACAAGCGAATGGCTCTGACATGGAAGGTACTTGCTTCACCTCCTCAGTCTTTTCCATTTAGTGTTCTCAGTAAATGGCGGTAACAATCGCCCAACCCTTCAGCTAGGGAAAAAAAGTCAGGCCTTCATTCCACCTCAGTCCTTTCCACACACCAGCGATGATGAAAGGCAAATGACTGTGCCAAGATGTCTCCCCAGCACCACTTCTAGACCGAGAGTACATGCTTAGACCTCTTCACCTCTCCCTTGACCATCATGCTGTGGTCTGCTCGCCCCTGCCCACCTCCCTACTAACTATGGACATGATCTTCCTGCAAACTCACCTGCCTAAGTAGTCCTTCTGTCAGTCCTCTTTTCCTTCCTTCCAACTGGTCCATGCTTTTTATCAGGAAGCACGAGACCCTGACTCACCTGTCTGCCCCCCATTTCTCTCCCTAGCTGCTCTGACGGCTGATACCTAAACTATACACGTAACCACCCGTCAGCCCAGTCGCTTCCGCACATTCCCCTCTGCTCCTGAAACTCCTTCCCTCACCGCTCCCTCCGTCTTCCTGAGGAAGTTTTGTCTGACCTGCCTCACCCAACCCTTCCCCCGGCTTCCACAGCCATATATTGTTGCACACGTAGCCAGAGTGGCAATCACCTGAGCATGTGACAGTCTTCTCATTTGGTTCTTGTCTTAAGGACTAAGACTGCTTCATCACTGAATTACCCACTATTAGTCAAAGCCAGCTCTAGTGGGACAGAAAGAACTGAATAAATATTAGATGGATGGATGGATGGGTGGATGGATGGATGGATGGATGGATGGATGATGGATGAATGGGTGGGTGGATGGATGGGTGGGTGGGTGGATGGATGGGTGGGTGGATGGATGAGTGGGTGGGTAGGTGGATGGATGGATGGATGGGTGGATGGATGGATGGATGGATGATGGATGATGGATGGATGGGTAGGTGGATGGATGGATGGGTGGGTGGGTGGGTAGGTGGATGGATGGATGGGTGGGTGAATGGATGATGGATGCCCTGGTATATCTTATGGACTTTTGGGGAAAACTGAAGAGCCAAGGAGGACTTCAGGTTTGGAGACACAGTGAGTGGCTAGATGTAGATGCCTTTTGCAAATATAAAAAAATGCATAAGAAAGGATGCAGGAGCAGGAGGCTGGCTGCCTTGAACAGGTGGAGACATTCGGGAAATCCTGAGTCTCTATGTACTTGGAACAGAGTTATGGATGGGATGTTATTTGGGGTATCATCCAAAGGAGAAACTGAAGACGGGGGTTGAGGAAAAGAGTGGCGGGCAGCAGGGGAGAACACTGGGGCTGAAGGCCAGGCCACATGAGTGACAGGAGCAGCTCCCACAGGCAGCGCCATGCCAAAGGAACTACATTTTGAGATGAGCTACTAGTTTCTCTAAAGGTGGCAGTCACCTTGGTCACCTATCCCCTTCCTACCAATAGAAGATGCAAGCCTGTCTAAAGATCTTAGGTCTTCATGTCACACACCACTTCACGGCCAAACTCACTATTCATTCAGTGACATCTAGGGCTTACCCTCCTGGAAGCCCTTCCTGCCCTGTCTTGCTCACTGGGACTCCACACTTTGGTGGACTTGGCTCTTGGGCATCATCTTTATTACATTTCTATTCCCTCCTACCTTCCAGTCACATGTGAGCTCTATGGGCACAAGCAGGCTTATTTACTGCCACAGTGCTGAGACCAGACGCAAGATCTGGCATCAAGTCAGGTGTATGCGTCACTCAGTGACACAGAAAGGATGAAGGACTTTGCTCAGCGATGTCACTCAGAGCATGAGTCAACACAAGAATACGTCTTACAAAGGTCAGTGGAAGTTTCTCTTCTCCTGGGTTCTGATTAAAGTTCCTTTGGAGATGCCTGGGTTAACATACAGGAAGAGAGGAAAACTGAGTTCTAGTCCATGAGCTCCTCATTGAGGTGGAAATGAACTAATCTCACTGGGAGGGATCAGCCTCAGAGTGGGGTTTCGTAGAAACATCCGTTTGTGTTGAGGCTGCCAAATTGCCTTCCCCTTGCCCTTGCTACGTGAAGGGTGTCTCATAAATGCTAAATAATCATAATGACCATACTCAAGGGGGTGTCAGTAGCCATAAAAGCAAGTTTTTATGGATCCTTCCCGAGTCTCCTGGTGGGTGGTTAGAAACTGTGTAGGCCTGATGGCCAGAGGTTGCATCTGAAAGGCCTATAAGCTTGGGTGGCAAGAAGGCACTCCAATCACAAACAGAGACGCCCAACCATTGATTGATAGTGGAAGGCCACCCACACCGTGCCTTCTGGAATCTATTGGTGAGTCATGGGCCAAAAGATTATGTCTTCAGTCTGGGCCATTGGACCTGATACTGAGGCATTTCCTGCTCACAGCTTAGGGAAGTTGTCCTGAGTGAAGGTGATGACCTCTAAATCCAAGAAGCAACCAAATGAGAAAAGAGCCTTATCTTATTTACCTCTCAGGATGAGGCTTCCTAGGCGCTTTACACAGGAGTCTGTATTCTCTGGGTCCTGGGTATATATTCATTTCACACTTACCCATAGCATTTATTTATTCTCTGGCCATTAATTGAGCACTTGTGCTGGATGCTAGGTGTATAAAGGTCAATAAGAAATAGATTCCACTTTTACTGGATCGATAATAGAGAAGTAGGCATTCTTTGTAATATGCTAAGTATATACATATATATATACATATATACGCACATGCACAAATACACATATACATACAGATATAGAGATACATACATTTATACATATATGTGTATACACACACACACACACACATGTATATAAATATTAGAGGCATACAAAAGATAAAGAGCAGGTGACCAGAGGCACATTTGCACAGTTTTGAAAGAATCCCATCAGGCAGTAAGGATGTTTGAATATGCTTGGTCCAGACAGTGGCACTATTAGGAGGTGTGGCCTTGTTAAAGTGGGTGTGGCCTTGTTGGAGGAAGTGTGTCACCTTGTGGGTGGGCTTGGAGACCCTTCTCCTAGCTGCCCTTGAGACAGTCTGCTCCTGGCTTCCTTTGGATGAAGATGTAGAACTCTCAGCCCCTCCAGTACCATGTCTGCCTGGACCTTGTCATGCTTCCCACCATGATAATGAACTGAAACTCAGAACCTGAGGGCCAGCCCCAATTAAATGTTATCTCTTATAAGAATTGCTTTGCTCACGGTGTCTCTTCATAGCAATGGAAACCCTAACAAGACAGTCAGGTACAAGGAAAGAAACCCATGCCATCTATGAGAGGCTGGTGGAACCCATACGACAGAGTTTGAGGCATGCTGGAAGTTTCTACCTGCACAATCCCAGGGACACTACTCATGTGTGATTTTAGATGTTTGCAGTGCTCATTGGGAGTTCTGGGTTCTCCTCCTGATTGTGCTTCCTAACTAGCTGTATAACCTGAACCAAACTCCTCTCATCTCTCATTTCCTCAAGTGTAAAGAATCAAGGCTGGATATTTCCCAGATACACGCTTCCCTCTAGAGTCTACGAGTCTAGTATGAGATGAACGACTTGTGGTTTAAATTAGGTATTCCATGAACTAGCAATGAGACCTTAAATCTTCCACCTATACTTGATTTCCATACTTCCTTTTTTCCATCAGATGGTCAATTGTATCCAATGCATAGAACATTGGCATTAAAAGAACTGTCTGATTCAAGTGATTAATTTTTCATAAGCAGAAGTTGAGGCCCAGAAAGAGTAAACAATTTGCTCAAAGGTATACAAGTCAACTGAAGACCCAGACAAGAGTCAAGACCAAACTGTTCTTTTCTTGACAGGTATGGGATACACCTCTGATGTCAGCATTTGGGAGGCAGAAACAAGTGGATCTTTGGAGTTCAAAGGCAGCCGGTTGTATGTTGCAAGTTCCACATCAGCTACATAACAAGACCCTGTATTCAAAAATTAAAAGGTGTTCTTTCCCCACAATCAAGTAGTTACCAATTGGAAATGTCCCTTCTGAGGCACTATAGGCTCAGGGGCGTAAAGTCTCAAGACTATGAACAAAGACAGGTAGGAGGAAGGTTCAACATCTCTCTGTGGAGTTTGATGCTGATGAAGCCTTTCCTTGACTGAGACCATCCTGTTTCCCAAAGGCTGGCCACCAAATCGTTACAAGCCTGTGAATAAAAGACTGCTGCCTTTTTGAAATATGACAGCCTAAGCATTTTCCCACATAAGCAGGTTAAACCCCTGGATGTAGTCAAATCACTTTAAACATAGCCAGAATATGCAGGGTACCACCCAGTCCCCAAGGCACCTAAGTGAGCAAACCACATGTAACTCTATTTCCCCTGCCTCTTTCTGCCTTTCTCTTATCCCAGCTTAGAAAACAAACAGCAAAGCATGTCCTTCTCTCTGCTTTAGGGCCACACGCCTTCTCACCTGGTAACTATTAGTCATCCATCTCCTTCCTGCCACGCTATAGCTCCTTGACTTTGAGCCTTCCCTGCCCAGGGCACGTCACACATGTCTGATACAGCCTAGACTCTTCATAGGAGCTCACACATCACAAGAACTGTTATTCACGGTTGGATAAACGCATTGCCCTCCCTCAGGCCCACATACCCTGGCTAGGGTCGTTTTCTCTTGGATGAACACTCCTCCATCCTCAAATCCAGCTACCCGGCACATCCTTTTGGATTTCTACTTGACTGGCCATAACAAATCCCCAGTCTAGAGGCAGACCTTTATTTTCTCATGAGCTCCACCAGGGCGAACTTGGTTCCTTGTGAGCATTCTGTACCAGCTTGCAGCAGCTGCTTCCTCTGCATCTTTCCATGGTCTTTTCTCTCTAGGACAACATCTTTGGGGCTTCTTCCTTTTTCCTTTTAGTAGGATGAAGGGTCACACTTCAAAATCTCATTTCACTTTATCTAAAACTTCTATTGCAAAATAGAATCGCACTGTGAACTGGGCAGGTGATGCTGGCAGGATCTAAGTCATCACTCCTCTGCCGTAGCTCTTCACTCTCTGTGTTAAGGTTCTGTCTTCTTATTCCCATTTTCCTCTACTGGTTTCCGAAGGCCTTGAGCTACCTCTGTCCCCAAAGTTCACTAAGCAATACTCCAGGTTTTGTGAGACCCCAAAGTCGGAATATATGTTGGGTCCCCATTAAGAAAATTATTTAAAAATTAAGTATGGAATGAAATGATAGGGAAAATTTTTATTGTGAAAAAGGGGACCCGTGCAAGTAAGGGGACTTGGACTTTCGGTTTCAGATCCTCATGGTTCTGCCTCTTGGCTTCAGGCTCATGAAAGAGTAAAACTCCCCAGCATTGGCAGCCTGTAGTTTCTGTTTTCCCTCTCTCTCCAAGTGATTTAACCAGTATAGTAAGTCTTATCTTAAAAAAAAAAAAAAAAAAAAGAATAAAAGAAAACATTATGTGTTGTAGTACATATTTTCAAAAAAAAAATAGTGATTTATCTCTTTAACAGCCCTAGGGTCTCACTCCTCAGGCCCGGTTTTAGTTTGGAGCTGCATGCATGCACCTCTGTTGTCCGGTCCGAGCCCCCACCCGAATCTCACTCTGTTTGCACAACTCCCTTCCCTGGCAGTTTTCTACTGCCTGTTCTCCGCCTCTGTCCTGGGGTGTTTCTCTACCCCAAAATCCCACATAAATACAACTCTACAGCCCGATAGCTTTTCATACAAGTTTATGAGTTTAATTCTCAATCCACAAACCCTCTACACAAAAAGATTACATCAAATAGACAAAGGTACAAACTGCCCTTCTATATGAGCTATTAGACCTATACAATCCTTAACAGTTCATGGCTATTTAACACCAATTAATCCCACCTGGATCTAGCTGGTCCTTGGGAACCTCCACGTGGCCACCTATATCCTCATCCTCTGACCTCCCTGACCTCTCTTCTCTGCACCTCCCTCACCCCACCCAGTTACTGGCTTTCCTTTATTTTACTAATTAAGATGGGAAGGTTCAGATGAAGTCATCACCTGAGTACTAGGCAGTCTTTCTTGGGGAAATGGAATTAACATTAAGATACAAACAGCTTCAGGGCAATCTACAATTATGGAACAATATTAGAGGCCTGTACCCTGCTAATTGAGAATTGTTCTGTAGGTTTACAGGAATCAGGATCACCTGGGAACTTTTGTGCCTAGTGGACAACATCAAAACAACAATCGTATCAAAAGAATCAATGACTGTAAGAATTAATGATCATTTCAGGGCCCATTTGGCTATGACTAACATCCAGATCCCTAGAAACTAGAGGTAAGCCTTGTGAGATGACCCCAGCAAGCTGGAGCTGGGGTAGTAGCCTTCCACCCACCTCCTCGCTCTTCAGCTCTTCCTTCACATGGAACTTGGGCTCTCTGGCTTCACCCAGCAGCAGTGGGACCTGATCTTTCATAGTGACAGGCTCAGAAAAGATGTAACGCAGTAAGAAACTCAGATGTCTGCAGATTGGATCTGAATCCGGTTCCCGCACTGAGAGCAGGTGAGATGGCTTTAGGTTCCAATATCTGTACTTCAGGGCTCATGCTACCTGCCTGCAAGGTTCCAGCGGTCTGCAAAATGTCACCAGGTGACCTGGAAATATATCCAACATTTGTTTCTTAGCGTTCTCTACAGCAATCTGAACCCTGGTAGCCAGGCAAGGGCCTTGGGACTCTACAATTTGTGTGTAGAAGAACAAAGCTTCTAGAAACCAAAAGCATGGTGTTGGCATCTGTGGTGGTTCAGAGAGCTCCAGTGCCCTATTAATGAATCTTTGCCAAAAGAGCACAGAAGGCAAAGGAAATGCAAAGTCGGGAGTCAAAAAAAGCAACCCAACATTTTCTGCCATCTTAAACGTTTTAAGTAAATAATAATAGTAGTAGTAGTAGTAGTAGTAGTAGTAAATATAAATACATAGACAGAGACATGGACAGACAGGGAGAAAGAGAGACAGGGAGGGGGAGAAAGACAGAAAGAGACAGAAAGGCGAATAGACAAATGACAAACAGGGAGAGAGAAAGAGAGAGAGAGACAGAGAGAGAGACAGAGAGAGAAACAGCGAGACAAAGAGACAGACAGAGACTGAAATACCTCCTGGCAATGAGAGAGTAGAACACAGGAAAGTCCCAGACACTTGAGATGACTTCCCAATGACAAAGGCAGCATATTTATCTACTGCTTGATACTCTCTTCTCCTCCTCCAGGGAGTAGGGAGCTGCTGGGCTCTGAGGGGCCCTGGTCAGCTGTTAAAGAGTGATCCTATCACCAAACACTGTCACTAAACAACCTCAAATCATGTCAAGCTTCAATCCCCTCCAGCCTAAAACTGAAGAGACAGTCCTCCAGCTTAGCTTGAACTGTTCACCCCAATCAATTAAGGGCACTCCCATCACAACCCCCAAATAAGTTTACTTGGCCTGACCTTGGCAATCTAGTTAAAGAAACATCGCTCCTCTCGAAAGGATCTATCATGTTTTAATGGCTCACACCGGGACAGAGGAATTCAGAGTTGGGTTGTATCACAGCCCTGAAAGGCCAGACGGAGCTCAGCACTCAGAGTCCAACAGACAGGACGGAGGAGGAAACCAAGGTTCAGAAGGATTGGTCTCAGGATCCTGACTTTGTTCTTATACTGTTTAGAAGCATCCTTGGTGCTGCTCTGGCTCACTACACAGCACTGCAACAGTGTTGGTGGTTGACTGCTGGGGTTCAGCAGGAGCTTGACCAGCTTCAATTTCACTTCATATCAGCTGTGTGACTAATGACTTCATCTTCCTAAGTCTCAGCTCTTTGGGCAAGATTCTACCTTTGTGATGACATTCACATCTCTGCGTGTCCCTAACATAAAGTAAGATGGTTCTGACTTTAAGTTGCCACTTTTAATATTTAATCATCTTTTCCTCCCTTCTTCCTCTCTTCCTCCCTCCCTTTCCTCCTTCCTTCCCCACTTCTTTCCTTCCTAAATACTGAATAGGGACTCTGGCAATGAGAAGAAACAAGCATGGCCAAAGATCTTGCCCAGAGAAAGCTAATCTTCAAGTAGGCTTCAGGAACTTTCTTGTCTATGAAACAAGGAGGTGGGAACAGAGGATTTCTCCAGTTGTACCCAGATCCATTCATTTCTCTGTAGTCACAGGTCTTGCTAGTACAGATTATTAAGCACCCTCTCTAGGTCAGGTCCACAGCAACCCTGCCTGCTACACAGATGTACTCTTCTGTCCCCAGGGACCTGCAGAAATCTGCTGTAAAGGCAAGGGGGAAAACACCCACAGCAAGCATGAAATATATATAAATAAAGCATTCAGAACTCAGATAAAAAAGGGGACTATGCCTACATCAGGGGCCAGCAACAAGAGATTTAGAGGGGGAAAACCCTGGGCCCTCTGTAGTTCTTGATTCAAACAAACAAAAATGTTAAAAGTAAGTCAAATTTTGGTTAGGGCATATAAATTCTGGGGGTTGAGTTCTTCAAAGACTCTCTTGTGTAGCAACTGTTGGTTTACTCTAGGCTTTGGAATCAGTAACTTTGTTAGGAAAAAATATCTTATGAAATTGGGGTGTTGGGGGAGGACAAGAAAGAGGAAAGGGGTAGAAAAAAAAGGAGGGAACAGAGAGAAAGAAATATCTGGAAAGAATTGAAGAAACTGCCTCCAGTTTAGACTTGTAAATCCCAGTCTGGGTTCCTTCACTGAGAATATTCCAAAAAAGAAAAGAGGGGAAGGGAGAAGAGAGAAAGGCAGCAGCATGCAGACAAAAGGAAGGAGAGGGGGCAGGCAAGGAGAGATGGAGCAGCGGTGAAGACAAGGGAAGGGAGAAGGAGGGAAGATACTCTCAAGGATGGTAAATAGCTAGAGGATGGAATGCCTGCCCAATGGGACAGAATAAGATGCAGCATCAGGACCTACAGGCTGCTGTGTGTGACTACAATGGTGCTCTTTCCAGATCTCAGCAGCAGCTGGGCATCATGGGAGCATAAAGAGTCAAGAGTCTTTCCAGGTGCCCAGTGAGTCCCAAGTGTCTGTGGGGTTATCTGTACTAGACTAACTTCTGTCACTATTGTCCATGTTACCATGGACAAATCACATGCTGCCTCTGTGTCCCGAGTTGCTTTTTCTGCCAAATGGGCCCATAATATTTTCACCAAGTAAAGGAGGTGGGGTTATCTAGACCTTTGAGCTGCTGCTGAGCTTTCACATTTTCGATTCTAGTCACATCACATCATCTTCTACCTGGACTGCTCTCTAGGAAAGCAGGTCTCCCAAGCCCGAGAGGAAACTAGATCTCAGCGGTAGAATTCCTGTTGGTCTCTTCTGTAAATGTTTAACAGGAATTTCTAACAGGTCATGAGACTAGCCTACTAAAGAGATTGGTGGGGCAGAGAGCTTGGGGCTTCCCTTAGAGATAGGTAGGTGTGGCTATAGACCAGTTTATAAGATTTGAAAATAATGTATGCCACTTGTCTCTAACCTAAAAGAAAATGGTGAGTTCTTCCCTTTTTTGTTTGTAGTGGATAGAATATAGATTCACTGGCAGGAGTGCCTACAGCGAGCCTTGTGGTAGAGCACCCAGGAGGCATAGGTAAGCAGATGTCTGTGAGTTCGAGGCCAGCCTGGTCTACAGAATGAATTCCAGTACATTCAGGGCTACACAGAGAAACCTTATCTTATAAACAACAACAACAATAAAAAAAAAAAAAAAAACCCAAAACCAAACAAACAAAAAGCATGCAGTGTCACAGAAAAGTGTAGAGCTCTAGATAATTGTGGCACTGTCATTTCAGCTAGGATCCACCTGAGGTGAGGAGAAGCAAGCTCCTAAGTTGTTCATGTCCTGTCTCTAGAAAACAAAACAAAACAAACAAACAAACAAAAACTACCTCTTTTAAGGAAAAAAATAATTCACAGGTCTTTCCAGTTTGGGAAACACACAATATAGAAATTTTAATGCTAATAGTCTGCATGTTTCCACTGTACTTCCACAGACATGCATGGGGATTCAAGTGGGGCCACAGAAACTTTATGGTGGGGTGAAGAGGGTGAGTGTTGACTAGACAGATAATCCAGAATATGTTCCGGATGAATGGGAAGAGGGCAGTCCATCATTTCAACATAAACAAAAGCTTTAAAATATCACCAAATTTTTCATTTTTTTTCTTTGCCCCCTCCCCCTGAACTTGGAGTCAGAAGTGCTAAGTTGAAGAAGAAAAAAATGACATCCAGTCATTTCAAACTGAATTCCTCTATGTGTCTGGGATAGTACTGGCAATGTCTGAAGCCTAGAGAGACTGAGGAAGGGCAGGAAGATAGAAGAAGCCACACCCAAGTTCCCAATCTTCTCTCCACCACAGTAGCAATCTTGATATAGTTTATAGTTTAGGTTGAGGATTGTAAAGAACTCTGCTGTTCTAATTGATCAGTCTTCTAATTAACAAAGATCAACAATCCAAAGTCCTGTAGGCAGGGGTAGCAAGTCCCCCAAGCCTTCTTTCACTACATTAGACCTACTGATCTGGCAAACCCAGTTTCTGCCTGGGACCCATGTGAGAGGTACCCCTGAAACTGCAGGAGGTTTTGTGCTCTAGACAGAGCTTGCCCTTTGCTCGTGGTTCTAGGGAACTCTCCTATCTACTCATATTAGCCAGAGGAGTGGACCACAGCATCACATGCCCGGGGATGATGTGATAAACTCGTAATCAGGGCCCATGAAGTCATGACCCAACAGCCTTTTTAACTAACCTTAAACAATCATCTTTTTGCATCAACAAGCAGGGTCAGGCAGGTATCTGGTGACCGGAATTCCAAAACACAGAGGTTGGCTACTTACTTAAAATTAAGATGATTATGGAAATAAACCATCCCTTCTCAATGTCTATGGGGCATTTGCACACATAGTCATTTAAAGGCTCACTTGACATCAGAAGAAAAGGGGACAGAAACTAACATGCTTTTCTGGCATATTAACATGAGGCTGCAGGCACATTAGAATCACAGTGGATGGGGACCTCCTTAAGGAAAGGGATTTTTACTAGTTTGCTGTCCTAGGATTCCTTGTTACTTATAATACTTCACTTGGAATGGTGCCCAATAAATCCTTGCCTAATAAGTGACTAAGAAACGGTACGTACCAACTCTCCTAACCTCGCCTGACTTAGCCTGCTTTTGATTACTATCAGTAAAAGATCCCAGACTGGGTTCTTTCTAAAGAACAGAAATTTATTTGGCTCACTGTGGTGGTAGCTGGTGAGGGAAGCTCAGGGTGATGGCGCGTGGTGAGGGTCCCATGCTGCATTTTAACATAATGAAGGATGTCACACTGGGGAGACAGGTTGAGCCTGCCAGCTCAGGGCTCTGCTCCTCTTCTTACAAAGCCACGGATACCATTAACACGAAGCTGAGGTTGTTTTCACACACTAACCTTTGCAGGGTCTTTTCACAGTCTTTAATACATGTCCCAGCCTGCTTTCTGGTCACCTTGGAAGAAGCACAAATGTGCCCCTGTAGGAAACTAACCCGGGGAAGACTGTATACTCTCTTCCAGCAGCCAGGGTGTGTTCTTCCCCCTTGGCCTTGTATCGTCCCTTTACACCTCATCCTTGACCTTCGAGGCTATGGCTTGTGCAGTAGACAGGGATTGATTAGCCTGGGAAACTTCAGGGTGAATAATCCATCTGTGTTTATCAAGCTAGAACTCGGGCTGCAAATGACCCAGAAAAAGCAGAGACTGCTTTGTCTGTTTTCTTCCAGCCACCATCCCCTGGTTGGCCTGGAACTCGTGTCCTGATTGGCCTTGAACACACAGGGGTCAGCTGGCCTCTGACTTTTGAATGCAGGCATTAAAGGTAGCCACTGTGGTGCTCAACCTCTGTGTAACTCTGTAAGTGTTCATAATGACTCCGTAAGGGCTAATCACGATCCTGGGGAGGGAATCTTTGTTTAGACCCCAGCATATAGTCTAGTGTGTCTACACACACAATCCTTTGGTTTGACTGTTTCTCTGTGGAGGCTGAGTTCTTCCCCAGCAGGGGCCCTCTTGTCAGAAGTCTCTCATCCCTCTGGCTTCTGGGAGTCAACAACTGTTTATTGAATAACAAAGTAAATGGTGGCTAAAGCCTGAAGAGATACAACTTCTTTAGTCAAAGGCCAGTCAGTGGCCAGCCTGGCTTGACCCTTGACCTCAAGGAATCTCATCAGGGCCCCAGGAGTAGGTCTCCTCCCAAATGTGCTTTCTAGAGGCCAAACACAACCACTCAGTGTCAGTGGTGAAGACAAGCCAGACAGATTTCATTCATTCTGATCACTCTCAGGCACCTTATTTGCCAGGTCACTGAGGGTTTCTGGCACACAGAAAGATCTGGAGAGATTCTCTTTTTGCACCCTCAATTTATATTTCTGCCTACTCACCGCTCGCTCTTCCTCAGATTTAGGAGGTGTTAACCAAGTTCATGTAGCCCTAGATTTTCACAGCAGTTCCTTACTGGGAGTCGCCCCTCCCATTCTGCCCCTTCAAGTGCTTCAGCCTACAGCCTTTTGAGATGATGCCTGGACTCTCTCAGGACATGCTCCACAGGAGGAAAAATGGGGGTGGGGATGGGGGTAGGAAATGACCACATGGGCAATAAGGAGACTTGGGTTCTAATCCCTGCCTTGCTATGCACTAAGGCACACACACACACACACACACACACACACACACACACACACACACACACAGCAGGTTATTCCCCGTCACAGAAATAAGATCTGTTTGACCCACATTGGACTTGGCACACAAAGGTCAAAACTCCAAAGACAGGGTTGTCTTGGAGTATTTGAAAGACTATCAAGGAGTATAGTGTGTGTGTGTGTGTGTGTGTGTGTGTATTTGTGTGTGTGTGATGTTATGTGTAGTGTGTGATGTTGTGTGTGTGATGTATGCATGGTATATGTATCTATGTGATGTGTGTGTGATGTTATGTGTGATGTGTGTGGTATGTGTATACGTGATGTGTGTGTGTGATATTATGTGTGATGTGTGATGTTATGTATGTGCATGTATGTGTGATGTTGTGTGTGTGTAATGTTATATGTATATGTGTGGTGCAGGGAAGGGAGTATCTGTAGGGAATAAGAGGGTGGTGGGCTGTCTGTATGTGTGTCTCTCTCTCCATAGATTATCTGTGTTCAACAGAGAAACCTGGTCTCTAACACCAGGCCTATCATCCTCTTACTTTGACTGTCTCTGGTCATCTGCACCCAGCTCCTCAGGTGAACACAGGAACCCAGACTTCTGTACCAAGTGTTCAACAGTCCCTTGCTTTGTGATTTTAAACCCTTTCTTCACTTCTCTGGCTTAGGAAAGTTGCTTCTCTGTGTCTCTGCTTTCTCCTCTGTAAAGTGTCTGCTTATTACCACAGACTTCTTACCACAAAGGACAAAGGATTCTAAAATACTCGAAGGCCCATTTTTAAGTACTAAGCAAAAATCACTTTCACAGGGGTGACCATTATTAGTAAGAAAAAAGAAACCTCTGTATTCCTAATTTTCTCACAATTTCGCACATACGTGTATATATAATGTACTAGGAGCATATTCACTCTCATTTTTCTCTCTTTCTACCTCCTATTAAACTTCTCAACAAGTTTGGCAAGTGGGGGGCAGGGAGAGGAGGGAGAGAGGGAGATCAAGCATTTAATTAGGGTTGCCTGCAATAGTTGGAGGGGGTTATTTACTTAAGCAAAGACAACTTTAAAAATAGAGAAAGTCAAGTCTTAACGAAGTCAACAAACAAAGAAGCAAACACCACCAGATAGAGTTCAAAGGGCAGAGCACCTGACCCCGGAGCTTCAGCCCCAGTCTCATGACCTTCTTACACTGTGATCTTAAATAATTAGTAAGCCTCACTGGTCTCCACTTATTTCTTAGTAAAATAAAGGGGTGAGCACTCCCCAAGGGCCTTCTAGTTCCTACATTCTGTGGGTACCGGGACCTCTGCCCCTTTGCACCTGTTTCTTCTGGGGCTGAACCACCTTGGCCAGGGATTTCTGTGAATCATGTATGTGAAAGATGCACACCTTCCTACTCTGAACTGTCCCTCGTTTGTCTTGCTGTCTCCCTAATCCTCCACACTGGAGGCATCTCTAGAGGGCATGGCATGGATAGATTGATGGAAAAGGTCAAGAGTAAGGAAGGCAGACAGTGTCCATTTTGACCTTTGGCTCCTATTTTGGTGATGTTGGATGAGTCCTTTTAAGCCTCCAAGTCTCGATTGTTTTGTCTAAAAAAAAAAAAAGAGCAACATGTGAACTACAGGCATCTGAGGATGAACATTAATCCTGTTGCTGGAACAGACACAGGGCTGGAAATTGCCTGTCTTTCCAGAAACGTGAGGTGTAGCTGAAAGAAAGAAGGAAATTCCACGTTGGTAAAGTGCATGCTATGGGGTCGATCCGCTTGGAAATGCCAAATTCCACGAACCAGGCATGCCCCAGCGATAAACTATCAGGCACAAAGATATTAAGCTTCAACCACTCTTGTGGCAGCCTGGGCTGAGGGATGCCACTAGCTGTCCCCACTGCATTGGGCGGAGCCTATTCCGCCCACCCACTGGGCAGTCTCTGCGCCTTGTCCTTTCTCTGTGCTATGCCTCCCCGCCCCCGCCCCCATCAGCTGTGATTGCATCCCAGACAAAGACACAGCTACAAAAGCAGACTACATTTGCATTCTAAAGTCACGCGGCCCCAAGCTCAGAAGCCCAGAATGAGGTCCAAGTAGCCGAGGACAATGAAGGCTTCTCTGTCCACCTGGCAGCCTGGCGGGACACAGGCCTAGGACAGACAGGCACTCGGGGCGGCAGGAGGAGCCCTGCCGCCCAGGAATCCCAGTGGACCTCCTAGGGGAGGAGGGGTTCTCTAGGTAAACCTGCGAAGCAGGCAGAAAGCTTCCTCCATCCACCCCCACCTGAACCGGAAGGACAACGCAAGCAGAAAGCACGTGGATTTGCCGGCTATCCAACAAATTCTCCACACCATGGCAGAGTGGGGTCCTCATACCACCTAATATTCCAACTTCGCAGACTTTTCTCTCTTGCTCCTCTGAGCTACTGTGTAACAAGGTCTTTGTTCTCAACCTCCGAAACCCTCTTCTCTGCCATTGTCCATCTTGCTCTTGTTTGATTGCAGCAATAGATGCAAATTAGGCCAGAGCTTCAGGAAATCTTCCTCGCCCAGTCTACACCTGCCCTCCCACCCCATGGCCCCCCTACATGCCTGGGGCCCCTTGCTTTCCTCTGGAGCAATCTCAGCATTATTTTCATGTGTGGAATAGCCATAGGGCTTTTAAGCATTACCCTCTCGTCTCCGAGTCAGTTTGCTCGGCCGACAAATATTCTCTCATTTCCTCCATCTTTAAGAATAAATTGAAACAAGAAGAAAACCCAGCTGAATCATCTCTTTGACTCATGATGTCCCCCCTCCCCAGTGACTACACAGCTCTCAATTCCTGTGTTTTGGATAACCATGCCAATAATCTTCATCTACCTGCAGAGGAAAGTTCTGTAGAAATGGTGCACTCTTAACCCATTCTTAAATTGTCCAAAACCTTCATTATTAGTTTAGGTTATCGCAGATAATGACATTAGTGCCAACTGTGAGCACTAGAATTTAAAGCAGACTAGTGTTCACGATACTGCTTGTCCACTATGTGGTGGACACCATTCTAGGACACGAGGCAATAACAAAGAACGAGAGAGTGTGTTCTGTGTTTCTAGGCACCTTATCTGGAGGGTAGAAGGAGCGACTGAAGACCAGTAGAAGAAATGGTGGGGTGACCATAGGACAAGTCTTGGTCGCACACTGTGTTGGAACACAATCTACACTTCCCTGCCCAGCGCCAGAATCAAAGATCTCAGGACCTTATCAGTGGTAAGGATTTCTCTCCACCTGTAAGCAAACAAGAAGCCTGAAGCGCCACCGGGAGTCCTGTCATTGTCTAGTCGCTGTCAATCAGCTCACAGTGCCAGATCCTACAAATGGAGGACTCAGTCCCAAAGATTATCGGCCTAAAGCCCCAGCCCCAAGCCCAGGCTTCCAGACCTCCTGATGAGCAGTTATGCAGAATCCCTATTCTTGGATTAACTCATCAAATGGCCCAGAGCTAGGGATAACACTTGCAGCAGGCTGCCCTCCCTGACAGCAATCGAAATGCCTTCAGGCATGTCCTTTGGTTTGTTTTATGGAGGCCTTATTGCACAGGTGTGGCAGAAGCCCAGACAGCCTAGTCCAGATGTGACTGGACGTGAACACCATCTAAAAGTAACCAGCAGAGGAAGGAGACCCAGCATGACCTTGCTGCCGGAGCAATCTTCTGGGCCTTGTGTTGCATTTTCTCCTTTAAGAATTTAGTGTAGAATCTACCTAGGGCAGTGTGGACCTCAACCTTCCTAAAGCTGAGACACCTTAATACAGTTCTTCATGTTGTGGTGACCTACCCAACCTTAAAATTATTTTCATTATTACTTTATAACTGTAATTTTGCTAATGTTATGAATCGTAATATAAATATCTGCATTTTCTGATGGTCTTAGACAACCCCTGTGAAAGGGTTATTCCAACCCCCAAAGGGGTCAAGACCCAAAGTTTGAGAAAGGCTGATATAAGTTGAGGAGGGAAGGCCTTATGAGCTATTGCCACATTAGGTGGGTGTCTTAGTGTGTTACCCTTGTGAACAGACACCATGACCAAGGCAAGTCTTATAAAGGACAACATTTAATTGGGGTTGGCTTATAAGTTCAAAGGTTCTGTCCATTATCATTAAGATGGGAACATGGAATTGTCCAGACAGGCATGGTACAGGCAGAACTGAGAGTTCTACATCTTCATCTGAAGGCTGCTAATGGAAGACTTGATTCCAAGCAGCTAAGGTGAGGGTCTTAAAGTCCACACCCACAGTAACACACCTACTCCAACAGGGCCACACCTTCTAATAGTGCCACTCCCTGGGCTGAGCACATACAAACCACAGTGGATGTGCATGCATGTCCTCATACCCATAGAGTTCATATTTCCAGTGTTTTGCTGAAACACTGCAATCTTTTTTTGAAGTAGAGTCTCTCACTTAACCTGTAACTTGCTGAGTGGCTAGACCGGATAGCCAGAGAGCTCCAGGTACTCTCTGGTCTCTGCGCTCTGCACTAGGGCTGCACACGCTGCGTCACCTAGCCTTTTACCTCAGTGCTGGAGATTTGAACTCTAAGTCCTATCTAGTTTGCTTTCTGTTGTGAAAATAAAACTAAACACCACCATGATCAAAAGCCGCTTGGGGAGGAGGAAAGGGTTTATTCTTCTTACATGTTGTAGTCTGCCATTAGGGAAAGCCAGGTAGAGCTCAGGCAGCCGAGCAGCCTGGAGGCAGGAACTGAAGGAAAGACTACGGAGGAGCCTTTCTCACAGGCTTGCGTCCCATGGCTTACTCAGCCTGCTTTCTTACACAACCCAGTATCACTTACCTAGGAATGGTACTGCCTACAGTGTGCTCCCCTCTACCCCTCATTAACCAGGATAATTCTCTCACAGGTTTACCTGGGAGTAATCTGATGGTGTTTTCTCAATTGAAGTTTCTGCTTCTTAGATGACCCTACCTTATGTCAAGTTGGCTGAAAACTAACACAGCTTTATACCAGACGATCAAAGAATTCCTCCTTCAGAAGGGTGAGGCGAGCTGGGGTCTTAAGGACAAGGAGGATCAAGGGCTGGAAGGACATAGGGAAGGGCATTCCAATCCCCGAGGAAGGAAAGAGATCAAAGCAGGTTAAAACTTCATCATCACTGTTTCAGAAAACCAAGTCCAGGAGAGATACAGGGATCTGCCAGCCTCCCAGGGGCTTGAACAGAGTTAGAAAGTAGTTATCATTGGTAAGGGCATTTTCTGAGAAGTGTCAGAGTAGTGAGGTCCTCTGCTCTACAGAAAAACAACAGCCTTACTGAACATGACCCTAAACCAGCACACCCTTCTCCCCCTTACCGTCTCACTCGGAGCATGTCTCGCCCACATCTCCCAGGGTTTCCACCCACCATCTCCAGGTGTTGAGTCTTAATGTTTATCTCGGGCACAGATGTCCTATTGTAACCATCCCCTGCCTGTTGAATCTGGAAGTTTGCCTCCAGCCCAGATGTCTATACTGAGCTAGAGAGCATCCAGTCCCCAACCAGAACAAACGCTCTGCTCTCTTGTGTGCGTTGCTGTGTGTGCGCAGCATTTGGAAGAACACTGTAGATGCTCAGTAAATAGGTATCAGTGGACTATGCAATTGCAGGTGCAGCTTTCATTTGACTTGTCCATCTTAATGTCCCATGAGTAGCTCCAATCATGTCCAAAGCAGGACTTAAGCCACAGCTGTCTTCTCCAAACTGCCTTTACCCTATGATCCCTCCCTCCCTCTAAGATCAGGACACTCTCTGGAGGACTGTTGGTGGGAAATGCAGGCACCGTGCTTGCCTCTGGGTTCCTCCTCACCCACAGAGGAAGAAGTCTTTCCAGTTCTAATCCTTCCCATTTCTAGAATCCGTATCAAGTTTGCCCTCCATCACGTTTGAAACCTCATCACCTTTTGTTTGGGCAGTGAGAATGGTGTCATCTCGCTCCCACATCAGCCTCTTTTCAATCTGCTCTGCGCAGTGCCTCCCAGAGTGATCATTTTAAAAAAAGATTTCTAAGTTGTCAAAGCTATTGTCCCGGTTAAGATTGCTATTACTGTGATAAAACACATGGCCAAACAAGTTAGGGGTGGGAGCTGGGGGAAGGGTTCATTTGTTTGGCTTCTAGTCCCACCCCGTAGTAGTTTATTACGAAAGAATTAACAGGAACTCAAGCAGGAATAGAACCTGGAGGCAGGAGCTGATGCAGAGGCCATGGAGGGGTGCTGCATAATAGTTTGTTCAGCCAGCTCTCTTATAGAACCCCAAGACCACCAGCCCAGGGAAGACAGTACCAACAATGGGCTGGACCCTTCTCCATCAGTAACAAATTAAGAAAATGTCCTAACAGTTGAGTCTTATGAAGGCCTTTTTCTGACTTGAAATTTTTACTTTTCAGATGACTCTAACTTTTGCCATGTTGACATAAAACCAGCCAGCACAGCTATGAATTCATTCTACATTTATGGAGACTATTAAAAAAAAAAAAAAAAAAAAAAAAGACAGACTGCCTCAGCTACACAGTAAATTTGAAGCCATGTCAGGCTTTGTGAGAGGCTGTCTCAAAACTGAAAAACAAATCTAAAATAGAGGAGAAAAGCTTTTAATAAATTTTGTTTTGATTTTTTTTTTTTTGCTATTAGTAAAATAAATGATAAATATCTAGAAATTTTACAACTAAGCAACTGTATCATTAAAAAAGAGAACTTGGAAAAAAGGAAATCATTAATACCCGCTACACAAAGGTCAGTACAGTTTAAATTTGAGAGGTCAGGGTTCAATTTCCACTATTTAGTCTGCATAGTTCTCCCTTACTTTTAAAAAAGAATCAATTCACTGCATTGCTATTTACGTCTTTTTGTTATTGTTGTTTGTTTTGTTTGAGACAGAATCTCATGTAGCCCAGGCTGGCCTCCAAGTATAGAGTTAAGGCTAGCCTTGATCTCCTGGTTGTCTAGTCACCATCTCCCAAGTCCTAGAATTAATTATAGACGTGCATCACATGTCCAGGCAAATCACAGTTTTTAAATTGTGAATTATTTTCAGTTGAGCTTCATTGTGAAGGCTCTTGTGTATCTTTAAAGATACTTTGAAAAACTGTATATATTTTGGGGAGGGCTGACACAGCCTTCGTGGGCATGGAGGTCAGAGTACAGCTTTTGAGAGTTGGTTCTTCCTCACTTGGTTGAGGAAGCAGGATCTTTCCTTTCCACTGCAGTCAGTGCTGAGGACTCCAGTGCTGACCTCACAGAGGAGGGCCACTACAGCTGGGCTCTAGGCTTGAACTTAGGGAGTCAGATTTCCATGGAAAGCACTTTAAATATTATTTAAATATTTTACTTTTTAAAAGCATTATTGGATGCATTAATTGTTTAAAAATCTAGCTGCTGAGCATATCATAATTTATCTAATCATCGTTAATTACTTAGCATGTCGTTTTGTCATCGTGAACACACTTCAATGTTTATTCTTGCACATACATAATTTTGTCTCTGATTATCCCCTTTAAAAATTTCTACGCTTAAAATTATTAGTTCAAACTCTATAGGACCCTTGATGTGCTTGCCAAGCTGCGTCAACACTATTTATTTAAAAACATTAATCAAGCCTCGCAGTGGTGCTACACGACTTTAATCTTAGCATTCTGAAGGCGGAGGCAGTCTGATCTCTGTGAGTTCAGGGTAAACCTGGTCTACAGAAAGTTCCAGGACAGCCAGGGCTACGTGGAGAAACTCTTGTCCTGAACAACCAAACCAAAACCAAAACAACAACCCAAACCCAAACCAAACAGAAAAGCTTGTCAAATCGTGTCGTTCTCTTTCTAAAGAACCTCTGAAGATAGATTATAGACACAGTTCAGATGTCTGAGGTGGGGCATGCTGTGGATTTATTCTCAGCTTACCTGACTTCGGTTCCTCTTCTGTATGTGAGCCCCTTCCTTAACCATATAAAACAGAAAGTTGACAGGCTGTGCTGGTGCTTTGGATTTGTCTAGAAATTGTGCTTTCTTTCCCAAAATCTAGCTGACTCTATTTGTCTTGAAATTTAGCAGTAAGCATCATTCATATAAATTATAATATGTCTTCCACTTGAGTGCTTCATAGGAGCCAGACTTGGCTTTAAAAATCATGTCATTTTTAACTATAATGTTTCTGCCTAAGGCATGCCACACCTGATAGCTGGCTGATAGAAAAATGCTAATTAATGAGGAGCTTACATGGAGATTTAAGGCCAATGTATTCTGCTCTGTTTTAATTCTAAGCCCACATTCTTTGGGGGGGGGGTGTGTGCAGTGAAACTTTATTGGTGGTAAAGAGAGTAGGGAGGGCTCCCTAGACTCCTCCTATTATTATGGGGGTCTGGGATGGAAATTGTGAGGGAGATGCTCAGTGTTGGGGGCCAAGTTGGGATGGGACTCCTCAGCAACTGAGGGCCTCTTTCTTGCTCTCAGTGTCCTTGCTGGGGGGGGGGGGTCCAGGGTTTCTTACTCCTTGGAGACCATGTAGGCCATGAGGTCCACCACCCTGTTGCTGTAGCTGTATTCATTGTCATACCAGGAAATGAGCTTCACAAAGTTGTCATTGAGAGCAATGCCAGCTCAGCTCCAGCATCAAAGGTGGAAGAGTGGGAGCTGCTGTTGAAGTCGCAGGAGACAACCTGGTCGTCAGTGTACCCCAGGATGCCCTTTAGTGGGCCCTCAGCTGCCTGCTTCACCACCTTCTTGATGTCACCATACTTGGCAGGCTTCTTCAGGCGGCATGTCAGATCTACAGCAGATACACTGGGGGTGGGAACACGGAAGGCCATGCCAGTGAGCTTCCCATTCAGCTCTGGGATGACCTTGTCCACAGCCTTGGCAGCACCAGTGGATACAGGGATGATGTTCTGGGCTGCCTCATGGCCATCACGTAAGCCTCAACACATAAGAGGCACCTTCCCTGGCAAGAAGTTCTGATTGAGAACTTCCTGGACCACATATTCCACAATCTGCTCATCAAAATACTAGTTGTTTGTTATAACCATTTAAATTACCTAATATTTATACTAATAAAGACTTGGGAGTCATAAACTGAGGTAAAAACCAGCTAGCTCAGCAAGGTAACTTTGTTTTCTTAACTATATACAAACTATCTTTTTACAAGCCCAACTCTACAACTAAACTGCTAGCTCTTTAGAAGGCTGTTCTTGTCCCTCTATTGAGCTAGTCCACCTTCCTCTTGAGATCCTCCAAACCCAAGGGGGCTCCTTAGCTCTCTCACTAGATACTGTCTCCTGCCAGCTGCTTTTCCTGCAAGCCCAAAAAGAAAATTCCAAGATGGGGGGGGTGCTCTATCAAAGGTCCCCAGGAACTATGTCACCATCATGGTGGGGGACTCCCAGCCAAGTCAGTAGGGCCTGAAGCATTTCACCTTTGTGGTGGGGTCAATGAGTTCACCCAGATGACCTTGGGCCATACAGCAAAGACCACTCCCAAGCAACTTGCCTTAAGGGACTTTCCATTCTTTAGCATTCTTATCTATGGAGGGTTTTAGAGGCACACCCAAACCAAATCTCTTCTGGACACACCTAACTGCATCTGACAAAGGCATTATCTACCTAAGTTTTTATATTTTGCTAACTGGTGGGTTTTTTATACAATAACCAAATATTCTGTACCAGTTTGTCTTTTCTTTCTCCTGACTACTCTCAACTGTGAACACAACAACATCTTTACAAATGCCACCTAAAGGTTTGTGGTACCCAGGCTCAGAAAATAGAATGAGCAGGCCCATATCTAATGACACATTCAATAATATATGTGAAAATACATAAACCTACATACATATATATAATGTACACACATTAATACATCATCTGGGGGAGGGATGCCCTTATCCTCCGTTTAATCAATGTTTATCAAATAATGTCTGCAGCCCTTTCCTAAGAGAAAGAATGAACATCACCCTCTAGGAGGCTTACTATCAATAGAGAGATGGTAGACACATAAGTAGTCACCTATAGAGAAAGGAGGCAAAGCCACCCAGCCTGTGGCATGCATAGTTTTCAAACTGAAGGTGGGGGATGAGTTTGGAAGTTGAAAGTCAAGCACAGCCAAAGTTTATTCAGAGGACAGTATTATTTATCTGTCTGAAGAAAGAAAATGGAGAAGGTCTGCTGTTTAAGGTAAGCCAGCATGCATGGAGTCCAGCCACATGGGATAGAGCTTTAGAAAAAGAGTAAGGGAGCCCAAAGTCCTAGATAAATCATACTTCAGTTCCGGCCAGCATCTGAAAGAGACATAGGAGGACAAACCCAACAACAAAAACAAAACAAAAACAAAAACAAAAAAAAAAAACAAGAAAAGTAAATAAATAAATAAATAAATAAATAAATAAATAAACAAATAAAAGTTTCTGACTCAGGACAGAAAGGCAAGCAGAGCAAACTGACCCTCAGGACAGCTTGTTGGAAGGGTGCTAAGGACCTTGAATTTGGGAAGGAAAAGTATAGCATCTCATTTAAGGGGGTAATCCCGAGTCTCTCTTTAGCAAGGCTTAAGATGAGCCTGCACTCCTAGAGGTGGCTCCTTAGCCCAACTAGATTAACTCTTTTCTGTTCTGAGCAGCTTAGAGTGTTAGTTAGCTCTCTGCTCAGGCCAGACATTCATTCTCTTGCCCAGAAGGAACTAGTTTTTCCTAATGGGCCTTTATTGCTCCTGGGCCACATTGATGTCTTTATCTGGGACTTAGGAAGAATTAGTAAATACTTAGTCAATGACTAACTGCAATAGTTTGAGTCTGAATTCCAGTTTTATCCCATGTTTGAGGTGTCAGCTAAGAAAAGATGAACTGAGCCTCAGTTTCTCTCTTAGTAAAGTGCACCAGAGTAACTTTAACTCCGTGGAGCTAATCAACTGAATACTGTGGTCACTCTGGCTGTAGGAAGTGTGTAGGACTAAGCTAAGGAATACAGAAGTTCACTTGAATCAGGAGAATGGGCATTCAGACTTGGGGCTGGCAAGGCTTGTCTGTACTTCATAAAAACATGATATCTTCCACAATTCCTAAAGCCAAGGACAGTGTTTTAAGCTTTTCTAAATCTGAAACCCGTTTAACTGGTGGTTACTAATGGTCACATGGCTTTGTTACCTGGATGCTGGTTAACTGGTTCAACAGAGACTATGTTATCCCAGACAGGGAGGATGCAGGCACGGTGAGGCATGCTTTTGACCCGAAGAATCTCACACTTGTTACAGAGTCTCTCGTGTAATTGGCTCACAAAGCTTTGAGGTTACTGATGTCTGACCTGGCATGCACTGAAGTGAGCTTCAGAAAGACACAGTATACACAGCAGAAGCTGGTTTATGGGACAAAGCTTGTTGTGCAGATGAGTCCCCTGGAGATTTTACCTATAGGAAGAGTCCTATTCTGTAGGTTAAGGTTAAGGGGCATCTCTACCTCAGTGCTTCTACCATGTTCCTTGGGGATGCAGACACTGTTGCTCTACGGATCATACCCTGAGAATCAGGGTCAAAGTGTGGGCTATTATTTTTAGTGCTGTTCAGCGCTTTGGGAGAAAAAAAACAAGAGTCATCATCTCAGATGTCTTAGATTCCGGAAGCACCAACACTTCTCCTCTCCCACACCAGCAAGTCCTCTTGTCTCTCTGAACCTTTGTTCTTCAGACTTGAAGTGAAAATTTGTACTGAATCTTAGATATAAGGCTGCCAAATACGGCGGGGTAGTGGAGGTGGCGGTTGAGGGTAGCAAATGGTAAACATCTTGGAGGCAAAGCAAGGTAGGAGCTGCAAGGTGCATGTGTGTGAGAGGGAGAGAGAGGGAGAGGAAGAAGAAGACGATAACACCAGGGATTAAAACGATGCATGCCAGCTACGTGTTGTGCTCCCAAGCCATCTCTAGACCCCTCTCCCCCTTTAATCTAAATTCCTGAACTGCTATCCTATGCCTGTCCCCGTCCCTGAGTTTTGAGAGCACACTTCGTAAGTTGCATTGGGTCCCAGGTTGCACAGGTCCCTCCCTGGATTCGGAATGCTCTGTCACACAGCACAGGGGAAGTGAGTAGCGGATGGAATTGAGTTTTCTAATCAGCTGACTTTAACATAGGGAGGTTATTTAAGATTGTCTGGGGTTCAGGCAATTACCAAGATGCCACCCATGGAAGAGGAACAGGAGAGAAGAAGGTCAAGTGAGAAGAAGAGAGGCCCATAGCCAAGGAATTGCAGGTGCAGAAGGCAAGCGCTGCTTAGGGCCGACTGTTCAGGAAGGTAACAGATTTGTGTTGTTTCAAGTCACCCAGTTGCAGTAATCTGTAATTACTTTTACAGCAGCAAAAATAAACTAATGCAAGACCTGTCCTGCAACCTACTGACAGGCCCTTAGGAAAGTTTGGGATGCAAAGGGACATCCTGGTAGAGGGGCCTGGCACCCAGGTGCACAGTGCGCCTGAGTTTACAGCTCCCCTATCCCTTCTAGGTGATGAGGAGAGGGGGTGTGACACAAGGCCCAACAGCAGGGACCAGGAACAGTGCCCTTCCTTTGATATGGGCTGTGGGAATGTCTCTCCCTCAAGCTCCCCAAGCCCACAGAGAAGTCTCCATATCTATCTTTGGGGACCCACAGCTCCCACTTCCCCCATGGAAACTCTGCAGAGCACAAAAGATCCCTTTAAGGGGCTGGTGAAGAGAGTGAGCCCCCAGCCTCCCTCTGCAAACAGGCTTCGGAGACGAAAAGAACAGCCTCTACTTCCTGCCTCTGTCATGGCCACTGAACAATCAGGAGCTGGTGCCCATTAAGATGAGCCCACTAGAGAGAAGCCTTGCTGCAGTAGCCCATCCTCCTTCCACAGACTCCAGAGAAACATCCCTTACACAGGCCAGGCATCAACGCCTTGGTTAGTCATGTTATGAGCTTTTATTTCAAAAGCACATTTAATACATGTTTAGTTTCTCAGATACACATTTCTCACTTTGTATGCCACAAAAGTGTCTGAATATTATTCTCTTTACAAAACGGAACCTTACAAAAATACTGACAATTTAATGTTTTTTTTTTTTATACAGTTTTTCTCTAGTTGCAGTTATTTCATTGTAAAACAATGGCTACCACAGAACTATATCTTTAGTTGAGATTAAAAAAAATCCAAAAAACAAAAACCTCAATGCTCCTTTAAGCAGCTAAAGTAAATAACACAGGTCGAGACGCAGTTTATAATCATAGTGGATATAACTAAAACTGTTTCAGAAATAATATCTTACATAGTTAACTTTTAATGTTTTATACATTATTTATATAATATTTATATATAAAATCATAGCTTGCTATATGTTGAAATGAAAGGACGGAGGCTGGGAGATGTGCACGTGGTTGATCCATATGGTTACATGTAGCCCTTTGAAAGATTTAAAAAGCACTTTTTCTTTTCCTTCTTCTTTTCCTTGGAGGTTCAGTAGAAGGGTTCTTGTCTACTGTCTAGAGTGGGACCTTGCTTGGAAGGACACTTTCAGATAGAAGATGAGGGAAACTCTACACAGATTTAACCCATGTGTTCTGCCCAGCAGAACCCACCAACAACTGTCTCAAGGGTCAACCCCGAGACAATAGTGCTTTACACAGCAAGATCAAGTCCTGCAAAGACCCCAGGGCTCCCTTATCTCCAAGGGTAACCGTTTGGGCATGAGACTGTCTGCTACTCTGGCTCTGATCCCAAGGAGCCAAAAGAGTTGGTTCATTTTTTCCTTCTGCCCTCTCCCTCCCTGTCTCTTTACTGAGGCTCTTTTGATCCAAAGGTTGGCCATGCCTATACATCCCTGGCCCTCACATGAAATCCTGGTAGGCACCCAGCAATGATCTCAAGGGGACATAGCAGTAACCAAAGTCTACAGGTTTCTACACGGCAAGTGCCCGGTGATTGACCCTGTGATGGCGGTTCCGTGTCACAGTGTGCTGTGTAAGAAGACACCCTACATGTCTTCTGAACTTGTGCTATTTGTGAAGTTCACTCTTCCACAAAGGGTCTCCTAATCTCTAAGAGTGAGGGGCTGTGGTTGTTAGCCTGGGGATGGGGAGAAGACAGAGGCCTCAGGACTTGGGGTTCAGATTCAGGATCTGATCACTCGACTGAAAAATTGTGTGCTCACTCCTGGTATTTCGAAGAGCAAAAACTTTCTTGAATCAAAGTCACAGTAGTGGGGCGGGCAGAGGGGCTGCTTTGGCGCTGGTTCGAGCCTTGTGTGCTACGTAAGATCTCCAGCTGTTCTGGTCTGGGATTTTTCAGGTCACAAAAGGTGACCACAGCCTCTGCTCAATTATTCTAGTGTTTTGCTCCCGACAAGCCTGTGCTCACTAGAACATGAACACTTAGCCAGCTGCACAGCCAGCACTCGGGACTCCAGCACTGTTGTTCCCACACAGGCAAACAACCTATTTTGGAAGGCCACAAGATAAGGCTTTTTTTTTTTTTCTTTAAATGTTTTCAAAATCCATCGGGCAAAAAGCTTTTCCCTACATTCTACTGTCTGATGAGATTAGAGAGCAGCAGGAACACGCCGTCAAGCCGTCGCTTCAGAGACAGGCTCCGGAGGCCGCAGCACCTAGACCATGTTATGGTGATTGTTCCTGTCGATAATGTCCACGGGAGACAGGATCTCTCTCCTGATCGCAGGGGTGGGCAGGG
The DNA here is from genome assembly GCF_963924665.1 of Micromys minutus. Lineage (NCBI taxonomy): Eukaryota > Metazoa > Chordata > Mammalia > Rodentia > Muridae > Micromys > Micromys minutus. Next base: position 24,798,941 of record NC_137978.1, on the reverse strand, counting down.
AGAGGTTCGTCTTAGTCTTGAAGAGGTCGGACACGAAGAACACCTAGGGCACGAAGCAGAAGATCCAAATCAGCAAATGCCTGGGATGGTCTAGGAACAGGCAGGAGGTGCAGCCAACACAGGCAGTGGGTGAAGAGGGCCCGAATCACAGCTTTTTTACTCGGGGAGGCGGCACACGAAGGTCACACAGCAATCGCTGTGCAGACAGGAAACTAAGGCAATGACTAGCCAGGGTTTCAAAAGGGCAAACCCTACATTTATAGACTTTTAGTCAGCGCTCTGAATCTGCAACTTAACATTCCCGATTTCTCAAGGCCAGTGCGTCATGACAGTTAAGTTGCTTAGTTATTAATCCACACTACTTTCCTTTTTTTTTATATAAAGGGATCCAGAATGGGACCAAAAGTGAGATGAGCCAATACAAACTCTGATCAGCGGGAGCTGGAGCAAGGAAAAGAGTCACAGTGATTTCATCTTCCCGAAAGCCCCATGATATCAACCGTTTGAGAAGGGGTGGGGGTGGGGTGGGGGAGCCAAGAAGCCTGGGTCTTGACACTGAGATTCAGCAACTTACTGGGAAGAAAGATCAGTGGACAAGCCTCCGGCCTTCATTCCCAGCATTCTTCCCCCTCCCCAGCATGTGACCTTCCTGAGTCTTTCTCATGATTGGGAAACGTTTACAAAACACCGATTTGCAAGATGGCTCAGCCCGCGGTTGCCATAGGAGAGAATTGATGAAAGAGTCGAGAACCCGAGGAGCTACTGGAGTAAGAAGAGTTGGCTTCCCAGCAGGTAGCAAAGTAAATATGCAGAATCTGCCCCAGAGATTTGTATGAAATAATCCATTGTGATTGGCAGCTGTCAGTAGTTTAATAGGAAATACACAACTGGGTTCAAACTGGGATTGAAATACATAAAGATCCTGGCTGGGGACACAGCTCAATGGTGCCTATCTAGCAGACATGAAGTCTATTAGATTGATCTGCCATAGACAGACAGACAGACACAGACAGACAGACACACACACACACCTTTTCTGTGTCTTTTCAGCTTTCTGAGCCTGCAACTGTTTTTGCATTACCTACCAGGCACTGTGACTTCGTTCTGACCACTTACTAGGAAAATACGGTTCTTGATTAGAATTTGCTAAACTAAAGTCTCTGGCAGCCAAGCCCTGGCTAGAGTTAGGCCTGAGACTATTTGCTGAACTAGTTTCATGAGTTCACAGTGTTCATTGTGCATTAGCATACACATCATCAGAGAGCTGTAAAAATTGTAGGAAGAGGCAGGCACTGCTGCTACTTTTTAAGAGAGGACAGGATGACTCACCTCAAGAGAAATGTGTCAGTCCTGCAAGTCGTTACCAAATCCTATGTACCATTTTGTACATATACTACCAAATCAACCATTTCAAATGGTTTTTGTTAGAGAGAGGGATATATGCTATTTCTATGCTACTAGAAGAAAATGTGAAGTATTAGCCCCAAAATGTAACTCCTTAATAAAGGCACAGCTTTGGTGTCACTGAACGAGCCAAGGAAAAAGCTAACACCTTGCACTTTTCTATGGTACAAGAAGTTTTGTCTTCTAGGCAGAGTCAAGGCGGAGTGGGTATTAAAAACCACCTGCTTACCACCTGCTGGAGGCTCGAGGCTCCTCTACTGGGGTCCCCTACACATGTGGGAAGGAGTCTGCAAGCATCCCTAGTAGATGTTAACACAGGAGACCAAAGTTCCATCTGTTCGGTGTCTGAGATTTTCATCTCTTTCCTACCTCAAGCCCTCCCCCCATCTGTATCTGTATCTCAGCATGATGTGACCACCAGGCAGACACAGGAGGCGGTACCCAATTCCCCAGCTGAAAATTAGGCTCCTTTCATCTCGGCTTTGTATTCAGGAAGAGATCCATGTCTCTGTCTGTGGCTCTCACCTCCACTTACTTCACTGTGAGATTATTCTCAGAGTCCTGACTTTGGCCCAGGTTCCTTTCTTTATTTCTGCCTACCATGGGGCAAAACCCAAAGAGAACAGTTTATCTCTGTAGACGTCAGATACTCACTATGTGTTTGTTGTTGAATTTATCAAATGCTCTCTGCTTTCTGGGAAGCAAGTATTGTGTGCATATATAACTGAACACAGTGAGAGGTGGCAGTGAGGGCACACACTCAAATGCCACATGCACCCAGCCAAGTGACACCATGAAAACTTGAGCCAGACCTGGCTGCATCCTGCCTATAGCTGCACTTTGATTTTCAGAATCTTGTCAAGGTTCATACAGGGTTCAATCTTCTTGTCACTTAAACAGTGGAACCCAAAGAGAACCAACCATTAGAAGACCCTTGGCTTGGAGCATCCGCTTCTTTTATTTTGTTTGTTTTTTTGTTTTTCTCATTTTTATTGGATATTCTCTGTATTTACATTTCAAATGCTATCTCCTTTCCCTCCACTCTCATCCTCTCTCCTCCACCCCTTGATTCCATGAAGGTGCTTCCTCTCCCAATCACCCTCTCCCAACTCAGGGTCTTGGGGTTCCCCTACACTGGGAAAACCTTCACTGGACCAAAGGCCTCTCCTCCCATTGATGCCAGACAATGCTATCCTCTGCTGCATATGCACCTGGGGCCATGGGTCTCTCCATGTGTGCTCATTGGTTAGTGTTTTAGTTCCTGGAAACTCTGGAGGGTTTGGTTGGTTAATATTGTTGTTCTTCTCATGGAGTTGCAGGACCCTTTCAGCTCCTTCAGTCCTTTCTCTAGCTCCTTCATTGGGACCCCCCATGTTCAGTTCCATGGTTAGCTGCAAGCATCCTCATCTGCATCAGTATGGCTGTGGCAGAGCATCCACTTCCTAGTGAAGATGATTCCCTACCCAGAAAGGGAAGCCAGCGTCCCATCTTGGGAAGGCTCTGCCCAGATTCAGATCTGTGGCTGGACCACAAGAAAAACCCATTTCCAGCTGAGCCCTGCTGCTCCACAGCTCCTCTGCTGCCTCAAAGAATGAACAAGGAATAAAGTCTCAAGTGAAAAAATGAGATTCCCCCAAAGACCAGTCCCCAAAGAAAAGGTTTAGATCACACTGCCCAGATCACCTGCCTTCAATTTTATTCTGATTCTTGGAATTTTACAAACTACCAATTTTGAGAGGAAAGAGTGAGTGAATACAATCAATAAACACTCATTAAACTCCTAGTTTGTTAAGTCCCAGAGCATTAATAAGACAGCTCTTTGCTCTGCAGGAACTCAGAGATCAATGGGGTGGGATGGGGGTGGGGGTGGGAGTGGGGGAAGAGCCGGGTAAATAGCTGACTATATAATACTGTGGGTTAAAAAAAAAACTTAGAATATACTTTATTTATTCTGTGTCCATATGTACAAGCATGTTCACACTACAGCATACATGCTGAGGGCAATAGAGAACTCGAAGGAGTTGGTTCTCCCCTACTAGTGGGTCCCAGGTATAAAACTGAGCTTGTTAGACCAGGCAGCAGGTTCCGTTATCAGCTGAGGAGCTCACTGGCTCCAACAATACTCCGTTGTAAGGTCCATAAAAGGAAGCACAAAGAATGCGACATTTAACCCAAACACAATGGGTTGAGAACGGGCCTTCAAAGGCCAGCTCCAAGGATGGATATTTGAGTTTGGCTTTGAAGGGTGGTGGGCAGGTGGTGATGGGTAGAAAAAGCTATTATAGGATGAGATCTCAGCCTGAAAAGGCTCAGAAGTTAAAGCCAGAATGCTTAGAAACTGAAGGAAGCTCAGTAGGGCTAAGGCAGAGAGGGGTCAGTGAGGCTGGAGAGAAGATGGTCTGATCTTCGGGCATATCAAGACATCTTTTGACCCAGAAATCATTATGAAGTGAAGAAAGAGCATCTAAGATGCTAGTATGTCATATCTAAATAGGAGAAGGAGCCATGGTGGGCAGTGCGGATGAAAGGGGGTTGCCGTGTCCAGGAGAGGCAGTGAAGACAAGGAGGTGGAGTCTAAGATGCTGAAGATGGGATTCCGGCTGACAGATGTTGGGTGTGGACTTAGGGAGTAGCACTGGCTTTCTTTCAGTTCTGGTTCAACTCTGCAAACCTCAGCACTGCTTATCACGAGAACTCTTAAAATCGGGGTGATTCTGTTGGGCTGCTTTCTTCAGCCTTCTAATATCTTGGCTCCCCAAGGTATTGTCTCAGGGAAGTGATTCTGGCCTACTGCTAAGTTCCAATGCTTGGCCATTCTGCGATCGGATGCAAGGGCGGAAGATGGTTTACTTACACAAACACCCTGGACAATGTCGCCCTTCCTTCAGCAGCAAGACTACACACAAACAAGGAGGCTCTACGCATCCCACTGCCGATGGAGAGATAAGCTCACAGTGTGAGGCCCCTTGAAATGCCTTCTCTGTACTGCTCTCTGGCCTTTGCCTCCCGAACCCGAGGTACTGGTCAAAATCGTCACTCTTTAAAATTAATGGGCTTGTTTTTCAAATCCAAGCCTTGTCATTATTAGGGACACAATACCTATCTCAGGGATACTATACAGGGTACAAATGTGGGGCAGTGGCTGATGATAAGGGAGAAACTAAGTGGCAGCCATCATCAATAGCTGGTGTATTCAGCGCCTAGTTATATACAAATTACTTATTTTCTCTGTTCCTTAAGTGGGAAGGCCTAAAAAGAACTGGGAAAAGAAGAAAGGTAGGCAGCGATCCATGTCTTCAAACCCAACACTCAGAAGACCGAGGCAGGAGGATCAAGTTTAAAGCCAGTTTATGCTATGTATGTAATAAAACAATGACTTGTGTGTGTGTGTGTGTGTGTGTGTGTATACAGACACATATGAGACTCATATACACATATATGCATATGTACATAAATATATATATATGAGAGAAGTTGCTCACACGCGAGGCAGGTGCAGACTCAAGCCAGTTGTGGAGCCGAGTAGACGGGAACTATCTGTAAGGTAGATAGGATCTACTTGCAAAGGCCTACAATTTCCAGAGCTGTCTTGAGGAGTGAGTCAGCTCTGGTAGAAGTCTGTTTTTGTTGTCTCATCATGAATCTTCACCTGCTGGGGGATGCCAGCCACCTCTAAGGCACACAGCCCCATCCTGCTAGGATGTTGCCCAGCACGAGTTCACAAAGACCCACGCAGACCAGAAACCAGAAGCCTCTCATCAGCCCAGCTTCTGCTCCCACTGCAGTGGGAGGCTTAGTCAGCAAACTCTGCAAAGGCACTTGGCTCTGAGCTCATAGTGACAGCAAACTTAAGAGTGCTCAGGAATCCCGAGACTATGTAAGCAAGCCCCATGAAGATAGGAACCACAGCAACTACACATTGAGACTTTGAGAAACCCCACTGGGTCTCTAAACCAGCAAGGGACAGAGGACATAAGAGCAGGAGAATTTTAGAATCTCAGATGCAAAGGAAAACAAGAGTTGTCTGGCTGGTCTGGGATTCTGCCAAGTGCAGTCCTTTAACCCTCCTATTTCAGAATCACCCTGAAGCAGCTCAAGAGAGCAGATGTCTCAGGATCTGCTGGGGGTCTGGAATGCACACTTTACCTGGTGATTTGTGGTATAGACTAAAGCTAAGAGAACGGCAGTGGACAGTATGAGAGTGGGATGGAAGGGGGTTCAAACCCTCCCCCCGCCCTGCTCAGGGCCTTGCAGCTTAGATCCGTGACAGGAGCTCCTTCATGTCCATGCTGGGTGGGGACCACCAGAAAGCCTCCTACCAGAGCTGCCCACCTTCCATTTGTCTCTCATACTGCACTGTTAATAACCTTCCATTTTGCTGTTACAACACAGGCTTTGATGTGTGGGCCTTTAAATGCTCTGTCATTCTGAGCTGCTCCAGGGCAAGGATTGCACTGAGTGATTAGCACCCAGAAGTAGCACCCCCCCTCCACAGAAGCTGGCCACCTCCCCGGTGACTGCCCCTCTGCTGCCTACACTTGCAGAAATGTGCCTTGGCCTAGGGTTTCCTTTCAGGTTTCTGGTGTACCACACAGAGGGGTCTCTCAGACTGAGTAGAGTCCCTTCTCCGGAGAAGAAAGTCCCAGAGACTGACTGCATCCTCATGGCCCCTAACAACAGTAAGTACTCTATAATGAATGACAAAATAACTCTAGCAGCCTAGTCTTTTGACTCCAGGGGAGTTACTCATTCGTAGTCATAGCTTTTTGATCTCAATAAAAGGCTTTTGGTGGCTGCTGGAACCAGGAATTTGCCAGTGTCTGTGTTGAGTGTTAGCCTGGTGCATGTGAGAGACAGTGATAGGCTAGGAACATGCTACTGTGTGATGCTCAGCAGGCAATTCCAACCTTGTTTCTCATGCTACAGTCCAGAATCGAATGACGCTTTCTAATCACCTACTTGCCCTGTATTTGTGTACAACTGGTACTTCAAGAACAAAAATAACAATAAAAACAGGACTAGAGAGATGGCTCAGCAGTTAGGAGCACTTGCTGTCTTTCTGGGGACCCAGGTTCAGTGCTCGGCACCCACAACTGCCTTCCAGTTCCAGGGATCTAACACCTCTTGTCCTCTCAGGGTACCAAGAATCCGTGTAGTATACAACATACATGTGGGCAAAATACTCATACACATGAAATAAAACTTAAAAGTTGGGGGGGGGGGAAGAGCACTCTCAGATCCTGCAAAAGAGCAGGATCTGGTTCTCAACCCTCACACCCGTACCCATCTACTGGACTTGCTCTTGTCCATGTCTGCTCCTACCATACCACTGTAAGCCGTCAGTAAGTTACAAGAGCAGCTAGTGGGTCACCCCAGCATTTAAAAAGATAAACTAGACAATGTTAGACAGGATCTGCCAATGTGCCAGCTAGCGAGCAGCAAGATATAACGGTCCTCTCTTCACCTCTGCCCTCTCAGCAAAGGCACAAAAAAGGAGATTCTTAATGCACTTTGCAAACTATGGAGTGCTGTAAAGACGCTGTTACCATTTCCCGATCTATGCATTGGCTTCCTTTCCTTTCCTGCCTACCTGACCGTGGGGAACCCTTGTTCCAAAGGTAGCAAGGTACCAAAGTACCTAGTACCAATGGTAACAAGGTCAGTTTTGGGCATCACTGTTAGACTTTAGCAGGAAGATGAGACATTAGTTTAGGGGACATGGGTGTCATTTGTTTCATTCCTCTGGACTCTGGCAACACTGGAATACATCCAGAGGGAACAGGCACAGGTCTCCCTATTAGAGGAGAAAAAAGTCCAACTTCCAGGGATAGAATGCATGCTTGGTACTGCTGTTTTAGCCCATGAAACAACACAGGGGACCCTGGAATGGGCTCTGACTCTGTGTGGACTTGGGCGTGTGCTGGGTTCTCCTCACTGAGCTTCCTCTCACAAGGCTATCATGGCCTAGCTCTTCCTCACGTGAGCATTCTTGCCCCTCACTCTTCCCAAGGTCACTGCTCTGGGGCAGAGACAAAGAATGCCCTCGCCCTTCCCTGCATCCTGGAGGAAGACAGCAGGCACAAAAGAGCAACTGCTAGTGGGGGCCACACCCCCAGGAAGAGAAAACCAGGAAAGACTGCTGTGTGTTTATAAAACTTGGGAGCAGCTGCTTCCTCTGCTGAATCCATAGCCATGGGGGCCTGGCCCTCTTCTGACCCCTCCCAATGTCCCCCTAATTTACCATCTGTCAAAGGGTCAGTTAGGAGGTGACCAAATATGCAAGTTGTCACCAGACAGGAAATGAACCGATGTCCCACTGTCCCTCTGTCCCACTGCCTGGTTGAATCCAGGTATAGGTTTGAATCTTTGGTAAGGGGAGCTGCAGAGCTGTGCAGGTAGGAAGAACAAGGGTTTGGGAATCGCCATTTGGCTATTTGTCTGTTCGGTGCACCTGGGGTCTAGTCTCTGCAAATGAAAGATAACGCATGTGTACCTGAGAATGTCTCCTCTTCTGTGCTCTGGGTATGTCTGGCAGCTTTGTTCCTCTGTTCCCACCCTACAAAGGTGTTCTGTCCTGCCTGAGTTCTAGTATCTGTGCTGAGTCCAAGGCAGTATGTGAACTAAATTTCATCAGGTTCCAGAGTCTCCCATTTCTGGAAAGCATTCAGTTAGTGAGCAAACTAAACTCACTCACCCTGGGCATGCCACATTTGTCTAGACGAATCTGCTCACTGTGACAGAACCAATCTCCTCAGACTGGGATGAATGTGCTGGCTGTCAGCTTGCTCTCCAAAGCCATACAGGCTAGGGTAACATACTGAACCACTGGGGGAGGGGAGGCTTAAGGGTGAGCCCCAAATTTAGGGCATGGTTGGGGGAGATTGCTCCACCTGAAAGAGTAGGCCCAGCTTAGGTACACAGACACTGTCCCACAGAATATCCTCTGTGCAAAAAGATGGACGATGCTTAACTGGCAGATAAAAAGCCTAGGTTCTGGGGGGAAATCCCACCCAAGACCACAGTCAACTCAACACGCATGACTGCCCCAGTGGTGACCAACCACCGATGAATGTCAGTTACGGCAGCAGGCACCCAGAATAACCACAAGATTAAGCTATGGATTCTGGTATTAGGCCACCAACAATCCAGTCGAACAGACACACGCATGGGCAGGTAATGAGTGAAGAGGCCAAAGACATGGCAGAGCAAAGCACCGGGGCCTGGGGGAACACTGAAAAGAAGCTGGGCAGTCTGAGCTTTAGGGACTGGGGAAGTATGGCAAGATGAACACTGGTCCCTCAAAGGTATCCAGAAGCCACTCTCCAGCCTGTAATGTCACTCACCACCTCACACCTGAGATTAAGGGATGGCCATAGAAATGGACACGTGTTATAAATGTAAATCAAACACCTAAGGAGGAGCAGGCAGAGGGAGAAGCCGTCCACCAAGAAACACAAGTAGCCATAAAAGACAAGAAAATTCTCCCTTTGGCCTCTTCATGGAATATAGCCTTTTTCACACCCTGATTATAGTCCAAAGAGACTCGATTTCGACTCCTGACTCCTGGAACTTAAAGAAAACATCTGTACCATAGATTAGGCTTACTTGTTACAGCAGCCATGGGTGACTCATACAAGAGGGTTCACCAGTGATGAACTGGACTGTGAGCTATCAAAGGAAACGATCTAGGGCAAGGACTCAGTGTCTTAAAATAAGAAGCTTGGCACGTCTGCAGGTAAGAGGAAGGGGATGGGAGGTCTCAGAGTGTTGGCTTTGGTTCAGAATGTTAAGAATCAGCTCTGGCTTCTCTACATTTTCTCTCTGTGCCTCAGTCCTTGAACCCTGTCCTATGCTCTCATCTTCAATGAAAACAGTCGTCACAAAGAGTGAATATTACACAGGCATTATTGAACCCACACCTCCGGGCAACCAGAGGCCACAGAGGCTTGGAAATAGGGGTTTCCTGACAGGGGGAAATGGATTCTGAGCATCTTGGAATCCTGCGGTGTAAGTGTTATGTGCTGTATCTCTCTGGAACCTTCTTACCCAGGAAGATGTCACTGTATGTTGACTACATGTGGCACCCACCTTTAACCTCTGCACTCAGGAGACAGGGGCATGTGAGTATGAGGCAAGCCTGGTCTACATAATAAGTTCCAAGCCAGCCATGGTCACATAGTGGAGCCTTGTCTCAAAACTACAATAGTATTAAAGAACTGAACAGCACAAATGTAAGTGAGAAAACACTTGTTTTCCTCAGGACTCGCTCATCTTATGGGACATTTCACACGGCATAAGCAAAGCAGAGGTCGGAGACAGCCCAGAACATTAAGGCTCCATTGCACAAGAGAGCGGATAGAGCTAAAACCCTACAAGGCAAACAATGCCCTCTCAAGCCAGTCTGGGGCCTGGACACTCAGTGTCCTCAGCACACACGTCCTTGGGGTCCAGCATCTCTGACTCAGTGCAGTAGCTGGAGCTTCATGTCTATCTTTCCTTGTAATCAAAACCAGGACCACACACTTGGGCATCTCTCAGTGGGAAAGAACACACTGGCTTCCTTTCTCCCTGCTGAGGATTCCCAAACTCTCACACTGAGCAGCCAGCCACAGCTTCCAGAGACTTCTCTGTCCGGGCCTGTCAGATGGTGTAAGCAAAACAAAATTCCTCAGTGCTGTGCTTCCAAGCTAGTGGGACCAGGAGGTCCTGGCTAGGTACCCAGTGGAGTTTAGTATCTAAAGAGAAACGACCAATGAGTCCCCGTCACCCCACGTTGACAGGTAGAAGGGCAAAAGACAGGGTAAGGGTTCTGTTACCTCTTCCCAAATTGTCTCCTTGGTGAAAAGAAAATTCCAGACTCAAAAGGCTAACTGCTCAGCCCAAGGCTTGGGAGGGCCTCTACAAATCACTTAAATGACACTCTTTAAAAAACAGCTGTCTACACAATTTCTGCCTGAGGTAGATCTGGCTGGCCTGGTGTCTGGTGCCCTTCCCCCAGTGCTAAGCGCAGAAGGCATTGGCTGTGAGTCAATCTCAGAGCAGCTCTCTGGCCTTGGGTGACCAAGTCATCTCCTGAGCTGCCTCATGTGTGCAGTGGCACCATGTGCCTAAAATAAGTCACACGGCAAAGTATCCAGGGAGGTGTCAGCAAACAGTAGGCGCTCTACAGACTCTGGGTTCAACCTCTCAGCCTGCGGTGCCAGAGCCAATCTCACAGAAAACTCAGATTTCCTCCTGGAAAAATAGGCTTTCTTTCTCCCTTCTAATTGCTCATGGCCAGAGCTCTGGATAGTAGTATGAGAGAGAGGAAGGCTAAGAATGATTCCCTACACTTTTTCATTTTTTAAATAGGGGTTAAAGGAGACTTCAATTAAGGCAGCAGGGCTCTCTTACAAGATGTGCAGCAGCAGTCCCCTAGGGCTGGCCTCCTGCTGAGAGCAAAGCCCAAGAGGGTACAGGCAGCAGAGAGTTACCCTTCCTGCAAATACCCATCCCCCACTGCCATCACATATTAAAGGGCCAGGCACCAGGGGGACAAGCTGGAGGGTGACAGCTGTTATGGGTAACAATTGGCTCCCCTAATTTGCTTTCTCTTCTGAAGACACACACACACACACACACACACACACACACACACACACACACACAGAGGGGAGGAGGGGAGGGAGAAAGGTCAGGTTCTTTCGGGTGTCTACTTTGAGCACCCTCACTACTTCTCCGTGTGCTGCTGACAATACCTTGTCTGACCTTTGCCGACCTGCTGAGGCCCCACCCATGTGTCCATCGTAGTTCTACACTGCCCTGGAGACTCCCTATGGGATGGGGAGAGCACCTTGAAGAAGGGCTCAAGAAAGCTCAATACCAAAGTTTGTGCGCAGCAGCCTCTGGAACACAGGAAAGAGGCAGGAAAGGTAGAGAGATGGAGGCCCAGGGACGTGGAAAACCTGATCCCACCTTCATTGGGAATCAGGATGAGGCATGTGAAAAAGCAATCTATCTGTTTTGGGGGGAACCCACATGTGCCCACTCCAAGTTCATTCTCTATGGAGTGTTGATGATATGCAAGGTCCTGGGCCAGGGGAGGGCTCCTCTTTCAGCAAACCTCCGGTTCTACAGTTTAGGCAGTTCCTGGAGATCACAGAAGAGTGTAGAGATTCTCAGGAAAGAGAACAGCCACTGACTAGTGTCCCACCAATGCAGGCCCTGTCAGGGGGCTGTCATTCTGCTAGGCGCTCACATGTGTGCTTGTGCAACTTTCTAGTCTGCTGTGGTCATACGCAGAATAAGTGGACAATATCTAAGCTGTCTTCTGATTACAGCATTCTACAAGCCCAAACATTGTGCTTACGGAGAAGGGGATTCACATAACCTATCAAAAAACGATTGTAATCTACTGATGGGGTCCTGGAGCCTGAGGCTCTTAGGACACTAAGTAGAGACTTGCAAAATGAAAATAAATTCAATGACTTTAGTTACTGGGCTGGAAACATTTAACAAGCGTCAGTTCAGGGTTCTGCATGCCAAGGACAAAGGGTTACTTACTATGCAGCAGGCCACCAAAGCTCCTTGGGCAAATCCTGCCAGGACATCGCTAGGATGATGTTTGTAGTCAGAGACTCGTGACAATCCGGTGTAGAACGCCATCATGAGCAAAGTGAACTGCAGGAGGGGGCGGAGCAGCCGGGCCCCTCGCCAGGTGAAGCGGGCCTGCAGGTATAGCTGCAGGAAGGAGACAGAAGACACGCTAAATGACTTCTCATTCACAGACACCGGAACACCAGGCTAACGTGCCCTACACTTCTGCCAAATGGACGTGGTGTGATATACAGTGTACAGAGCACTAGACACGACGCCCCCACAGGTAAACGCTGATCTTAAAGTTTTCATAGCATAACATTTTTATTTTCTTTCAAGAGATAAGCTAAGGAGATCCAAGTAAGCTATAAGGGCCCAGGACTGTTTTTTACCTACTGCTAAGCACACAGTAAGTGTTTAAACAACGTGACTTTCCTCTTATCTTGTGGCTCTATACGACTTAGAAAACAGTAACCAAGGCCAGCAAAGCCTTTATTGTGGGATTGGTCACAATTTACACATTTCTGAGTTTTCTCAGGGATTACAGCTGCCTAGTCTGTAGGGACCAAGTAGGTCACTGCAACAGCGAGGACACAGCAATGAGGCTTTGAGTATGCTGCTCTGACACTCAACAAGGGGGTGTTTCTGCTTTGAAAGAAAGCATCTCTATCCAAGAGAAGTTTCCAAACCACCCCTAGGAACCTGGCTTTTGAATTATCAAAAGGAGTAAATGTAAACCAGCCAGATAATGCCAGAGAACTTCCCAGGGAAGGTTGACGGATACTGCATTAGGTAGGGAAGAAGAGTAATCCTGAAGAGAAATGGAAAAAAAAGACAAGGGGGAAAAAAAAAAAACAACTCAAACACCACCTCTGGCCCAAGGAAAACTGAAATGACGTCAACTAGGTATTGTCCCCTCTGGAGTTATCTTGCTAGAGTTTCCGCTTTAACCTCTGGGCACAACCTACTTCCCAGGTTCCTGTGGGAACTTGGGAAATGAGGGGGAAGAATCAAGAGGAACAAGGGGGAACTTCCGACTACAAATCAAAGCAGGGGAGAGGCCAGGACAAGGAAGAGCAAAAGGAGGGGTTGCTAGGCACAAGACAGACTTGAGGTGAGGGCAAAGGCCTGACCTTCCTTCCAGAGACAATGGGGCACTTTCCTTCTGGTGGTCAGGAAGGAGCATGCCAAGAGCCAGGGAGCCAAGTTGAGGGGATAGAGAAGGGACCATCCCTGAGGCACGTGGGCTGTGCAGGAACTGTGTCTAGGACAGAACCCTTAACTACTGGGAAAATGCAAAACTACCCACAGAGAATAGCAGGTAGCTCTACCATTATTTCAACCCAATGAGTACAAAAGGAGAAAAATCTAAAAGTGTCGAGAGAAAAGCTAGAAGAGGCCACCCTATTGTTGAGTGCTAATTCTTCTTTTTAAAAAACCAATGGCTTTCTCATCTATTGGCAATAACCAGTTAAAATCTAAAAGAAAGAAAGAAAGAAAGAAAGAGCAAACAACAACAAACTGCACATAGCACCATCCCAAAGGTGAAGACAATTAATAGAAATGAATGTACTCAAAATTTCCTCATGAAATAAGGGCAGAAAGGACACTTTAAAATAGAGAGCTAGAATCTTTATCTAGAAGAACAATGAATGTGTAAGTTCAATTAGAATTAGATTCACATGCTAAAATGCTTGGGAGAATAAAACTAGAAATTTCATTCTCAAGAACCCCCCCCCCCCAAAAAAAAAAACCCAGATCCACGGACTGGCAGATGCCACGGCAGGTGCTAATGACAAAGAAATGAGAAGCAGTCTCTACAGTGTACAGTTATGGGTGCAGTAAGTGTACTGATGTGTTAAATAGACGCCCTTAAAGAACGTAGAGGGTGGCTAGGGTCATTGCCAAAGGCAAACGATTCTGGACTCTATCAAGATAGAAGACATTTTTAGTAGAACTTAGGAAGACTGGCACAGGCTGTGACATGAGGTATAAGGAGAAATACGATTGCAGAGGACCCTGCCTTTCGTTAGGCAGACCACTTTCTCTTGAGCTGCATCCTATGCAATACTAAGGGGTCTGACAAGATTAGAGAATGCACTACACCAAGTCCTTAATATAAAATTATTAAAGGCTCTGAGTACTTCAGGGGGAAAGACCTGAAATAACTTATTTTAGAGAATACCTACTGAAGAAAATAAAGCATTGGAAACCAGGAAAATCGGTTTTAAGTAAAGCACTCAGTTTGATGAAATAATAAACTATGTGCTTTGTGAGGAATATAGGCAGGACTGGGTTACCATAGGCTGCGTAAATGTCACAGTGACTCTAAAGCCTTTGGCCACAGGCAACTCCCTGTTTATGCTGCAATACTTTGATATGATAAACGAAATGATCCTGTCCTTAGCCCAGTATGGTATCTATAATCCAAGCAGACAGCCCTTGAGCCCTACCTGGACTACAGTGTCTCACTCTGGGCCCGGGAATGGTCTCTCAGCAACCCAAGACAAGTTCAAGGAAGAATGGGCATCCCATGTGCCCACTCAGGTTTGCCTTCCTCAGCTACTCTTGGTGATGGACAGAAGGGTTTAACAACAGAAAGAGCACAGGGTTTAATCAGAAAGCCCCCGGGAGCCTCCATTTTCTCTCAGATGATGGAGAATAGAAATCATTGTCTGAGAGGCCATGTAGTGGGTGGGCTGCACAGAGGGCATAGCACAGTGAGTATAAGCTTTTATTCTTACAAATAAAATAATAAATTAAGAGAGAATATTTAGAATGCGAAAAAAAGATATTTATTTTCTTAACCCTTTTCTTTAAGTAGCTCTAAGATTTTTCAGTTTCCTTCAATGGAAAAAAAAAAAGATCTATAGACCTTGGAAAGTGCTTGTGCCGAATCCCACCCTTCCCTTGCTTGCTGCCTGCCCACTTAGGTCACAGGCCTTGGAGGCCAGGGTGGGGCAGAGGAAGGGTGGGCTTCCCAACCGGACAAGGCTACATCTCCCCTGCCACTGACTCAGAGACTTCAGGCCGGGGCTCCAGAAAAGAAAAATCTCACACAGGAGCGGAACTCAGGGAGGAGACAGGCATCAGAATAGCTCCAGGAAGAGAGGAAGGGAGTGCTTGTGAATGAGACCAGAGTATTGGCCATGGGAAAAGAATTCCTCACAGGGACTGGGAATGACAGCCAGCGCTGCCTTTACAGCTACCAGAGACTAGAGCACTGTAGAGCAATGTGTTCATGGTCAGGAATGATCCTGATGTCCACAATGAAGACACTCCTTTGCCTTGACATACGTGTTATTCAACGACCGTGACAATCTTTCCAAAACCAATAAATTACTAAAGAAAGACCTTGTGCAGTGACCTTTCCCCAGTGGCTGCTTTTGATCTGAAGTTAGTTAGGCAATGGCAGTAGGCAGTAGGCTTTGTGGCACACCTACTGGCTCTACCACTAAATAGACGGGATCTTCTTGGTGCCTAGCCCAGTTCACAAGAGCCAGCCCAGGACTGTGGTTCTGGCCTTGAGAGGCTCTCTTCTGGAGCTTAGGGACAGCAAGTAATTCTGGAGGCTACACTCGTTCCCAGTTCATGGTACAGGTCCAGGCTACCCAAGAAGAGGACGGTAAACTTGCTGGCATATTGCTGCCAAGCCTAATGATCCTGAACCAAAAGAGACTTTCTCAGTATAGGGAGAACCCAAAGAAGCTTCAGCAAGGACCTCAGCACTCCAAAACAACACTGAAGGCAACAACAACAAATGCTGCTTAGGAAAGGAATGGGGAGAGCCGGACAAAGCCAGTTAGTTACCTTGACCACATCCACCACATTGGGTCCTGCCTGTGTTTGCTTCTCTGCGTGAAGGATTCTGAGCTGAAGCATCTGGTGCTCAGAACCCATGGGCTGGCTAAGCGCTGCCGGGACACTGATGAATGGTGTGTAGGCTTTACAGTGAGAATGTAAGTGAGCTCTGCAGTGAGAATGAAATTCACATGTGAGCCCGTTGAGTCACTCTGCTTTCCTGAAGTCCCATTCCTTGTGTATAGCCTGAGAACTGATCATTTTTAAAAATGCTGCAAGCGTGCATCGTGTTCAAAAACGGGAAAGGCACTATCAATGACTTCCGCTCTGTTGCTAGAAGTAACAGAAAGAATGAGATCCCTGCGTCCTAACAACTTTTCTTGCTGGTGCTAAGACTGTGCTTCTGGTTGCTAAAACCGAACTGCTGGCTGGGGGTGTGAGGAGGAGGACAGTAAAAGGTGTGTGTCTGCCTCCCCTCCCCAGGGGAATACACATAGAGCCTTGGCACCCATTTCACACTCCATAAATGGTGCGCTCTCCCTGGTCCTAGCTTCAAAACTGGGGTCCTACAGAGTTGGAATTCCCACAAGACCTCCTTATAGTGAGTTCCAGCCTGGTGCTGTCTACCTGGGTGTGAGCTTCCAGGGTGTGAGCCTCGCTCTCAGTCTAATTCTTGCCAAGTCATTTGTGTTCCACACTGTGATTTGCATCCTGGAGAAACAGGTCCGTACAGTTCTCTCCCTCCCTTTCCATTGCTCTTGGGACAGGTGGCTTAAGAGAGAAAAGGTAGTTTGCCCTCCTCTGGTCCCTTACTGTGCTCTTTCTGGGAGGCAGGACAGGTAAGCCACACCCAGAGTGAGAAACTTTCTTGGTCTCCAGTCTCCTCCTTGGCTACTCCCTGGCCCTGGCTTCTGTGCTTGGCAGAAGGCCACATGATGTATGTAAACCAGAGTTTCCCTCTGTAGAGTTATTATTTAACTGCCTGGAAGACAAAAGAATTCTTTTACCTCATACTTTCTTCCTTTCCAGGAAATCAAATCTCATTTTCCATCAAGGGGAAGGAAAGGAAGTGACCATTCTGTCTGCCAAGCGCTGAATTAGAATGGAAGCTAGATGCTCAGTTACCTGCAGCTGCCACAATCAACATGACAGGTGGGTACCAGGGTTGCTATGACACAGAGGCAGAAGAGGCCATGTTGCTCAAGGCAACAGGGAACTTTGAATTAAAGAGAGAGAGAGAGAGAGAGAGAGAGAGAGAGAGAGAGAGAGAGAGAGAGCCTTTCTAAATCTGTGATCTAACCCAAGGGCTGCTAGTCTCTATAGGAAATTACACCTTTACACCAAGTCTTGGTTTTCTTAAACTTATCTCTTCAGTCTTCAGAGAGAAAAATAAAAACATCCCAAGGAGTGATACAGTAGTTACCTGGGACAAGCTCTAGGAGCTCCAGGTTGGTCTACTGTGCCTGTTTCATGCTTATAAACACTCATGTCCCAAAGGCAGACACACTGTCTGTATAAGTGAGTGGAAGGCCCAGGCCTGGGAGTCTCTGAGCTCACTTAACCAGCAGAGCTGAACTAACAGCCTTTTCCTCTGTGCCCCGTCCGCCCCCAGCCTGAATCAGGGAGCTTTGCCGACTCTGTCACAACTATATGGTTTTTCTCCACAAAATAACTGAGCACTTTTGGTGTTTCCAGGTGCTCACACAGGTTCTGGCTCACAAGTGCTCACAAATGGGTGGATGAATAGACAGATGGAATGGGGAAGAAAGTAAAAACATCTGGCACAGTGGTTTATGTCCCCTTTTCCCCCTGGAAACAACCATCATGTTCCAATGAGAGGTTGGAACATATTCTCGCAGGATCTGTGGGAATGCCTCATGGGCACCCCAGACCCTATGCTCTGGGATTCCAAACACTGAACAAAACCTCAATGACTAACAGCCACAGCCTGGAGAATGTGGCCATCAGAGGTCAGCCACTTCCCTGTTTCCTTGGTACCCAACAGATCCTATGACATATAAACAGTTCTCATGGGGCAGCACAGAAAAAGCCAATGGGTAAAGAGTTCAGCAAAGGGGTTGAAGCCTTGCCCCTGAGCCACATGGGCTCTTGATAATCTAACAAGTCTATTAAATAGGATTCATAGGGATAGAAAAGATTATTGAACTATGAGTGTCAAATGAGGGTCATCCGACACTCGTTCATTAATCAACTATTCACCGAACACTTATTAAGGCTGTGAAGGGGCACAGCAAGGGCTAGAAATGGTGGTGAGGCTATCTGTTTTAAACAGGGTAGTCAGGAAGGGTTTCTCTGAGAGGGGGCCTGAAAAAGGCAAAGGGCAAGGTGTCGCCTTGTAGGGAGGAGCCTGGATATAAACCTGCTGCAGACTATAGGCACCACAGAAGGAAGAGGTGGGGCTCCTGGTCCCAGAGGTTAGTGATCAGCTAACACCACTCTCGAATTCCCGCTACACCTGACACCGGATGCAGGAGGCACAGTGTGTGTTTCACGTACTGTGGGTTTCTCAGGTTCCTCCTGTTTTCACATGATCAACCCCATCATGATTCCAAACGGCCATAATAAACCTCTCATCTCCCCAGCCCTCGCCCAAGGGGCCATGCTATTATTTCTGTCTTCCTGGCCAGTCTGTCTGGATCATCTGACAAGCCTTACAGAGCTCCATCTTCCTACTTCCATCCTGACACTTGGTGCCCAACAGGCACCCACTAAATATGTGCCAAATGCTGAATGGGTGAGGCCCAAGTCTGATGCACCTCAGGAGCCCTAGAGGGGATTCAAAAATCTGGTACCACAGTGGAGCTACCAGGTGAGCTACAAAAATTGGTGTCTGCCCTGGTGTTGCCATTTTATCCAGATAACTACACTGTCCTCATACCCTGACGATGGAGGCAAAGGGCCAGTCCAGATGTGGTCCCTTGGGACACAGGCCAAGGCCCAGAGGTAGGAAGTATAGTGTATGCTTCTATATGCTGTTGCTTTGTTTTATTAACATCTGCATCGATCTCCAGCAGCCCTTAACCTCACCCTTAAGCTTCTATGCCCACAGATAATTTGGGGTTTGGGCCATGGTTTTTTCTAAGCCATTTATTTTGCAAATCCAAACCCAATTTGGAGTGCCCTTCAAAGCCGAGGAAGCTGCTGCAGATGGCTGAAGCTGACAGGCCCACAGGGAGTGACGCCTGGTGTTTTAGTCAGACCCTGTCTTCGAACACCATGGTTCCACGGACAGAAGTTTGGCCCCTATGACTTCCCTTCCTCTTTTTTAGAACATAGACAACTTTAAATTTCTTTAGAATACAAACAGGCAGACTGAGTGGTAAACAGATCTGACCCCTTATCTTTTATTTCTTTTTATTTGTCAGATGGGGAAAGAAGGGCCAGGGCAGAATGGTGGTAACCAGTCTCCGTTTTCCAGATGAATACACTGAGGTCAGCATCTCCCTCATAGTCCTAAACTAGTGATGGGCACAGCGGGAGAGAATCCGCATCTGTCTGATTCTAGAGGCACAAGCAGCCAGCACTGAGCTGGTTCACAAATGACTCTCCCCAATATTTCAGAAAAATGGATCACAGGCTGCTAGAAAAGTTCAGGGTGGACGGGGGTAGGCCAGGATGCATGCCCAACTCTGGCATTCCCTGAAGTCCAACAGAAAAGCACAGGGGGTTTGTTGGGGGGCTGAAGGACTTGTATGGCCGATCACAGGATTTCCAGCCTCCCTCGGGTATTGATTTCCTTGAAATACCACACAGAACCTGGTTCTGGAGAACACAGCTGTCATTTCAACCTTCTGTTCCTGAGGTTGCTTTAAGGCATACACTTTGTGGGTAGGGTGTCTGATCTATGTCCATGTGTGTTTCTGCATGTGTGGTGTGAATGAACATTGTATGTGTGCATTCTTGCACATGTTCCTAAAATCCTGTGGTATTGTATGTAATCAGATGGGGCTCAAATATGCATGTGTGTGTGTGTGCCTATAAAAATATACCAGGAGACAAGGGCTTAGCATCAGTCCATCTGTCCATTCATCCATCCATCCCCCACTCTCCTTTCTCTGTCTCCTTTTCTCATTTTCAGCCCCTCCTTTTTTCCCCAGCAGTTTGAAGGTATGGTTTCCCTTTCCACAGAGATAAATCTTCAATGACCTCAGTCATTCTCTGTATAGACTCCCTTCTGTGACCATGGCTACTGAGGGACCAAGGAGTGAAGTAAGGACATTAAAGAGGACAAGAAGGCTTCAGGTGGGGTTGAAATTAGGTCCAGTGCTTGCATGCCTCATGCTACTTTCTGGAAAGGTTTCTTTTCCCTCCCAGTGTTCTGTGGCTAACACAATGAGAAGGGGTCACAGTGCCCACTAGGGATGGCCATCCTTCGAGTGCCTTATCTATGTTTTACTGACTACACAGTGTCCTTATTAACTTCTCAGATTCAAGTCTGTTTTCACAAACAAGAAAAATCAAAGCCAAGCCCCTAAGCTACAAAGAGAAGCAAATGCTTCACTGTGGGCTACAGACAGTGCCTGGCACACAGCAGGACCCTCAAACCTACCCTCTAAACATGTCAGCACGCACCTTCTGGGTCACTGCAAAGGACGCCCTATCCAGTACTGGCTTCAAAAGAATTCCTTATTTTTCTCTTGGAATAAAATGAAGGGACATCAAGGGGCAAATGAACACATACAATTCTCCTAAGCACTTTTACAAAATACTGAAATTACATTTGTGAAATTGCTTCCAGCCCTGGTAAAATACACACATGGAACAGAAACCCCAAATATCTGCTAAATTATCCTTTCTAAGAGCAAAACAAAAACAAGCAAAGGAAGAGCAGAGGGGAGTGCCCTGCATGAACAAGCGAGATCCAGGTTGGATGATTTTATAGGTTGGGGCCCACCCTGCAGCACTGCATCCTGGGTAATGGGAAGCCAGAGGCCTCTGAACTTGGAAGGGAGAGGGGGGGAAAGCAAAACAAAACAAACTCTGTTGTTTTTTCCAATTCCTAATTATGTTTCTTAAGTAAGCTGAAATCAAAATGTTCTTTTTCCAAACAGCTTACACTCTCCGGGGCTATGTCTGACCTCTCTGCACCTTCTCCCTCCGAACTCCACAGGAACAGCTGAAAGCAGGAAGTGCTTTTGCTCAGGACCTCGTTCACAGAGTGAGAAAAGGCAGGGAAGGCCATGTGTAACTGGGAAGCGGAACAGCCTGTGCTCCACCAGGCAACTGGAGTAGAGGAGGCTGTCCACCTACACTGTCCAGGCACGTCCAAGGAAGCCAGCTGCCCAGGAAGAGCATCGTGTGAACCCAAATCACAGCTCTACCCCCAAGGCAAGTGAACTCAGACACACTTCTTACAGTCTCTGGATCCAGGAAATGGGAATATGCGTTGTGCCTTTCCCACATATCCTCCTGGACACAGAAATACTTGGTAAAAGCCAAATCACTCTCAGCAATAGAGATAAGGAAAGCCAGTGAGACAGGTCAGAGGGTTCAGGCCCTGAAAGCTGGGTGAAGGTAGAAGAGAGCTGATTCTGACCCCCATAAGGCACGCCACAGTGTGCACGCTATTCACACGGTACGGACACAAACCCGTGCGCTGACCAATGCGAGGGATCACTGGGATCAGAACCCTTGAATCTGAACGGTACAGCTGGTGCTTCTTGTAAACTTGACGGTTCACCCTGATCCTCTGGGTCTAATAACCTCCTCCTGCTATCTGTATACAGTGTGCTACCTCTAACAAAGGTGTCCGAGGCCTTCCAGAAAGCAATGCTTGCTTGCACCATAAACAAGCACTTCTAGCACTCTGTAGATTAAAAATGAACACACAGTCCCTACCTCACAGCAAGGTGACTTCTGCTGAGGCAGCACTGAGATGTTCCTTAAAAATTAAACTTAAATGTTCCTGGCTCATCCCCCCCACCCCCAAGGATTTCACATGAACTACATCCTTAGGGATGGAGATAAGCTGGATTGAGCGCTGCTTCTGTTGGAGGATAGAAACTTACCACCAGATACAGCATAGTGAACATGGAGAAGGAGGCGTGGCCTGAGAAGAAGGACTTCCTGCAAGCAAAAGAGAAGGCCATGAAAGGACCGTATTCACTGGGATTGACAACCCCAGCGTTCGCTCGTCTGTCTTCCTTTCCTAGACTCTGACCTTGACAGCAGACACTGAATCTCATTCACTTTTGCATCCTTGGTAGTGCTTTGGATACATGCCTGGAACATAGCAGGCACACATAAATACATAGAATGAATGAATGAATTTACCACCGCTGTATCATAATGACCTAATTACACATCTGTCTCAATCAATGGCTGTGAGTTCTTCAAGAGTAGGTACTATGCCTTCTCCCTCATCTACGCCAGAGCCCAGCACCTGGGGTGTTCAGTAGGCAGTCTCCAAACCACTGTGTCAAGATGGGTACCTACTGTTTCTGTGGGGGTGGCACCCTACCTGGCCTCCTGTACTTTGCTGTCTTCTCCTCTGCACCTGTAGTTCTGAATGTAGCCCTCAGAGCAATTGATCTGACTGAAATCAGGGTTGCAGACGCTCAGGAAGTGAGGCCTCAGGCGTCCGATGGACACTTTGGCGATGTCTGTGAAGGACTGGCTAATGGCACAGCCGAAAAGGAAGCATCCCACTTGCTTATAGAGAGCGGCCACATAAGGGTTCTGAATGGTGGATCGGGACTTCTCCTTGAGGTAATAGATCCGGTAGAATTCCCCTGTGATGATCTGAAAGGAAAACAAGAGGGAGTTAGGAAGACCTGAGGTATCCTCAAAGACCACATTCAGTGACACAGGAGAATAGATTCAGTATTTAACTACAAAGTACAATCTATAGAATCCTAATTTCCCACATAAGTGTGTATATACACATAAACATCCTTATGTCCCCATAGTATCTCCATAGCAACAATAAAGCCCACCCACAAAATAAGTGTATGCATGTACACATTTGAGACTAACCTGTATGTATATATATATGTTCATCAAAAAAGGGCGCAGCTACAGAAAACAGAAGAAAATTAAGCCTCAAGGGCACTATTACATGTCAGGGGACCCACAGAGGCAAATCTTAGGGTTCTGGGATGTGGTGAAGGTATAGTAAGACCACTGAGTCTGCATTGATGGGTGTTTCCACAGTCCACAGGGGACACCACAGTGAGGTCCCGAGTGACTCCAGCCTCTGCCACCCACTCCACACACGGGCTCTACAGCTCAAGTTTCAGCCGCCTTCCCCATAAAAGCTTGCCTTTGCAAAGTCACTGGTCTATAGGAGATAATGGTGGTGGAAATGTGCTGAGTCATGGAAAGAGAGGCTTTTTTATTTTTATTATTTAACATTTACTTATCTATTTACTTACTTACTTTTCTATACTGAGGATTGAACCTAAGGCCCCACACTGACTGACATCTCTAGCCCTATTTTATTTTTCACATACGTAGTATGATTGAAAAAAACAAAACACTGGTCTAACCTGGGCACAGTGGCACACACCTACAATCCCAGCACTGGAAAGACTAGGCAGGAAGATCAAGAATTCAAGGACAGACTGGGGCTCCACAGTGAGACTCTTAAAATCAAACAGAAACACCTAAATAAAAGCCAAGACACATCATGGTGCCTTTAGGAGTCAGGAGTTCCTCAACCAGGCTGGGGTTTCTCCTTAGGTTTGAGAGCCAAAGAAGGAGGCTGGTTCCCATGCTCTTCTCACAATGGCTTCCTGCTGCTCAAACTGCCTGGCTTTCCAGTAAGCAAGGGCCAGCTGTCGCTCTGTAAGGTAACTGTGGACAGCATCTTTTTGTCATTAGACCAAACTGCCTTTGGTGATGCACATGTGGGTAATGTCCCTCTGTCACCAGACCAAATTGCTCAGAGTGTAGAACCGTGCCGTGCCGCGCCCCCTCTCTTAACTCCACAGCACAGCTGTGGCCACTTCCTGGTCGCAACCCCAGGCCAGGGGCAGTGATGGTCAGCTCATCACTCACCACAAAAGTCCCTTTTACACTTCCTCCCACGAAGGATTATGGGTCACACTTGCTCTTTCAGCGAGAAGATATGTTCACAACCACAAGGGAAGCCGTAGACTAGCACATCCGGGACAGTCCTTTGCAGTGGTTCCCTTATTCCTTCACAGTGGGGCAAGGCTTCAAGGCATGGGTCTAATTCGGGTCCTCAAAGGCCCCAAGGTGTGGAGAAGGATGGTGTGTAGGATAAACACAGCAGCTGGGCCCAGGCACAAACAGGGGCAGGAGAGGGAGCAACCCTCACTGACACAAGAGCCCCGTCAACAAATGTGCTGTGTTTGTAAGTGCCACACTTCTCCAGATCACACTGAGGATGATGCTACAGGAATGGTCAGGGCTGGTCCAGTCAGCACACTTGTCTAGCTATTTCCTGAGAAAGCAGAGTGTTTAGTTTTCTTTGTTTGTTTTTTAACAGGTGCTCAGAAATGCTCACTGAAGGAACAGACAAATGTCTCGGAGCGGGAAAGGAATCAATCCTTGGCAAAGCATGACTTGGAAATGTCCCCCAGTCCTTGCGAAGGTCCCTCTGATTACAGATAACAGATGAAATCTAAGTGCCATGGCAGTTCAGAAATGAAGGCAACCATTCTGTGCTGAAGAGAAGGGGACCCAAATAAATGTGTGCCCAAAGATGAACGGGGGACACTCATTCTTCCCCTATCCATGATCCATTACTTCCCGCTTCAACCTGTTTACACTTTTACCCCATGGCATCTTACGGGCTAACACATTCCAGATGTTCATTGCCAAAGCCTCGCCCGCTGACTCCTGATTCTTTAATTACAAATCACAATCAGGTGTGTTTATGTGCAGGGGAAGGGGGTGGCCCCTGTATGAGTATCAAGTAACCATGGTGGGAGTCCTCACACACCGGGTGAATGTGGTGCAGGCCACATTCTAACTGCAGAATCATGACTCATGACTTCCTAAGAGCAATGGCATTAACTCTCCAGCTTCTGAGCTAGCTTCCTAACGAAGCAGAGGCAACAGGTACCAGACATCAGTAGAGGAAGGTCACTTGTAAAAACCACCTATAAGCCAGGAGCAGAACCGAGGTCCCGACGCAATGCCTTTGGATTGCTCCTGAGTTTCCAGAACCAGACCACTGACTTAGACAAAGAAACCCTGGCGCAAGCATTATGTTGTGTGACTTTCTGTTCCCGGTGACAAAGAACTTGTGGGTTTCTACTGCAAATTAGCATCTTTTTACATAGATTTACTGGTTAGTTTCAGGCAAGAGTCACTGCTGTGTAGGACACTTTAGGGAGAAAAGGTTTTATGACAAATTGAGGACCTTCTTCAGCCCTAACTTCCCAACATTCTGAAACTCCTACGGTATGGCCTTCTCAGAAGACTCTAAGTGATGATTCTGGTAATGGAGGGAAGACCAAGGGGGAGAGGGAGGGAGGGGGGTGCATGTTCCCTCGAACTCCTGATGATGTAAGTTCTCACAGTTCTTTTCAACTCTAGTTTCATTTGGTCTGCAGCTGTCCACAGACAAGCCCATTGTACAGATAGGGATTCTGGGGCTCTCTGACGAATGGGGTCTGGGAGATGACCAAGGAGTAAAATCCCCGTCCCTCGGTTCCAAGATATGGACAGGCTACCCAGGGTTCATCCCGTTAGCTCTATTGTTATCGAAATCATTTTCTATGCTGGAGGAACAGTTGTGTCTCCAGGACAGCCCGGCTGAAGCCATTTAGCAGACACACGGCTCTGGGACCACATGGCTCCTGGAGCCGCCCTGACAGATTGCACAGTTAATGAGCAGCAAATTATGTATTTTCCCCATCCCTTGTACAGAAGGGTCTCGGAGTCGACAACACAGCCATAAATCATCATTATGAACCAGGGGACTCGGCTTCTTGTAATCCTAACCCTTAAAGACTATTTAATGAAACTTGGGCCGCACCTCTGCAGGAGAGGTGAGGGCTTAAACCGCTCCCTGACATGTTACTCGCCTTCTCTGGAGTCTCAGATTTACTACTTTCGGACTTTATTCATTATTCACAATGTTTTCATTCCTGGCTCATAAAATGAGCACTCCCCCACCCCCACCTTACCCCCCTCCTCCAAAGGCTTGGACCCCACCCCCAGGGCTCTCATTCCTGCCTCAGTCAGCAAAGTTCTGATAAGTTTCACTTTGGGGGAAAAATGCCTTCTATGTTGATCTCTCTGAAGCAGCTAGCAGCAGATCTAGGGGTGATGGCTGGCTGCCAGCCGAGAAGAACGCTCCCCTACCTGCCTTTTAAGGAGCTTGGCCCAGAGTCTGGAAACTCACACAGAGGAAGGCATGGCAATTAAGCTAGAAGGGACAGAAAGGGACGGGTCCTGGCTGGCAAGCCAGTGGCTGGGAAGTTGTCTCCAAGTGTAAGAGAGAGCCTCTTCCTGCCTTTTGTGGTGAAAAAGAGGCCAGCTACCCACATCTTTACGGATGTTAACCATTCCGGAGGGGAAAAGGGAAGGGTCTTTAGGCTAGCCTCAGTGGGTAGGAAAGGGCATGGTGTGGAGAAAGGGGCACCAACCTTGGAGCCAGAAAGTCTCAGTCTGATCCGTCTACTACTTGACTTCATGACTTCACCTGTCTGGGCTTCGTGTCCCCTTATAGAAAATGGCATTAATAATATCCACCTGGCGAGCCCGGCAGGAATTCAATAAATAGGTGATACGTCAAATGCCAGGCACTTCCAGAAGCTCATTTTGGTTTTGGTTGGGGTTTTTGTTTGTGTGTTTGTTTTCCTTTTTTCTTCTTACATGATTAGGAGGGGGTTGAGAGGGAAAGCCAAACCAAACCAAACCAACCAACCAACCAAACAAACAAACAAAACAACCTAAAAGCACTATTTATTTCTAAGCGTTGTCTGGAAGAGAACAATCCAAACTGGATGTGGGGAGGATGCCCTGCCAGGTCAGAAGCGGAAAATTCATGTGTGGTCATTTTGATCTTTCCAGGAAACAAGACAGAAGAGGAGGCCACTGCAGAAGGACCCACCCCACTACTCTGTGCTCTGTTATATCAAACATTTTGCTCTATTTATAAATCACCCCGAGAAAAGCCATATTTTTACACAGTGTGTCCTAACAATTCCCCATCTAGAAACGGAGACATGTTCCCCAGTTGACTCGGAAGGGCTAATGTTCCTTCTCTGATGCTTTAAAGATATTTACATAGCACTCTCCAGCTTACAAAGTGCTTTTCCCTCCCCAGG
The DNA here is from genome assembly GCF_963924665.1 of Micromys minutus. Taxonomy (NCBI): domain Eukaryota; kingdom Metazoa; phylum Chordata; class Mammalia; order Rodentia; family Muridae; genus Micromys; species Micromys minutus. The sequence goes on along the minus strand of NC_137978.1, from coordinate 24,771,894 downwards.
TTGTCCGTCTTTCACAGCGCCCTGTGGGTCACTCAAGGCCAGAGAGACCAGCGAGTCACTCTGAATTAAAGGGAGAGGTGGGCAGGACGGCCTTGCAGCTCCACCGCTGATACCTGCCTTTCTCCTTCACTCTTGGGCTCTTCCTAATGGTACCAAGACAGCTGGTCCAAAGACACACAGGTAAAGTCTTTGTAGTGGGTTGGTTGCAACCAGATCTTGGGAGCCAGTATTTAGCATTTAAATACAAGTAGCCCCAGACCAACCTCCCTACAGGTCTTGATTTCTCATAGCTGGTCTGTATGTTTACTTTCTTGTCAGCTCTACCCTAACCCCATACCTCATGTGTGTGTATGTGCATTAACAAACATCTTTGTGCCAGGAGATGATGGAGAATCTTTTTCTTTTCCTTCTCAGTCTCGAGGCTAAGGGAAAATATAATACACTTGGGTTCTGCCTTTCGAGATGGAAGCAAGAATGGAGCCGGGTTTTCTCGGCAGCCAAATGTTCCATCTGCTAGAAGGAAGCTGCCAGGTCATTACTTAAGTAGAAGTAAGGGACTGGAAAATTCCCACTCAACTGTCTCCAGCATTTTGGCACTTCTGTGGCATTGCTGCCTGGGAAAGGCGATAACGTCACAGACATTTGTAAGGCTACAGTGGCAACTCTGGGCTTCATGGGTGTGACAACTCTGACCTCTAACACATGGAGGATGAAGAGGCCAGGGAAACCTCAGAAGCCCATTATGGCTGCAACCATGAGTGGCTGCCCTGTGCCCACAGGTCTCCTGAAGAAGACGGTTTGAAGTACCGTTATTTTCCCAAATAGTAAGCATTCGCAGCCAAAGGCCTCCTTGAAGAGACACATTGCCAGTCTTCTGGCAACTCTCTCCAGAGTGTTTCGTGCTGCCAACTTCACGGTCCTCTTTCATGTTGAATGTGTCAGGTTTCCTTTAGATTGCACCACCAGGCATTTCTTCCTATTTCCAAGTTACAGTCTCAGTTTCCAGTGTCTCCACATCGCTTCTACTCAACACATGTAAGTCTTCGGTAGCGTGGGACCCTGGCTCTCTGCTGAGCTGTTAGCTGCTTCAATAGCTCGGTAAAGATGACCTAAGGGCAAACGGCTCCTCCCATCAATCCTGTTCCTGGCTTCTGATAATTCATCCAAATGAACACAAAACCAACACCAGCAAAATTTAAGATTAAACCCAGCCCCACCCTCCTCTGCCAAACTACTTCCACGATCCTTGTATTTCCACTCCATGTGTCCCTAAACCTAACTACAAAAACCTAGAACCTGAGACCCCTTCTTTTTCCCTTTCCCACAGCCATTGGCTTCTCTATTCACAGGTCCCTGGTGTCATCTTTTTTCTCTGGTTCCTCTGGCCACCATGAAGGTTCAGGCTTCGTGGTTAAAAAAAAGCAACCCTGCTAACTTAGAACAATATTCCTGTTGCTGTTCTCTAGCAATTAACTGGAGTGAAAATTTCTCACCACCAGAGACCTTGACAGTCTTGCCCTGGTCTTTTGTCTACCTGAACTTAGTCCGCTGCCCTCTACCCTGTTTCTCTAGCCAAACAGGTCTGCTTTGCAGTTCCGGAAAGCGCCCTAGAGTTGCAAAATCTCCCCCATTGTTACAGAAACCCCCTCTACAGCAAGTCAGGATCGCTGATGAAAATCCCATCCTTCCCCTTGGAGGAGGCGTTCAAGTGCCAGCTGGCTTTGGCACCAAATGCAGACATTTTCACCTCTGCACCTGGAGTCACAGGCGTGCTACACCTGGCTCCTTATCCAGACAGAAGGGTGGTGCTAGTATCAGCAGCTAGACAGCCAGCAGATAGATAGGATACTTGCCCATTAAAAACGATGACCAAGTCTTTTTGTGTGAAAATATCCCAAAGTCCTCTTTCTCGGAGACCTCTGGGACTGCATACCTCAGTCTTTACACTTGGTGACTGAGTAGCAGGAGGGGAGAACAGTAGATTTTCTCAGTTTATTTCTTAGTCCCAAGTAGAAGGAAAACTTGGCGTACAATTTCCTTAAAGCGCTTTCATCCCTAATTCTTTTCCTCCTTAAGCTTCAACAGCACAGCGAGTGTACTCTTGCCTTTCTGTTAGACCACACGCTTCAAGGGCAAAATCACACCCTAGACCTCAGCTTATGGGCCCCAGTGTCTACCACAATGACTGTGTGGTATGAGAAAAAAAAACCCACTAAGCATCTTCCTTCACACAGTAGGTGGTGGTCATCCTTCTCTTCCTGCCCTTCTTCTTTTTCTCCTGTACTGGCCTACTGAGTCTAGGGCCTTGCACTTAGCTTGTCTCCTCTGCTTAGGCCATCTCACATACATGTAACTTTCCAATACTAAGAACTATACATTTTTATAGTTGACTAAAGAAAGACAAAGAACATTTTACATAGCCCTAAATACACTGCAGATTTTTTTTTTTAAATCTTTTTTTTTCCCCATTATACTACTTGGGCTTTTTAAGCAGGCCAGACCCAAGTTTTAATTCCTACTTTCACTTTTATTCAGCATAGTAACCTTGGACTAAATCACTTTCCAGAGTAGGCTTCAATGTCTACACTTACTCAGAAAATAGGGAAAATAATGCCTACTTCACAAAGCCACTGAAGAGCATTTAAGATAAGGCAAATGAGTTTCTAGTCCTCAGCTAGCTTATAAAAGGATCTGACTCTATCCCCGCCTGCTATACTGACTCACACAGAATCTATCCCTTAGTCTCACAGAACTGTTATTTAAAACGGAGACTCGTCAGCTTCATCCTAGATACCGATTTCAAATAGTCATGAACCCCAAGGACTGTGTGGCTGGAAGGGAAGGGCTGCCAGCCTTTTCTCTTTTCCAGGCAGCGGAGTGACTCGGGAGGTGGTGAGGGAACAAATGGAACCCTAGACAGGGGCAGTCAATGCTTGTTTGGTAAATCGCAAATAGATGCCCCCTCCCACAAGCCCCCAGGGATGAGGGTCTCTGAAGAACTCTGCAGCCATCTGATCAGGGGACAGCATAACTGATTAATGTGGCCTCTCTCTCTGTTGGTGGTCTTGGTAATTGCACAGATGGAGTGGATTGTAAACTGGGGGACTGGGTCTCCCACTAACTCACTGCTGGACCAGCACAGCCTCACCTTAAAAAGAAAAAGCCTCAACTAACCTTTAATGAGGAGCAATGTTGGGGAACCTTGTTTTCTTGGCAGAACTCTTACAGATAAAGGGAGGTTGGGGTGGGGTGGGGACCTAATGAAGTCCAGATGTGGGCCAAATGAAGCCTGATCCTGAACAAACAAGTCCTGGAGGTATTGAGCTCTTCTTCTTGTGTCTTCAGTAAGAAATTTGCATGTGGCACAGGGCATGCCCCCGTATTCCACACGGAGCATATTTGAGGCTTTTGGGAAACAAACAGAATCCTTCAGCATCTCAGGACCAGTGCTTTTGATTTTTTTTTTTTTTTTTGTCCACGACTGAAAGTATAGGTGGTCATTTTTATACACTTATACAAAGTGCCACAGTGCGCATCTTGAACTAACAACATCAGATCATACTGGATCTATCCCCACCTTGTGGAGCTGACAGAACACGGACTTATCAATAAGAGAAACCAGCACACTAACTACAGGACTAGAGGCAGGCAGGCTCCCACCTCTACTCAAGGCAGTTCTCGGGGGATTTTTGGAAGGTGGGGGAGGAGGCAGTCAAAAGGTTGCTTCCTGACGATACCTGCCTGAAGTTTACTCAGTGCCTATCATGTTCCATCAGAAGACCTGGCCTCTGTCTCCCAGAAACGTGTCACCCAGCAGGAGGGACCAAAGCTAGTCAGGAACCCATGACAAGGCACTGTTGGCTTGTGTGAGATGGGGCATTGGCTGGTTGTCCCCGAAACAATGTGCCTTTTGCCATCAACACCCCACACCTGGGACACTAGAGACCTGCTAAAGAGCTGTGAGGGAGGGGCAGACTGCAGAGGTGTTAGACTCTGAAAGCCTTGGTTGTAGGATAAAGACTTCGCCGGTTATATAGAAGCCATTACTATCCTTGAGCCTCGGTTCTTATATTCATTCCCCCAGGATGACTACCAGGGACCAGTAAGAGGATGCACAGACAGACGATCTACCCCACGGACAAGGTCTCACTGCAGAAAAGAAAGTGTACAGGGCAATGATCACACATGGGAGAGCCCTGGATGGAAAGGCCAAAATAAGCCCAGGGAGTTAATGACCGCTCACCTTACCTTTACAGTCAGGTGGTGCCAAAGCGTGGGTTTCTTTGGGAGGAGTACTCTGCACAGCTGGGTCTCTGAGGGGAGGTAGCATCCTCCCTCCAGCAGGGAGGGAGGATGACCTGTGACATCCCCGTGCATCCATTTCTGGATAGCAGCAATCTATGTGAACCCATCTTGGGATGTGAGCTTGGGAAGCACCGGGCCCCTGTTTATTGAACAGAACAGTGAGCATTTTGGAGCCATATTAAGACCTTTTCCCATATCACACTTGATGGGGAGACGCAAGGTGCCAGATCGGTCATGGGATTTTACTGGTTGCTCCTACCCTGCCTGGCTGCTGCTAGGTCATTAAGCCTTTTCAAGGCAGGGTAGCGACTGTTGCTGTGTGGACCTGGAAGGAAGGAATTCTTCTTATGCTATAATTCCAGAATCCGACACACATCTGAAAAAGAGGTCAAAATGACGAGAGTTTTTCCATAGGTTCCGCCTCAGAAAGGTGTCTGCTTTCTCCATAACCTCTCTCTGACAGCCTGCATCTCGAAATTACCCGATCTCCTCCACCCACCACCATTCCACCCCTTTGTGTGGCATCTGGGCAAACTGGATCAAGGGCATCCAAATCAGCCAACGCTCCTCTCATGGTCTGCAACAAGCCTGACAGTGAGCAGAAGGTTCAGGCCAATTCAGTAGCGAGCTGATTTCCACTTCTGCAAACTTGCCTGCCTGTCCCCTCCGGCTCTCTGGTCAGAAGCCCGATTATTGGTGAAGGCAGCCGAGCTCATGGGGCAGTCAAGATGGGGGAGTGGGAAGTGTAGCCTGCTGCTGTTGTCTGTAGCTCATGCAGCTTTTCCAGAACTGATCCTACCAAAGCGAGTTACTCATCTGCTTCTGAGGCCTTCACTGAACTTTTCTCCAGGAGCACTCTTGGCACTACAAGAAGCAAGCAGGCAGGCTAGTGGAGCACTGCAGGTGACAGGAGCGCACAGGTGACATGTGCCTCTGGCTGGAATGCATTGGAGGCTGCAGCAGGAGGTAGTGGTCCTCTAGCAAAGAGAAGCAGGAGGCCTCGGATCTAACTAACTAGTGACACAAAAACTAACTAGTGAAAAAAAAAAAGATTAGTGACCCCCATTTTGGCTCAGTTATGTCACCACACTTTGACACAGTGTCCTTGTTTGTAATAAAGGCAGCCAAATTTTATTGAGTAAATTTTACTGTGTCTTGCACTGAGTTACTACTGTATGTGCATTTGTGTGTGTGTGCATGTGTGTGTGTGTGCATGTGTGTGTGTGTGTGTGTTTATGTGTGCTGATCTCATTTCAAAAACCTTAGCAAACATGACTACTTACACACTCTTTTCATTTAACAGATGAACCTACTGAGTGAGGCTCATCAACTTGCAACCCGCCCCACAGCAGAGGAGCTTGGATGTGATCCAGAGCTTAGACCTTTGTCTAGATCTTGGTGTTTCTTTAAGGGTGAACTTTATCAACACAGTCCCCATGTTTCCCCCAGAACACAGTAGCTCTTGACCAGGGCAGCTGCTATTGCTATGTATTTTTTTTTTCTTCCAGAAATTTTTAAATTATTCCTTTACTATTGGCAGAGGAGGTTGGCACGTGTATCATATTGACCAGTGGAGGTCAGGCCAAAGGAAAACTTTCTGGGGTTGATTCTTTCCTTCCTCTTTTAGGTGGGTTCCAGGAGTCAAATTCATATTGTATAGCAAGCCCTCCCACCTGCTGACCTATATCTCATTAACCCTGCTGTGTATCTTTCTTGGTGTGTCTCTGAACCATACAAAGGCTTGACTGAAATCTGTTTTGCTCACATTATTGCTTATCCTATACGGAAGAGTCCAGCACAGGACTGTTTCAGGAAAATCTGGGTACCTAGGAGACACATCAAGGTGACACTGATCAAGGGACAGGACCATGAAGCAACCAAGAGCAGGTGTGAAAAGAAACTAGGAATGTTAGAAGCTCTGGGGGAGGCATTCAGCAGGAGCAGAACTGCTGACCAGGGACTTAGGAAGGAGAGAACAGCCTCCAGACAAGCCTCTTGCCTTAACATTTCCTTTGCCTACCCTGGGGCCTGAGAGAAGCCTGTGTATAAGGCTGTGCACACTTCATCTAGCAAACTTTACAGGTGCTTGTGTGACTTCCTTCTGAGAAACTGTGAACACTGTTCTGATTTTACAGATGAGAAAACGGAGGGTTTCTGATGCCAATCTCTCACTTGATTCGCACTGGTGTTTAATTCACTTTCCACTGTGTGTCTGCCAACAGCCCCATGGCATGCTGGGAATAGCACCTGGTAGAATTCGGGAACAGCATGTGATGTACCTGTCCTGGACCTGTTCTTATCACAAGACTCCTAGATTATAATGGGCTCTCTGAAAGCATTCAATTAGCCAATCCCCTGGTTGTCAAGAACACCTGTTCAAACCTCGGCATGCAATACTCTATAATTATCTGCCTTCCACAACAAATGCCCTTTTCAGGAAAAGCCATTCTTCCAGGAGAACTCACTCCCACAACCATCAATTTGGAGCAATAGTAAATTGGACCTTTTATTTTTCAGCTTTTGAACAGAGCTCCTTAATGCACCCTCCCCAAGCTACTAGTCTGCCAAATGGGTTGTTTTTCTTGTAAAGATTGGAAAGAATTCTACAAGCTCTCTTTGTTATTGCCTAAATTCAAACTGTTGATTGTGTGTCTGGCTTATGAGAGAGAGAGAGAGAGAGATAGAGAGAGAGAGAGAGAAGAGGGGGATCTCAGAGTTTACAACCAGATTAGCAAGTGACAAGAAAAACTTGTGTTACCAGTATCTTCCCCGTCACAACCCAGACCAGGCCAGATAAGCTAACTGCCTATCCCCTGGAGCAGTTCATCTGGAAAGGTTAGCTATCCTGAAACACATGTCTGAACGTTGGGAAAGGGGTGTTGAAATCAGCCAGGCGCAGTGAACCCCAGGTCGCACTGGCTATAGGCTAAAGCAGCCCAAGGCTCTATTTCCAAGCTAAGCTCCACAGAAGAGCAATTCAAGGATCTACAGGATCTGTACGTAGCTGATGGGTTGTCTCTCCTTTTCACCCACACCGCAGGAGTTCAAGGGCAGAGGACAAACATGGAAAATCCTGGAGGCACAGGCAGTTATAAAAATATAAACCTCACAAATCATACTACTGGCTTTCAAAGAATGACCTTCCCCATCTGCAGTCTCAAATGGACACACTAAAAGAGGGTAGGGCCCAGGTGGGCCACACCCACATTCTCAGGAGCTAGCTAGTACTGCTCAAAAGAATTCTGGACCTTGTCATAGTCCGTGTGTGGCACCTTTCTGCAGTGTTGTCCATGGGGAGCTATCCTTTAAGGGAAGCACATGGAAGGCTGGACTTTTTACTTACACCCCACTAACCTGTTCAGCAATCAAGAGTTTTAATACAGTTTTTGGTAACTCATCAATTAAGTATTTTAATACTCACCGTGCTGCTAGTTCTATGTTAACTTGACACAAGCTAGAGTCATTTGAGAAAAGGAAACCTCAATGTGCCTGTGGGTACTTCTGTGGGGTACCTTTTAAATTGATGATAACTGTGGGCAATGCCACCCCTGGGCTGGTGGTCCTAGGTGCTTAAAGAAAGCAAGCTGAACAAGACATGGAGTGACATGTCAGCAAGCAGCATTTCTTCATGGCCTCTGCTTCGGCTTCTTCCTCCAGGTTTCTGCCCTGACTTTCCTCAGTATTGGACTGCTACCTGGAAATGTAAACCGAAGTAGACCCTTTCCTCCCCAAGTTGCTTTTGTTCAGCAATAGACACCCTTGATCTTTCATACTCTACCGTGACACCGAGACACAACACCCACCCTCAGTGTTGGAGATACGGGCTTGCTAGTGGAGGGTGGGGTCTGGATTGGATGCTCGGAATTCCAAATCCTATTTATCTTTCCACCACAGCCAAGGGGCCGGAAAACTAAACAGTAGGCTACAGCGTTGCAAGGACATGGTCACTACTACTGCAGCTCAGCAGAGGTGAGGCAAGACCACAGAAAACACCTTGGCTAGTGGACAAGGATAGGACTCAGCCTTCTAGCACAGCGTCTCAGAGACCAGGCAGTGACGTAAGAGATGTCTCAGTGTTCATCTCAACTCTGCCATTTTATGGACGTATTTAAACTCCACAGGATTGTTGTGAAGATAGTGCATATTAACTAGCATAGAAAGAGTTTGCTAAATGTTCATACATTTATCTCCCAGTAGATGTTGACTTCTGGAAACAGTATTAAACTGCAAAAGACAAAACAAGACTGAAGTTCTCTCTGGTGGCAATGTCTTTTGGCTGCCCGCAGACGTCAGTTGGCTTAGATATTTTGCTGTCCAGTGAGGAGAAAGTCAGATCGGCATGGCAGAGGTAAGGAGACACTTACCGCCAGGATGGCGATGACAATCCCCACCGCACAGAGCACGGCGTCGTTTATGGTCTCACTGACTTTCAGGGGATACTTGATGCTCTCGTCATTGCAGTAAAACCCTCGGCGATAAGGCTTAATGGTGCTGGTCTCGATGATGAGGAAGGGCAGAGCCGCTGGGAGTACACACATGGGGGAGGGGGAGAGAAAAGGGAAAACGTCAGTGCAAAGAAGCCGAAGAGCCACGCGTTCCAGCAGAGGCTAGCCCGAGTATCCGATGGAAATACCAGTGAAATTCCAACATTTGTGGTATTGTCTGAGGTATTCTGCAGTGTCTGTGGCACTTTCACCAAGAGTCCTATCTACCGACCCTTTCACTGCCCCAGAGAAAACAGCACTGTCCTCTGGTCTGTTTGTTTTTACCAAAGCACTCAAAGAGGTCGTGGAAGAGTAGGGAACAGGGTCTTCACCATACCCTCATAAAAATTAATAGCAGATTTTTAAGAAACACCAGGCTAATAATAGTCAGTTGGGTATCCAGAGTGACCGCTCTGGGGCCCTTATCTCTGCTCTGAGGAGCTCATCTGACCTTGCTCCATGCAGTCTCTCGGCCATCAGAGTCAGATAACCTGGAGTTGAATCCCAGATCCACCAGCCCATAGCCATGGAGTCATGGCTCCCGTTCTCAGACCAACTCCCGCATCCCAGGCACCTCACAGGAAATGCGAGTGCCGAGCAGTACTTCCCCACACATAAAGCCTCTTCCAAAGGCTCTGGATCAATAGATGCCAACGCCAAGTCTTTTCCTTCGCTATTCAGAGAGTTGAGCTCAGCCCTTTCATCTGATATCCCAGGCGGGAGCCCGGCACAGTAAGCACCAGGCTGTTCTTAAAGCAGTGGCTGGTTAGCAGTGATTCTCTCAGAAGTCATTATTATTAGATCTTACCACCTGTCCCCAAAAGTCTGAAAGCATAGAGAGCAAATGCCGACGGTAGGTAGGTCTTCAATGGAAACTGTCATCACCTCCTACTAGGGAGCTTGTTGTTTCCAGTCTCAATTATGTAGCCCTGGCTATCCTGGAACTCACAGAGATTCTCATGCCTCTGCCTCCCGAGTGCTGGGATCAAAGGCACATGCTATTTATTACACCTGGCTGATTTACTTCTTGAAAGGCTCTCACTATTGGCATGTTATTGCCTTGCTAAATGCCGCTAGTGGCTCTTCCCATAATGTAAAGCTACTAACCCTGACCCAAGGCATGCCCCAGATCAGAACCTTTCTTCTCCACCTCCAGCTCCGCCAGTCCTCTGCACACCAAGAAGTGGTTGGTGTACAGGGTCTGGCTCACACAGATCCGTCTCTGGGTTTATGTACTGAACATTATAGTAAACTAGAGAGGTCACTCTAAAGCACCCTTTAGCACTACTCCCTCCCTTCCTCAAGGGGAAAATCAAGAGCTCTCTTTCCCTCGAGAAGAGCTTGAGGTCAACCTCTCTAAGTGCCTAAATCCTTCATTTAACACTGCAAATTGGTTTCATCGAAATGTGAAATTCATTTGTGGGGGGATATGGGTGGAGACCAAAATAAGCAGTTGTTTAAAAAGTAAAATTCTCTTTTCATTTAAAAAAATATTCATGTCACATTGTTCAAAGCCCCAGACTGTCTCTGAAAAAGAAAAAAAAGGTACCATGAACTGCACAACTTTTCAATGACTTTGGTTCCCGACCAGCAGCGGTAAAAACACCAGCTTCCCCCCCAAAAAAAGTGTATTTATGTATCACAGTGCATACACACATGGATTTATTTGGTTTTATTCTTTGGATTTATTTGAATTCTACAGCTATTTATTTTGTGACCCCTAACTGCTTCCTGCTAGAACAACAATTTACTTTATCAAAACCATACTAGTGCTTTGAAAAGAACAGAAACACACGGCAGTATCAGTGACCTTCTCAAAGTAAACACAGAGGGGCCCTGAAAGGCAATAACCATTAACGTTAAACTCTCCCTGCCTTGGAGTGGAGGGGTGGGGAGGCAGGGGATAAGAGCGCAGAAGCAGTAGTGAACTCAGCTGATGTTCTGGGGTTGGGCCTGGGAGAGATATCATCTGGGGCTCCGCCCATTTTTAACTCTATGGCCTAGAGACTTTGAAATAGGATCAAATTGGCTATGAAGAGAGGCTGAGAAGCAAGAAACTGATATTGTGGCATAATTTTAGAACTGTGTGTTGTGATGATGAGATGCTGCTAGGCTGAGCTGGGCCTCTGAGATGCTTTAGGAGCTAAAGTGTTGCTAAGAAAACCCGTCAGGATAGGAACAGACTCTGGGTGTCTGACATTTGTAGCTCACACTTAAGACTTCTAGCATCTATATTCAATAGTTTTCACATGATAGGCCTGTAAAACATATATTTCTGAGAACAAGACATGTGTAAAAGAGCTCTGGAGTTAGAGTTAGACTCATGATCTCAGGGTTGCTGTTCTATGTGAGCAGGGTTTTTTTTTTTTTTTTTTTTTTTTTTTTTTTTTTTTTTTGGTTTTTTGGTTTTAACATCTTCAAAATTCCCTTTCTTATCTGCTAAATGAAAAGGATGAAATCTAACTTCAGTTTTACTGGGATGATGGAATAAACTGATGTGTTCATTCATTCACTCAACAAGTATGTATTGATTTTTAACTATGTTTGTTTGGTCTAGAAATACAAGAATATCCAGACACTGCCCTCAAGGAGTATCCAATCCAGTTAGGGAAGGTGTGCACAAGTGTATCCGTCTAGGAAGATTTAGTTGAAAGAGATTCAAGGTAGTACACTGGTCAGTAACAACACAGAGTCTAAGTAACACACTGTGGCCAAATGATGTCAAAAGGAGAAAGGGGCCCGAGGAGATGGCTCAGGAAGAAAACGTCTGACTAGTTCTTTTGACCTCTGTTTGGCTGGGAACAACACAGACAGATGCTTTATTTGCCTGTGGCTTGTGGAAGGTTTCCGGTTCTGATTATACGGGTGCTGACTAGAAATAGACAAGACGTTTAGATTCTGTTTATTTTCTTGAAAGGCGTGGAGATATCATTTAGAAAACCCATCGGCCTTTTCTATCTCCCTTACAAACTTGTGGTATTTACTGAGGGTGATGCCAGTCAAATCTTGACTTCAATCCAGAAAGAGCTGATGGACACCGAAGAATATTCCCGTAACTGGACAGCTAGTTCTTGAGTCAAGAGACTATGCTTAGCTGCAGGAGAGCAATGAGGAAGAGAAGGAGGTGTCCTTTCCCAAGTCTGTTCCCACTGTAGCCACTGTTTTTATTAACTTCTATTGTCTTCATTTAGTCTCAAGAAAACAAAGTCCCAGCGCCAGAGGACAAGGTGCTAGACTTGGCCTTTGCCCTGGGGCGAAGTTCACGTGGTTAAGGAGTCCCGAACCCAAGAGTGACAAAATATTAGGAGGGCCATGGCTGAGGCTTGTGTAGAAAGACACTGAGAGAGGAAAAAAATGCCTCTACTGAGCATCAGAAGTGTCCTGATAGGGATGGAGCCTGGAGCTGACCCTGCATGAGTTGGAGAAGCTTTTGGTCCTACGGTCCATGTACACTTATAAAGGTGTACTGCAATTACACAACCTGACAATTACAATTAGTACAGAATACAATTTCCAACTTTGCTATAGTCAGGAAAAGATAGCCAAACAATGAACAGAAGAAAGAGAAACACAGCACAAACACTAATGCGAGTTAACATTTCCTGAGCAAGCATTATGTGCCCACACTTGAGGATTCCCACACACACTATTGTGGTCTAACAACCTAGTTACTTACTGACTGAGCTCTGAAGATGAAAGAGGCTAAGTCTCAACCTCCAAGGAGCCCAAAGGCCAATCACGGAAAAGGAGCAAGAAAGCCACCTTACGGTTCAAAGAGATTAAAGTGATTTAGCGGAGTCACTCTGGAAGTTAATGGTGAAGCTGGATGGGGTTCAAATGACCTACCTAAATCTTGGGTGCTTTCTAGAGTGAGTCACTTAAAACAGAAGCACCCATGTGTGTGGACAAATGAACCAGAGCTCTCTCAGTAATTCCCATGCCTCTGAAGGGAAAAGAAGAAGAAACGCCTTAGAGAAGTCAAGATAGCCATGCTAGCTAAGTTTCCCTAAGCTACCTCATGCCACACACACACTAATTAGATGCACACGGCTAACTCAATCAAAGACCTGTCCCAGAATTTAGATTTATTGATAATAAAATGTGTAGTATGAGCTCTCTGCAGCAACTCAGAGCCAGAAGAGAGAATAACCTAAAGTGTAAGAGCCAGGCAGGCTCAAGCCTCTCTCCTTTTAATCAAGGATCAATTAACTTCCCCTACCTCTAGGGGCTTCGTGGGATGTGTAGGCTGCAGAGGAGGCGAAATCTGAACTCAGTGACAAACACTTAATGGGCAGAAAATAAAAGCACGAAGAAAGGCCGCTGTGTTGGGTTCAGGCCTTTGAAACTTCACTGGCTTTGAAAAACTAACACTTGGTCAGGTTGGGTGGTTTGGGGGTGGGGTGTAAAAAAACACAGGGTAAGTTTTCATGGCCCACCCATTGATCAAATCATGTGGGAAGTGTTACCAGAGTGACCCAGCCCCAAAGCCAACTCCCCGCAGCCATGGCCTCATATCTGCACAAAATTAAACACAGCCACTTCTCTCAAAGTGCTTTTTAGAAGCCCTTAGTGAGGAAGGGTGAAGGGAGAAGGAGGATAAAGGTGAAGTGACCACACTTCTCTGCAGGACCAAAACCTAGAAAATCTGAGGACACTCCTCTTTTGTCCCAAACAAGATGTCCTTGAGATGCTTCTCCCGAGACTCACCAGTTTTCCACTTGACCCCATCTGTACTTGATCTTAGTCAAAACGCTAAGAAGCAGTTGGAGTTATCTTCAAATAAGCAAAGTCTAGGATCTGTGGGAATAATAATTAAAGCAACATCCGCTGAGCGCCTACATGCTTACCAGCAAAATGATACAGGACACACAACACAGGCACAGGCATTGGCAAAGCATCACTGCTGAGGCCAGGCAGTTACCAGGACTCTGGTGGGAGTTTTGTGAGCATTACTGATCGGATAGAATTACTGGTGGGTGCTGTTCAAACCATTTACAAATAAAAACACCGAGGATCAGAAAAGCCAAGTAGCCTCACCCGAGCGCAGAGCAAAGAACTTGGACATCAGAGGTACAGCTAGAAGACACAGAATTCCCCTGAGGGTTTAGAGTCCAGTTTGCAATTTATTTAATGTCTACAATAACTGTGAAAATGTGTGTTATTGTTATTGTTGTTGTTGTTTTCCTTTGTACTCAACAGAAAATTGAAGACAGAAGTTTTCTATTCTCCAAGGTCTCATCAATGGGTCACTGGGATTAGAACCCAGCTCTCTCTCTTTTGGTTTATATTTTCTTCCTTCCTGACCTGACCCTTCTTTATAAATGTACTTCCTGTTAAAATATGACTAAAGTAAAATCACTTAAGGTCAGAATGGTCAACCCAACAACTACTTAGAGGTTCAAAATACAAATATTTATGTTGCCAGTAAGTGACAGTATTTCTATTTAAAGTAATTAATTGCTACTGGTCTTAGAAGTGCACAAACTTTCTTTGGTTTATAATGTTTGTCCAGATTTTTAGACTGGACACAATCCAGACAAGCAGAATCTAAGTTTACTGTGAAGGCATTTCTTCAGCTTTGAAACAAGCTCCATAGAAAACACTCTCAGTTGGCTGTGTGAACAGGCAGTATTCCGGGTTCAGAAACTTTCCCTGACAAATACTCATTCTTTGGGGATGGAAAGTTCAGGCCTAAATGGAGAAACTAACGACAGGTAAAGTCCTGCTGCTTGTGTTTCCTGAGCCTAAGTCCAAGGTCTCTTGCTTAGGTAAACAGAAAAGAAAGGACGTCCCCAAGAATTGGGCACTGTGTTTGGAACTGGGGCTACTGTGGTGACAGCTTGCACTGTATTTCAGTTTCCCACCCTCAGGAAGTCTGGGGTCCCATGGCAAAGAGAAACCTGTCTGTGGTCTAATCCTGGGTATTAAAGAGAACTTTGGGTGCTCTTATTCGAAAGTGCTGACAGTGAAATCCTTACTAGTTTTCAGTGCTCCAGATGAAACTCAGGGTCTCAAACATGGTAAACAAGTGCTAGCTACAAGTTTCAAGCCTCACACTATAGAATAATTAATATCAGTCTTCAAAGATTCAACTCCAGCTGTTTGGCCTTTCTTGTTGGATTTACAAAACTTTTATCATTATCATTATTATTATTATTTATTTTTTAGAGTATCTGTTGCACAAATAGATATTCTGGTGCCACAGCATGCGTGACAGAGGACAAACATGAGTCAGGTCCCTCCTTTCGCTGTAAGTTATGGGGATAGAAAGAACTCAAATCATCAGGCTTATAAGGTAAATGCCACCTCACGAGCTCCTTCAAAAAGCTGCCACATTCACCTAGAAATAAAACAAACCAGCAGCCATAGCTTGTACCTTTCATTGAAAGAGCTGGAGAGCTTCTGCCAAGCTTATATATCTCACAAACAAGATGCTTCTCTGAGGTAAAATGCAACAGCCAGCACCTAGAGGTTTTAACATCTGTTCACCTTGGGTGAAACAGTCATTTCCCAAGACCCCTTTCTTCCCTTTTAGCTCCTTTTAAATATAGACAAGGATAAATCTGTATCCACTGGGAATCTGTTATATTCCAGGAGCTTCATGTTTTATGTTTCAAAACAATTGCTTCTATTGCTAGCACATAGTCATCACAGTCAAGGGTCACAGGGATTTGCAATTTGTCCCTGTCCACTTGACTGATAAGAGAAATAAGCAGGACACAAAACAGAACCATCCAGCCCAAAGTCCATTTGAAGATGGGGCCAGATAGACTTTCTTGCTAAACATAACAAGTGGCTCATCCAGCCACTTGCCAAAGGTAGTCTGACCCCAAGAGAAAGAAAGACCTGCTTGTAAAACCTCCAAATTCTAGGGATTTCTGAAAAGTGGACAAACAGATGGGCCATTGACAGTGGTTAGCGGGACCTGCTCCCCTAATGTCAGGGCCACGGCTGGAGCCCTGCCATCCATTCTCAAAGGATCACACAGGGCTTAAGGTCAGGAAGTCCAAACTAAAAGTAAAGAGAAAACACGGCTTCTTATTTATCTGGCAGTGAAACATGCTCTCGTCAGCATGTGTGTGTCCATCTAAGCCCTGATGCCCAGGTGTACAAAAACATGGTGCTCACGTGGCGCTAAAATAAATATCGTGGACTGGCAGGACATCAGACACACCTGGAAGGCATCAATAGTCAAAAGTTAAAAGGCATGCCCACAGGCAAATGTAAGGGAAGAAAGTTGGGACAGAAGCATCCCTGGAGCCCTACAGGAGCAACGCTGTGCTAGTCGGCAAACCAAATCAGCAGTGGACTCCTAGACACTTCAAGTTAGAGGGTATAAATTTAAGGCCACTCTTTGGCAGTCACACCACATCTGCTTGGCAGAGACTATTCTATTTGGCCCACCCAATGCTTAAAATTCGTGTTACCATTTAGTAACGGGCAGTCTCAAATAACATCGAGATTCATAAGCCTGTATTCTGCAGGGTCTACTGGCCCTCACCATATCCCTGACACTGAGGCTGTGTGTTGCCTGCCACATTCATCTCACTGTGGATTTTCTTATGCTTACTCGTTCTCTTTAGTGACCTAAGTTAACTGGCTAGCTCTGTAAAATCCTGCCTTTCCTATCTCTGCATTAAAGAATAAAGATGTTCTTTCAATACTGAACCTCCCCAAACAGAAACAGCCCCGATTCAACAGTGTCTTCCAGAGTGAGCACTGGCCACAGCCCACATGTGAAGGTAGGCACTGGGGACATGTGTACACATCTCAGCTTTCAGATGAGATGACCTTCCTATGTTTTAAGTTGCCCTCTTTAGGATTAGGTAAAGTACAGCACAAGGCAGGTAGTTTTGTAGTTTTGGCGAAAGAAAACTGAGGGCCAGTGAAAGGCAAGCCTTTTTGAACTCTGAAACCATCAGCAAGATTTCTTCAGTAAGTTTGTGGGTGCAGCATGCAGGGGCACCTCCCTCGTTGGCCAGGTAAAGGAGGTGTGCTGTAATAAGCCGTATGGCTATGCAGCAGAAGATGGGAGCTAATCTAACCCATACCTGACTAAATGGTGTTATCACAGAGTACTATTCTTAAAGGCTGTAGTTATCTGAAGTAAAAACAAACCAGCCCTCATCTGATAGAAGTTCACTAGCCCTAGAAAGTAACAAAAAAAAAAAAAAAAAAAAACCAAGTGAGAAGAGACCCATCAGATACTTTGGTATCACTAATCTTGCTCAAAATAGAGTTAGGTACATACCAGCAATACAACAGAATGCTAAAAGCACAGCAGTCTTACAGAACATCATTCTACTTGCCAGACTGAGCCCTTCACACTGACATAGGAATTAATTATTCTCCTGTATTAGCCAAGAATCACTTCAGAAGAGAATCCATTTCAGTATCCCTTGGAACTGAGAACACTCCTAACCAAAGTTTGGAAGAGCTGACTCGTCAACAAATACACCCTATGACTTGAAGATCCTTTACCTTCCTTCCAAACTTTAATCTCGTATGGATCACGGCCAAACCCAGTTCTCTGAACCCAGTTACCTCAAACAACACATTTCCACAGTGAAGAGAAGACTCGATTCCATTAAGAGTATTATTCATGAGGAACCTAACCAGCTTCGGGTGTGGGATGGGCATGGTGTACAGCCAGCATTACTTTAAACTCAATCTGCAGTTCTTCAGGCTTTCTCCAATGATTCAGCTGCCACGCCCCACCCCACACTGGCCATCCCAAGGGCAAAGGGATCACTTTCATTCGGTACACCCATAAGATCCTCTTAGGGAATCAAGGGAGAGGAAGCTCATGGATCTCCAGAAGGGAGGCCAGACCAGGCTTGAAACTAGCTTTGCCACTTAACAAACTATTGTTGCTTAATTCCCTGAGCTGCCCCAGGAAAAGGAGGATGCCAATACTAGTCAGAGGAGGAAATACGGTAGGTATGGTAGGCATTTAACAATTAGTTCTCTTCCCTCCTGTACCTGATAATCTCCTAGCTCTGTTTACAAGATGCCAGTCAAGTAGATTGAATGGTTTCCTCACTAAAGCAGCTGTACTAACAGGGACAGGGGCTCTGTTGCCTTGAACTAGGACTCCCACTTGCACTGAGCAAGACTGGAGCCGTTCCAGGGTGCTGTGGATAAGACAACTCTCCCTCCAGGAGCATACTCCCTGTTCCCAGGCCTGTCAAGGTTCTTTTTGTAAAAGGCAGAAACCTTCAAATCTGACAGCTGCCACCTGCACAAATAATTCACGGATGTAATTTTGTAACCAAATACAGGCCCCAAAAAGTAAAAAGTCTGAAGTCAAAAGTGATCCCTTTGACCTTCTGCCTAAATGCCCACTAATCGCACATTAATTTACAGTTGATTTCCTCTCTGTGTGCTGTCTTTACAGGTTAGACTGTAATTTGGAAGTATCCAGGGAGTTAAGGGCATCACCAAACACCTGATTAAAATACAACCCCAACTTCTCCAGGCATCTGAGCTTGGCCCATGCCTCACTGAGTCTGCAAAATGGCCCTGGGTAGGCAGAAAAATAGGGAAGAAAAGAAGGATACGCCTTACAGAGAAAATTATAGGCTACAGAAATGAATAAGATATGGCCCCTGCCCTGTAAGAATGCCAGTGATAGGAAGGTCCATGGTGGCATTGGTAACTTGAAGCATGGGGACACCTGCCAGCACAGGCTTGCACACAGGAGGCATGGAGCTCCTGTCTACTGACCAGCCCTCAAAATGCACAGAGACTCCTTGATATCCTCAACTCCAAAGATGTATTCAAGGCTGCAGTAAAGCAAACAGCCAACCACAGGAGAATGAATATACCTAAATTGTTGTTACATGCCTATTTCCTTCCCTAACCTTTGTCCTGAAGAAAAAAAAAAACAAAAAACACACACAAGAAAAGAAAGAGGGGAACCAATCTTTCCCTAAAAATCCAGATTTTGAAGAAACCACCATTTAAAATGTCTTCAACCCAGAAGTATCTTATTTGGGGAAGAGGTTTCTAGTTGAATCGTCCCTGGGATAATTGTGCAATGAAATAAGTTGAAACCAGGTAGAACCATGGAAGACATTTGTTCAGTTCTGCACCTGGTCCAGCAAACTAGTTTATCTTTGGCCTTCTTTGGGGGGGGGGGGGTCCTGAGCCAATCTAGAAAGCAAAATAAATTCATTACTAGTTTTTGGCTCAGAAATAACCCATATCCTTAAGATGCCACAAGTGAGTTTGGGAGAGTTAGCTACGTTTCTGTTGCCAATATGATTTTTAAAAATCCCAAGTAGATAGCAGTCACTGCCATGTGTTTCGTAGTCTTGGTTCTTCAGGGAAATGACAGGACAGACACTGGAGCTCGATTTTTCTCTGTCCTCTGGTTCCTTTTCTTCACGTGCAGCATGAGTAAGAGGTGAGTAGGAGGTGCTCTAGACTAAGGGTCTCATCACCGAAAAAGTATAGAGCCATTTCCAAACAAGAAAGCTTTGTCTCCAGGGTCCCTTTTGGGGACACATGGGCTTAACTAGTGACTCTAACCTCAATTGAGGAAGCCAAGGTTCCTGCTGCCCTTTAGTGTGTGAAGGAAGATGCCAGGCAGGTGGTTCACAACAGCTCCAAAAGCACGCCCAACTCTTCAGGTCTTTAGACGGGAGTGCAACAGTTGATAGTTCTCAGCTCAGTTGTGCCCAAATGGTGTTGGGGGCAGCCAGGTGGGTTTTTTTTGGGGCGGGAGGGGCTGTGCCTGTTCTCTTTCCAAATAATCCTTCTTAAAAGGGCCACAACTGATGCTCAGGAGCAAGGTCCCAGGGCAGCACAACAGGGGACAGCAGAGGTCACCTGACTGTCTGCAGGACAGGACAGCTCTCACGTCTGTCTCTTAGACTGGAACTGTCAGAGTGTGTCTCCCTTAGAAAGAAATCCAGGTACCCTGGGGCCCCGCCCTTAGTGGCCTCCTCCCCACCCCCTCCAGCATGGGGTCAACAAAATGGAGGCATCCTAGGGAGAGCTGGCTGTAGTCTCTAACTGAAAGGTGGCTTGCTATAGGAACCCCATTGTTCCAAGAAGGGGGCTCAGCCAAGACTCTCCAGGAGGCCAAGACCCTGGGATGCATTTTTTCTGCAGCGGAGAGAAAGGGTTCTTCCTGGGATGTTTCTTCTTCAGTGGTTCTGGAAGCCAGGCCCTTAATCCTTGCAAAGCAGCATGGAGCCAGCTTCCCTCGGAGGGACACAATAACGTCTACAGTCTTTCTTGCAAATAAAGACAGAACAATTCCCTATTTTCTCCTTTACAACCTCTCTTGAGCAGAGAGGGGAAGGGGATAGCAAAGCCCAGGGGAGGGAAGGTTCCAGGCTTCTCTAACCCCCTCCTCTCTTATGACCCTACCCACCTGACCTGCTGAAGTTACAAAGCACCCACTGTTCTTTCTGCCTATCTTTCCCCTCCCACAAAACCTCCCTCCCCAAACACACACACACACATACACTTTTTTTGAAGGGCAAAACGCCAAATAACATTATTCCCCTTCACCATGGTATTGCCATGAGAGCAGCCTAGCATGTTTGCCGGAGAAATGGAAGGTTTTGTGGAGATACCATCCTCCACTACTGTTCCTCCCTTTGTTGGAAACTGACTTGAAAAGAAGGGAAAGGATTCCCAAATGGAATCTAATTGGTGAGACAAGAGGGAGCTACAGGGATTGTATGAGACTGGGGGATGCTACTGGGCTTCTGGGAGCCAACATACTCATGTAAATGCCTACAAAGTCACAAACTCCAGCCTCTCTCTTTGTCCCCTAAGACTGATGTTACATTCTACCTAGCCCAGCTCAGAATGAGGATGCCACCCCATGCAGTGAGAAGCGGGGGGGGGGGGGGGGGGGGAGCTTATAGTACAAAGGGTAACCCCCTTTGTATCACCTAATCAAAGAATACTGTGTCACAGCCATTGTAAGTCACCTAATAAAAAAAAAAAAAAAAAAAAAAAAAAAAAAAAACAGGAGGAGATGTTGATTTGGACAAGTCAAGGCAATGTGATACCAGACTGGACCGTAAGCATCGTCAGCTGCAAAACAGGTCCTGCAGTCTTGAAAGGCTGTAGTGGGGATTTCCTGAGCTGCCGAGCTGAGCAGCCAGCCAGAGAGCAGGTGCGCTGCTGAGGCTTCTTCCTTCCCTTCCCCTCAGAAGCACAAAGGGGAAGAGAGCTAAGGCTAGGAAGGGGGCAGGTCCGTGAGAAATCATCCATCCTGAGCCTGCTGGTGCTCAGAACTAGCTGCATAGGCGGCTAGCTGCTTGTCCATCAAAGTGATAGAATGGGACTTAGGGAATTAATTATTCAACAAACTTGCCCTTCACAAATCCCGTCCAAACGAATGGCTTGATTCCTTTCAGTACACTGACTATACAAAATACTGAAAGTCCAGTACACTTCAAAAACCTCACAGAAACCCAGGCCTGGCCTTGGCAGGGGTTCCTCGGCCACTGGGTTTTCTGTGTGTG
This sequence comes from Micromys minutus, assembly GCF_963924665.1. Lineage (NCBI taxonomy): Eukaryota > Metazoa > Chordata > Mammalia > Rodentia > Muridae > Micromys > Micromys minutus. The sequence goes on along the minus strand of NC_137978.1, from coordinate 24,750,614 downwards.
GTTTATAATGCATGCAAGCCTGCAGCCAAGTCCTAATCTATTAAGGGACTGCCAATTAGCAGGGGGCTTAGAGAACTGGGGAGGGGCCTAATTAGGCTTGCAAACCATTTCTCTCCATTGCCTCTCACGATCTGACACAAGCTATACTAGGCGATTGTTCCAGATAGAACCTCTCTGTAGCCCCAGAGCACGCTGTGTTTGGTTTGTGTTAAGACTTCAGACCTGGGAGCTGGTGTTCCTGTTCCTGTCTGCATGTAGATAGCAGAGGTGGGACTGAAGAAGGCTATAACTGGGCAGTGTTTCTCAGAGGCAGACAGTCACTATCAGGGACACTTAATAGTGAGATTCTGTGATCTGCTTAGACCTTCTCAAGCATTTAAAATAGCAACAATATGAGAATAAATTAATATTCTCTCCCATACCCTCCCTCCCTCCCTCCGGGAACAAATCCAGGTAAACAAGTGCTCTGCCACTGAGCTGCATCTCAGACCAAGAATTCTTCTTTTTAATGTAATTTCATCTCCAGGTGACTTGGCAATACCTGCTTCTAAAATATGATGTCACCTGTGACTAGAAAAGCTATCTAAAACCACACACACACACACACACACACACACACACACACACAATGTAAATAACAGTACGAATATATTATATACAATTTTAGACTGCATTGAATAGCAAATTATTTACTGAGCAGCTGTTCTATGCTGGAGCAGAGGAGTTAAAACAGGTGCTTTAGCCTTCACGATCTGCCTTCTGCATCCGATCACCTGGAAGGACCCCCCCCCAGGACTCAAACCTGCAGTCTCCCCATCTTTTTTCTCCCTTCTGCTTAGGTAGGAGTTAAGTTTTCAAACGCTTTGCTAAAATATCTTCCAGGAAGAAGCAGAATGACTCCAGACCCAGACATCAGAGACTGATTTTGAAGAGAAGGAAAACCCTGAGAAACACATGGTTACAAGACACAGGAGAAAGCAGGTGGCTTTCATGGCCTGATGTCCAGACAGAGTGGGGCACGGAGTTAGAAGGTATCTGTGGTAGGAAGAGCCAGAGCCAGGACTTGGAGGCCCAAAGTCTTTGGTGATTTAAGGAAGTTCCTTTTCCTCCCTGAGCCTCTTTATCTAGTGAAGAGGAGGCTGGACTAGCTGCTTGTTCCCATCCAAGTTCAACAGGAGCCTGTCACTCAGCGCCTTCAGTCAAGTTCACTGTTACACTGTACAACCCAGAACTACATGGGCTATCTAAAGATTTCCTAAGAAATGCCGACCTCGGCCATCTCTCACCCATCCTTCTAAGCTGTTTGATGCATGCAGTTTTCAAACAAGACCGAATTCTCCCCTTCAGGCCTCGTGTTTACTTACTCCATGTCTTCTCTACAATGCTGGCTACTAGGCAAACACATCTAGGGAAGGGTGTGGTTAGGCAGGCTGTGTTTAAAAAAGTCACTCTGGTGGGCAATGCTCTGTAACAAGAGGTAGAGTCGACCAATGGAGGCGTGACTAGCCATCCGTGAACAGCCTGGGCATTTCGCACGCATCCTCATCCACACAGAATGAGATATGTAACGGCTATGTCACCCCATTGCCAGACAGTAGAACTCAAATAAACCTGCTTTGCTCTCCACGGGCATCTGTGGCCTGCTCTATCTTCACCCCACACACCTCTCTACACTGACTGCTCATATATAAAGACCTTCAGGTGACTTTAGCACATAGTCCGATGTCGTCCACAGTACACCGGGGTCTACGTTAGACGAAACAGACAAATCTATCTGCTGGCAAGGAATCCAGAAAGGCAAACACTGGGTAAATTCTGCAGTCACACACCTGGGTCTAGCCTTCACCTTTAACAGGTCCCTTGGCCTCTTGGTGATGGGAGGAATAAGAGGACATGTGGGAACAGTCTGACAGCCTGGCTCACAGAAGGTTCAGAAACTGTTTCTTCTGAAAAGGAGGGGTAATGAACCTCCCATAGACAAACAAGTGTTAGCACAGAGGTTGGACCATTGTTTATTACACAAGTGGAGTCTCAATATGCATAAGGAAGCCCACAAGCTTTTTGGTTGTTTTTTTTTCTTGTTTAATGAAATCTGAGTGACTGAAGATGTCTAAACAAAGTATAGGCTTGGGGGGGGGGGGTAAGATAAATTTGAGTTTGGTGGTTTGATCCGCCATTGAGTTGTATAAACCTCCAGTCTAACTGTAAAATAAGGACAATATGACTAATCTCAAGAATTGCCAAAGGTCACTATGGAATCCCGAGATGCTAAGGTGGTCTGAGTGTACACGTACACCCTTAATCCATAGTGACCGCTGCTGCTTCACATGGTTTTCACCACAAAATACAGTAGGAAGAGCAAAGATGACCAAAAAGGCTCTTTGTCCCTATGACTTAAATACAACCTTTAAAGCAAGCAATAGTATATACAAAATGAAAAAACAAAACATACAGGCTTTCATTTCAATGACAAGGGAAGATGGGGAGGGGGCTTAATACTTGATGCTGATTTCAATGGAATACTCTAGAGCTGTCAGCAGAAAAGAATGTAGGTGCACTGCACTCCGGGAGACACCACTCAAAAAGCTTCCATTTTACTTGGGGTTGAAACTAAGATGGTGTCACTGCTGCTCCTCCAGTAGGGAGCTGGCTAGGCAGCACAATCAGCACCTTCTGCTCACCAGCTCTGGCAGGAGTTTCCACCTCCTGTGAACTGGAGGCCCCAAGAACCAGGGTTAGCTGGGAACACTCATGGCTTATTGCTCTAAGGTTTTCCAGCCTTCCCTTGGACTGCTGGAACAGACCTGTGACTACCTACAGCATGTACAAAGTCTACTAAAATCCATTACTCAAGAAAAAAGAAAAAGCTGGAGAAAGAGAAAGAAGGGAGGAGGGAAAAAGATGACAGGAGGAGGAGGGAGGGGAGGAGGGGGAGTAGAGAGAAGGAAAGGCCTGTTGGTAATAAGTTTATCCTTGAAATGTGGTCCAATCTATAGCAAGTTACTATGCCAGATAGTCTATAGGTCTATTCACTGGAACTTTCAAAGAAATGGATCTAGCTCGCCAACAGGCTTCGAAATGTATGACTGTAATTAAGTTTCTGCTGTGTTATGCCTAGATCACTGCATTTAACCTGGTTTTTAAGTAGCATCACAGTGCAGGTCAAGATCAGTTACATTTAAATGAATTACCGTCAAACCCTATCTCACATCAATCAAATTAGAATCAAGAGACACCAGTTTCCCCTGGCTCTTGGCATTTCAATTCATGACCAGGACACAGGATAAAAATGCCACATCAGAGGCAGACACACCTGAAGTCGGATCAGAGGCTACTTCCCTGGCTCCAACTTCCTTACGTGTATATGAGGGGAGGTTATAGGTTAAAGTGTATCCTCGCCCAGAATTCCTACAGTGCTTAGTCTGAACTAATTCAGATAGAGTTTCTTTAGACAGTCAAGTTAATCTGACATCACTGGGGTGAGTCGTGATCCAGGAAAGTCAGTCTCCTTAGCAATGAGAAATGTGCACAGGGGACAATGCTTACAGGTCATGAAGGAAGGCTCACACGAAATGAGAACAGCAAAGACAAGACAACACAATATGCCGAGGACAACAGACTCCTCCCTGTCAACCTCAGAATGAACCACTTCCCTCACATCCAGAGCTGAGAGACAACACATTTCTGTCACTCAAACTGCCTGATCTGTTCTTCAGTACAGCAGCCTTAGCCATCCACAGAGGGAGCAAAGAATCCACCCAGGAGTTGGTCTGGGGAGCACAGGAAACAGCTGAGCACGGCAGGGGAAAGACCTGCGTACAGTTAATGGTGGCGCTCAGCTGCGACGCTGTCAAGTGATTTGATGAAGTAAAGAGCTTTGTGATCGTCAGCATAGAAAAACAAATGCACGTGTGCTTCATGGAAAAGAAACATGCCAAAATGCCAGGATTGTACTGAATGGCAGACTATGTGTGATCTTTTCTAGATTTTGGCTGATGTCATTTAAAGCATCAATAATGGAAAATAAGTTTAGATGAGAGGTTAAAAATACATGTTGGTGGCAGAAAAAAAAAAAAACAGTTTCAATTCTGGTCAACTTTTAATGGAGCAACTCATGTATGTGAGACCTTGTATTAGGAATGTAGTGAGTTGCTGCTTCCCTCAGACTTGCCTGTCAGGGTTCTATAGAACCCTATGCTTCTTATCAATGCTTCTCTATTTATACACAACACAGTAGAAATCCCTCTGTGAATGTCCTTCAGTCAACCAGCATCTTCAGCATCTCCGGTCAGGTGCAAAGGTCCATGTGCTTCCTGTGGTACCAATCCCCACTGTGGAACAATGCATTCCTGTGTCTCACAGCAATGCCTATCTCATTCTGGGCACCTGTTTGCATCCTGGACCTCCATCCTAAGATGCTTTCAATCTGAGCGCTCTTACACACATCTGGAGAACAGAGGAAACACATGAGAATTCTTAAGAAAATGTACCTTCTTGGCTGGGTCCCGTCTGTTCAGCAGAATGGGTTTTCAAAAATGTGTAAGCAAAGAAAGCCGAGTCAGGTCCTCTAGGCATGTAACCTGTGGCCAGTGCTTCAGACAAACCCACCTTTAGTTATTTCTTAGTTATTCCTATTGTTTGTTCCTTTCAGCCAGCATCAGACGACACAGTTGACAGCAAGTGGTTCTTCTCTGGTCAAAGAAGCTTCAGCTTTATAATAAGTAAAGTTCATAGATGTGTGCCTCACGCCTGCACACAGACACGAGAGGGGAGTTTATCTCACTGAACTAGTATTTTCCCTGCTAGTATATTTGTTGGTTGGCTTGCTGCCTGTTAGGAAGCACGTATTGTGATGATGAACATTAGGAGTCTTATTTTCAGGAAGACTAGATGTAAAACCCAGTCAGGACACAGGAGCTGGCTGGGTGGGATGTGGATACTTGAACTGGGGAGTGCTATTCCAGAACTCTGTCTCCATGCCTTCTCGTCCTCCCCACTCTACTCCCCACCCCCACGGCTGCCCACGAGTGGGAATTGTGCTTTCTAAGTTTTGCAGCCACATCAGCCTAGCATAAAGCAGGCAGCCAGTAACTCCTGAGTGATACGGTGTTGGGGTGAATGCACTGATCACAGTGATGGCCTTGGGCCTTGTGAGGAAATCTCTGATCTCACGGTGAGATACCCTTACTGAGCAGGCAATATTCACAGGCCTTTATGGTCAAAGACAGAGAGCGTTGTCAAGTCCGGGTTTTCCAGGCTGTCCAGACTTGGCTGGCAGACGACAGGTAGCCTCTGAAACCAACTTTCCAGGGTTTCAGCAGAACCCCTCACTGTATGGGGAAACTTTATACTTCCTCCCGAGATCGCCCGAGTCCCTCTTCTCGGCAAGTCCCAGGGCACTGTTCCAATCCCACAGTGCTCTGTGCTGAAGCCAAGCCCCAGTTTCCAGCCTCAAAGGGCCTTTTGTTTAGACTCTCTTTCCCAATCAGCGTATCCTGAGCTTGAACCCCTAGCTTTTGAGAACTCCGAAGCCTTGGCAGTAGTGGACTTGCCAGCAGGTTTTCGGCCCTTAGCAGCTCTCACAGCCTCAATGTGAGGGAATGTCTCTAGCTAAGAAATGCTTTTCATGGGAGGGAGGGGAGGGAGTGTTATTTTAAGAGCTGCAAAAACAACTTCAAATCGACTCTTTAGTCTTTAATTGCTACCAGAAGACTGAGAACTTCTTGTTCTCTCATACTTAATTAAGATGATAGTTTTAATCAGCTTTAAATGATATTGGTTAATATGCTCTGCTCAATCTCTCAAGCAGGTTTTGCATCAGGACACTGGAATGCATTAAAGACAAATTTCCAATATGGTGTCCCCATCTGGACGACACCTTCAGCTAGAATGGATGGAACGGAGCCACATCTGCACAGCTGCCACTCAACTCTCTGGGAGGTTCCAGAGCTGCAAGGGTCAGACAGGTTGAAGCCCATGCAAGCTCTAGGTGCATATGCTGCAAATTCAGCAGCCACATGTACGTCTTCTAAAGCTTGCCAGTCATCAGTGACACCCAGCAGTACCCAAACACTTCCGGGGTCAGGGAACACAAATACAGTCTCTAGGCTCCTTCCAATCTCCCGACAGCCTTCGAAGTAGACATTACTGTCCCATTTCACAGGTGAAAACAGTAGTTTGGAGAGGTTATTATATATAAGCTAGTAATTGACAGGTCCAAGACTAGGACCCAGAGCAGCCTGACTCTAAGACATATCTTTCTACTGTGGCACACAGCCTCTTAAGGCTTAGAACTTCCCGAATAGGGGTTATGATAGAAAATCGTGTCCTCGTGGGAGAAAACGTCTAAAGATTCAGCCATCAAGACCTCTAGTTACAAACAGTGTCTTGGGGATACAAGCCTTTTTGTCCCCGAGGGCTTCTACATATATCAGAGACTACACGGCAAGGACACGTAGACGTGACTGTGAATGATTTGCTTAAGGTCACTAACTAGCACAAGGGCTGGCATGGCTTGGGGTCATGATGCTTACTGAAGTGGCCGAGTTCAATGATGGCGGATCGGGTGTGGGTAGAGAGCAGCTTTCAGAATGGGCTCTCCGTCTACAGGCTGATGGGAAGGAAAAGGCATGGGAACAAGGGTCAGATGCAGAGAGCAGACCTCAACTCGAACAACTGTGCAGTCAAAACAAGGCTGACAAGAGCCCAGACTCTTGGGTGTGTCTGGGAAGCAGTGTGTGAGAAGATGGTAAATTGGGGACATTCCTCTTCCGAAAGAATTTTATTCGGGGAATTTCTTAAACAGTATTACTGTGTGTTTGGGGTGCTATATTAAGGTTTCCAGGGCTTTGTAAACCAATGACAGCATGTAATTTACAAAATAACCAAATCTAGAGTTTAAAGAGATGTTTAAAACGATGTTCCCCCCAATGGATTTGACGTTGAATCTGTATAAGAATTTTTTTTCCTCTAGAGTCTACCCATTTTCTGAGACCTAACTCCTCAGAGTATAGTCTTCCCGTCTATGAAGTAAGGGTAGGGAAAAGGAGAATTGGTGATGCCTTAGTCCTCTATCTTAGACATTCTAAGACTATCCTAAAGAGTGGCCACCGATACTCGGATGATGAGAGGCTGTACTGTGTTAAGATGGCTTCATCAGTGTGGTCCTCTCCTTGATAACACAGTAGCAATGTTACTTACTGTCTCTAGCATTCTTTCTCCAACCCCTCTTTCCAACATAAGAGTTAATAAGCCCTTTGTGTCTAATACTTTTACACAGAGGGCATGGTGTATTGCTGCCACCACCCCTGCCCAGCATCTGCTCCAGAAGATACAACAGGCAGGGGCCACATTCAGTTCATCATCAGATCATTAAATCTCCAAAGCTAGTGTAGCTCCAGGCACATTCACTTATCTTGCATTGTTTAATAAAACGGTTTCCAGAGAAAGTACCCAGATGTAGAAAAGAAACCATAGGATGCCTCATACAGGTGAATCAAGAGCAATGGAAGTGAAAAAATATATCTTGAGAATGGGGAATTATATATATATATGTTTTTTATTGTTCCCTTTGGCTTTATGTCTTTACTATCTAGAATATCTTTTTTACTTATATATTTTTCAATAAAATTGGTAAGCAGTATTATAAAAGAAACTCCAAATCTAATAAGATGGTATGGTGGTACAAGGTGAACCCATTTTTAAAATTTTATCTTATATCATTAGAAAGACCCACCCAAAGTGTTATGGGGGTGGACTCTGCGCAGAGAGAAGTCAAGGAATGCCCGAGATCTTCACTACTTAGGAGGAAGAGTGACGTGGTTTGGGGAAGGCTGGGAAAGCCATCGAATGCATGTGGCTGAGGTCCAAGTGTGCAACAAAGGGGGCCAGAGATGGGAAGGAAGGGAACAGGAGGAAGAAGGAAAGATAAAGGGCAAGGTAGAACCAAATCTCAAAGCATCTCAAGCATGCCTGTACCCTGCAGACATGGGAACGGTGCTCTAAGGAAAAGGGCCTGGGTGTTCAGAACTGTCATTCAGAAGAACAACTCTTGGGTACAAACTGCCCAAGGACAGCTAAAGATTGCTACCTGGAGATATAATTTGCAGGGACATTTCCCCTTATCTGGTAATAGCAATGTGAAAATTTAGAAATGGAGACAGTAGAGAGAAAAGAGCACATTTCAGATGAAACTGCATTCACATCACAACTATTAATTAAAAGTTTCAAAGTATTTCCTGCTCACATGGCCCACCATCTGTTGTCACAATTGATCCTCATTTTACCCGTTCACCAAATGACAGCAATTTGTTCAAGGTTCGCCAGCAAATACCACAAGTACTGAGCCCAAACAGCAAAAAGCTGCCTCTCATACCTTTCTTCTTCTCTTTTTTAAAAGATGTATTTATTTATTAGATATTTATTAGATAGTACACTGTAACTGTCTTCAGACACACCAGAAGAGGGCATCTGATCCCATTACAGATGGTTGTGAGCCACCGTGTGGTTGCTGGGAATTTAACTCATGCCCTCTGGAAGAACAGTCAGTGTTCTTAACCACTGAATCATCTCTCCAGCCCCACAGACCTTTATTCTTACTGTTTCATTAAAGGATCACACCAAAACATCTGGCTGAGCTTCTCTACCAACTGCTGTGTGCCAGTCTCCTAGTCAAGTGTGCTCCTTCCAGGCAGGCTCCTGGATTCCCCTGGATCTTCCACCACACAAGGTACTCATAAACAAAGGGAAAAGAGAAGATAGCTGGCCAAACTCAGGATCTCTGCGGTGGCTTTCTGACAATGAACAATGGTGGCTGAGGCTGGGATTCCCTTTCCCAGTGGCCTTGTGGATATTTCCGGCTCGCCCATGAGTGGTGCAGGAAGAACCCTGATACGAGAAGCCCATCACTGGGGATGCTTGCTGCTCTGCTTGTTAAGTGTGAGAGATGTGTGCAAATAGGAACACTCACAGCGGGTCTTTTCCAATGGTCTGTGTTTGTCAAAGCTTTGTGCCAACCCCCTCAGAGAGAAATGCCACAAAACTTCTTTTAGGGAGGGTAAAAAGACCTACTTTATACTCTAGGTCTCATGCTAATCAGGGTACCATTGAAATCCCAGCTGAATAGGAGCCTACAATAGCCTGGGAAACTCGAGGTGGTCTTTCCAAAGTGCAGGCTGCCTCAGTCAAAGCATTTTGCTCCCTAGCTTTTTAACTCCTTTGGAGAAGATGGATAAGAAGGGGAATTAACACAGGGATCAGAAACTGCTATTCCTGTGCAGAAAAGTCACCTCACTTCTGTGTGACACTTGTCAGGTGGTTTCTCCGACCGTTTCTTCTAAGGCACCCGAAGCTGCTGCTCTCCTCGGTATACGTGTAATGGAGGTCATTCCACAGGGGCCATCGGCCAGCCAAAGGGAGATTCCAAAACGACATTTTCCTGGGAATCTTAGTAAATGATTTCTGCTAGAGATTAACTGGTTGAATTATTAATGCAGCATGTCACCAGCCTCCAGTAAGATTTGAGACTGGCCCTGCTTGCTGGGGAAAAAAAAAAAAAAAAAAAAAACCAACGCACTGAAATGAGCCCCAGCCTTTTCCTCCACAGGGTTGTTGTGAAATTCAAGTTAATAATGCATGAAGTGCCTGAGCGTACAGCTTGCCACATAATGAGGACTGAGTCAAGTCCATGCCCTTCCAGCCCGGGGTCCAGAATCCCACCTCTATTCTCTCAAGAATTTACACAGGAACAGGAAATACTGACCTGGGGAGAAGGCTTTAAACCCCAAATCAAACTTAAATACTTTATAGGGCCTGATAATTTTAAGCCATTCTGACTGGTTCGCTTTACTCAGACGTTCGTTAGTGAAAATCTAAATTCGAGGGAAAAAAAAAACAAAAACAAAACGGTAGGGTGTCGGTTGGTCCTCTATCCCAGGGCCTGTCACTCAAATCTCTCTGAACAACAAGCCGCTTCACTGATACACAGCGTCAGTTAGAGGATTGTGGCACCTTCGGGCTGTAAGATAGGATGGGATGGGGAGGTGCCTGACCACAGGGTAAGTATTCAAAAACATCTGCGGTTGGAGCCTCTTCCAGCTGACAGAAGACAATGCTACTCCAGGTGTCCTGGCTGGATTTCCTTGTTGGCTTAGGGGATGGGGGGGGGGGGTGGGGGTGGGGGGTGGGTGATGGGTCCGAGCGATAGAGCTTTACAGTGAGAGAAACGGTCTGAATATGTAAATATAGACTCTCGGACATACATATTGTCCTCTGGAAGAATCTGTCAGTGAACGATTGCTAATTGATAATAAATCCTCAATTTCACAGTAGAGACAAGCACAGCTGCAAACAATCAGCTTTAAGGCAAACTCATAATGGAGTTTCTTAACTCCATCAATGGACGTAGGAAAATTAAATCTAAAATTCATGACAGCTTATTTCCCCCAGGGATGGAAAGCCCTGTCCTTTGAATGCTTTGACCCAAGATGTATATTTTATTTTCCCAGCCAGTCCCTAGGAGCTCCGCACACTTACACTGCCTCAAGTTCAAGCCTTTCAAAGGAGTCCTTCACTAAGGTGCTAGGAGCCCACCAGCCCCCCTGCCGTGCTGTTGGAATTTCTCTCTAAATAGATTTCAATGAGAAGCCCCTGAACAAAAGACTCTCTAGTAAGTTGGTAACACCTTTGGAGATATTTTTAAAGTCTCAGCTTCCTAGAAGTTCCTCCTCCTGCGCACAGTGTGTGCAGTTGGTACTGAACAAAGCGCCACGCATTTAATCAAAACAGCCGCTAAGGGCAAGATGTCAGCAAATGCAAAGATGAGAAATGATGTGTTAGGCTGTTCCTCCCCAGAAGCCTACAGAGGCCAAATTGACCAAAACAGCCCCTTTGGGCAAGTGTCTAATGAAATGGGCTGTGCGGCTGAGAAACATTTCTGCCACTTCCTGTCGGTGGTTGCTAACTTTGTAACAATGTGGGTCATTTGTGGGGAAGAGGCCAAGCGAAGAAGTTCTATTTACTATGTTTAATGAAGGAGCTGCATCCGCAGACACTAACCAGAGAAGCTCAAAATTTACCACCTCATCAGATTGAACCCAGGCACAAAAAGGGTCACTAACAGAGCGGCCATTATTGCTGCCTGGTGAGAGCTACACAGGGGTTCTAGTTCAAGGCCCTCCCACCCCTTACTAAGCCTCCCCATTGGACTGACTCCAGGATCCAGTATCCTTCCCTTCTCAGGGAAGGGCTTTTGCCTCCCTTTAAGGTATGCATTTCTGGCAGATCCCTGGATGCTCCTTCTTATCCTCTCCGCCATAAGGTCTAGAAATAATTTCAGTCATCCTCTACATTTGTTAGGCTAAGCATGTAATGTATCAATTGCATCTCCTAGCAGACGTAAGGAGCAAGCCCATAGGGAACAGAGAGAGGTGTCACTCTGATGGTGGATGGTGGATGCTGATGGTGGATGGTGGATGCTGAGGCTTAAAAACAAACCAATTTAAATCCCACCCCCCACCCCGCCCCCAGAACTGGAGTCACAGAGAGCCACCATGTTTGTGCTAGGAACTGAGATCTCTGCTAGAGCAGCCAGTGCTCTTAACCAATGAACTGTATAAGCTAGTCTTGGCGAGTCTGTTGTTAGTAAAAGTACAGTATGGCCTGTACTGACCTTAATGGGTTTAGGATGAGAATCACAAATCTAACTTGCTTTGGACAACTGGTCTCCCCGGACTGCTGAACTGATGGAAGAGCAGGCCTGGTAGGAGAGGGGAGACAGGGCTTCACCAACACATAAGCAGGAACGCTGAGTGAGAACCAGCCTCACCAGTCAGACTCTGATCCCAGTTTGGATGAGACGATGATCTCTCACTGCCCCATCTGAGGGGGGTGATCTTCAACCTCTCTTAACTTCAGCTCTATAGAGCAGAGAACCTAATGGGACCGCACGTACAGCGTTCAGCCCGTGAGAGGCCCACAGCTAATGCTCAAAGCACGTAAGCAAGTATCACCACTTCGTCAGGCTTTTGTGCAAATCCCCATAAATAGTAGCTGAGTGTTCTGTGCATCAGCTCCGCCTCTCTGAGCTGAGGACCCAGCATCTCTTTCTTCTGTGTATGGAAACACAGTGGCACCGTGGAAAGTGCCTAACGGTGAGGATTCTCTCCCCTTCGCCCTCATAAAACATCTGTGCTTACACGTCCCACGCACTGACCACTCAAGGCTTCGTGCATTTTAGCATGATGCTCCACCTAATTTATAAAGCCTTGCAATTATCTTACCCCCTTTAATTTTAATATTTTGCTGATGTCCAGCCTGACAGTCTAAGAGATGGGAAATCATTTAAATTCTGAGATGGTAATTTAAACTTACCAGGAACTAAACACATTTATATGATGTGGCCTCAAAATGACTAAGTCCCAGGAACATAAAGGTCTTAATATTTGTACTTCTAAACAGTTTTTAGGATACACTGGGTGTTTGTTCGTTTCTACTTAGAAAGTTCACGTTCTGTAAACCCCGCCCAGCCCTGTAGGTGTTACTCAGCACTTGGGTCTAGCTGACCACCCAGCCTCTATTTCTCAGTCAGAATACTGCTCTCTGCTCTCACCTTAAACCCAGTGACACCACTTAAAAGATCAAAAATCTGTTTCTTTGTTAAAAATGTTCTTAGGAACAAATGAATCCTTCAGTGTGTTCACGAATTTCCTAATTCCTAGGACACTGTATTCTATTTTCTTATGTTGTAAATAATGTGGCACAGGCAAGAGGGAAACAATTTGGCAGGTCCTCAAAAAGTTAAACATCTGATATAGGAAGTGATTTCACTCTTCAATGTAGAGATCCAAGAGAACTGAAAACACAAGGGCCGTCTTCCTATTTTAGCTCAAAATAGGGATGACCCAGAGAGCCGTTAAATAAGAAGCATATGAACAAAATTCGGACTATCCATACAGTGGGGTATTATCTGGCAATAAAAATAAATGTACTTCTGATATGCTACAATATGGATGGGACTTTAAAACTTTACGAAGACACAGCTACAAATGACCATGCAGCATACTGTTGATTCATGTAATGTGACTAGATTCTCTATGGGAGAAGAAAAGGGATTGGTGATCATTAAGATCTGGGATGGGGAATAAGTAAAGATCGGTTTCCTTTTATAATAGAGGTAAGTTCTAAAATTCGTTATGGTAATCATTGTCTAATTTTGTGACTACAATAAAACCCAGTGAATTGGGTGCCTTAAATGGCTGCCTCACATGGTGTTGTAAATTTCAATCTCAACGAGGTTGTTTCTAAAATGTTTTTATAGCACAAGAAATACCTTTACACAAAATCAAGACAATGTGCAGTTTACTCCTCTTAAGGACATTTGAAGACTTACATCTCGGTTTTACTGTGGGTGATACACACCTAGAAGCCCCTACTAGTCATACCCCAGACTTCCTTCTACAGGTGCCATGTTGAATGTTGAACAGGGGTCTGACCTCACCACAGTTCCTAGGCTCCCAGCCAGAAGGCCAGAAGATACTGTGCTAGCTTCGCCATGTCCTTCTCCCTTGTCCCCAAGGGCCCTAGGTTCCGAACTCTCACTTGCCTCAGTTCCCCCAACCCTCCAGCCTGAATCCGATTAATTATTATTCATAATTAATTAATAGTAGCTTACTTTATTTTAGCTATAAATTTAATATAGAATATAAAGTTAAAATTTATACTAATTTTAAAGACCTCTGTAGAACTCTTCTAACTTTTCCTTCAACCCTAAAGGGACCTTACATTTGTAAAACAGTGTCACTACCACAAAACAAAGTAGAAATTCTTCCCCCACATTTGGAGTTTACTCTAGAGCCTAGCAGTTCCTCAAGATTACAGTTGCTAGCTATATGAAGATTTCCATAATAAAGAGTAGCTAAAACTCCCTTGGTTCTATTGGCCCTCTATAATAATGTCCAAGGTCCCCAGCTGTCTGCCATTTTTCAGCTCCTTTTCTCAGTCTGGTATAAACCCTGTTTCCCGCCTCCTCTCTGGCCTTCTCTCTCCCTGGCCCTCACAATGGAAGTGCACCACATCATACCCCAGCTTCCCCCAAAGAACTTCACAAACACATTTCTATTCCCCGGACCTGGTGTATCTGCAGTTCCCTGCCCTCCACAGCCCTTGTCCCCCTTTTGGCTTCTGGGCTATTATGTCTCCCCTGGGACCCAGTTTGATACCTTTACCTCCATCACACCCCACTGCGTTTACATTAGCCCTCCTTTAAGGGTCCCATGCCATCATTAACCAAAGGCTGTTTTCCCTTTACTTATCCGGAGAATTCCTTTTGGGCAAACCTAGTGCCCATAGTAGTTGCTCAAGGAACATCTATAGAAGACAAGATTTGAAAGGCAGGTGCAAACACATACTTGATCAATTGTCCTCTCTAGAAATTATACATATTTACTCTGCAAACAAATTGGGGGGCTGCTATAAAGACAACATCAGTGAGATGGCTTCCTTAGTGCTGTATAATTGCACAGTCTGCACTTCAGGGGTACATACTCAGGAACAGCACACTCTGCCTGTTATGACAAGGCACTAATGCTGATTTGCATTTCTCTGCAAAACTCTCCAGACATATAATTTTGTTAATTTGTGACAAACCTCAAAATCACACCGTCAATACCCTGATTACAATATGTACTTTGAAAGCATCCAAAAATCAACGGTATCTTTCAAAGGCCTGCCCATGGGCACTGCCCTTACTCACACTGTTTACTGTGTTTTACTTGTGGAGATATCAGAGCAGATCATAACTTATACATTCACTTGGACCTAAGTGAAAAACAGTACCAAGAGAGCATTCAAAGAGATGGCCTCCCTTGGTTTGAGTGTTAACACTTCTAGTCAGTGTACGAACTTCCAAAAATTATTTAGTCCTGGTCTCCATTTCATCCATCAGCTGAGGAGAGTAACTTCTACCTCAAGAACTGTTCTGAGCCTTTTAAAAAGCCTAAGCTTTGAAGGCATGAGCTCCTTTTCTGTTCTCCTGGGTGCGTTGTAAAAGGTGACATCTGTCCAAACTCAAGTCACTCAGCAGTGAGATGACGTAAGAGCTACACCTTCTAGACCCAGTATCAGTCTTAAGAGTGGGAATAGATCAAAATCAGCCTAGCCCTCCAAACGCACACCAGGAGTCTGCGGCCTCACAGTGATTTGTGCTAAAGGTGAAACCTGTTTGTCTTGTTCCTCTTTTGGCTGACATATGCAAGAGAAATAATGGAAGACTCTCTCTCAGAGGCCGTGCCACATGAAAGGTATCCAGTTTCACACACCAATATCAGAAAGGCAAGACCTGGTTTCTCCTCCTGCTTTTTCACAACCTCTTGGCAATTACTAGCCAGTCCGGGCCTCTGGTGGCCACAGGAGAACAGGACACTGGGCCCCCATGTTCTCACTATCCCAGCTTCTATGGATGAGAAGAGAGGCCTCAGTGGGGTTAGATCACATAGCTCTTATCACTAGGAAGGAGTAAGGGGAGGGAGAGACGGAGGGGGAGGGAGGTAACCCTGCATCCCAGCCTTACAGGGAAGCTTGGGCTCTCTTTTCAGACTCTCCACAATTCATTTACTCCTTCAGGAGGAGCTGTTTTTCTAATTGAGATTAAAAGTATAATAACATTGGTACTGTTCAAAACAAAATCCTAAAGATTCCATGAACCCTGCTACACAATGAAGAATTGTTTCATTAACCATGCACAGAGAGGCTGAGCCCACCTCGAACTGATACAGTTCAACTGCCTACTCTACTGCCAAGTATGGCCTTTAAGGCCCCTGTGCTTTGAATGGAGTCCTGTAGGACAGACGTGTCCCACATGTTCAGACTTTAATTGATACAAATGAAAGAGAGGTAAAGGGTGCACTGAAGAGGGGGCAGTGAGGGAAGAGGAGCAGCCCCAGGACAGTGTGCTGAGCAACAGGAACTGCCCTGGGTCACAGCTTCCCCAGCTGAGCATCATCACTGTCTCACCCATGAGCCAGCCTGGATAAATAGCACAGGGTACCCTTCCTTAACAAGCAAAGAGCATCCAGGAAACAAGCATTTTGCTTATTTCCAAGGACTGGCACTCTGTCCAGTCAGGCTTCATCCGGAGTGTAAGATCTAAAATGGGTCACTTGTCCAAATTCTTCCTAGAACAGCTGTGTGTGTGTGTGTGTGTGTGTGTGTGTGTGTGGTGGGGGGGGTGTTGTTGATTTCTTCCCCCTCTGATGATACGGAGCACCTCTTTTCCAAAGGAAGAGAACATCGGCCACCAAATGGAAGCCATTCATGTCCACTCTGCAAGCTTCTCTTCCTCAGATGTTTTCCCTTTAATAAGTTTCAGGATACTTTGGGGTAGGGGAGGGAAAGGCAAGAAAGAAGGAAAGAAGGGAGGGAGGGAGGGAGGGAGGGAGGGAGGGAGGAAGGGAGGAAAGAAGGAAAGAAGGAAGGAAGGAAGGAAGGAGGGAAGGAAAAGAAAAAAAAGAAGGCCTTTGTCACAGAACCCTGGAGGGATAAGGAGAGAGGAGGAGTTGCAGCCTCTGCCATTACTAATAAAGACAGTGGCAACTGGCCCCTGACAGCTAGAACACACTTGTGAACTTTGCACATTCAATCTCTCACCTCAGCTGCAGGCCACAGGCCACAGCCTGTCACTACTTCCCTGATTTTACAAATGAGGAAGCTCAAGCCTGGAGAGGTCACATGCCATTTGTCCAAATCACACCTACGGGTGTTAGCTTCATGTTCCCTGCAGCCCCAACCTGAAGAGACTCCACAACCTGGATCGGTTCCCCAAGATGTTGTCACGTTAACTTTGATCTGCTCAAGCCCCTACTTAGCACTCCAGTGCACTCCTGTCTCACCTCTCACTCACACAAGCTCCACGTCTCCGAGTGCAAACACCTACAGCCTAACCAGGCAACAAGTGCTGGGACATTCAGTCCAGGGACAAAAGGCCCACTACATAATTAATTCAGTTGCCCCAAGACATCAAGTGCTACACAATATAGTGAGTCTGAAACAGGCCTGATAAAAATCAACCAAAGGTTTTATGAAAATACAAAACCCCAGGATCTGAGGGAGATTTAGAATTTGTATTTTACACCGGAAGGATGTGTCATCAGGTGCGTTTGTTACATGTGGACAAGAGAGACACTCGCCACATTAAAGGTTGCTGCTCAAATGGTAGAACTGACCTGACACACGAGGTGGGGTTTCTCCAAAAATATCACTACCCACAGGAGGAAGAAGCCCTTAACTCCACTGAATCAGCACCATGCTGTGACCAGCTGGGCTTTGCCAGCCAGACAACTGCACAGGAAGGGGTGAAGAATCTTAAATGGACAGGCACTCAAGGGGCTAAAAATGGAAGGGCCACCAACTCTAATTCTAGAAGTCTCCCACCCAGGTAGCCAACTCCAAGATATCTTTTAGGATTTTAAGGGGAGGGGGAGAGAAAGAGGATGGATGAGTGGAACAGCAATTCTGGACAGCAAGGAAAGAGTTTTTTCTACCATCCTAGAACAAAGCCTAAGTGCAGGCTGCCTTCCTGTTTGTTACGATGCACGCAGGAGAGTTGGCTGGGTCATTCAACAGCTGATTCATGAAAATCTGCTCCTATATTGTGGGTCTCAAAGCAGTACATCAAGTTGTCAAAACCAACACTGCTTCACTGAGCTACTTAACACTCATAAATGCAATAACCAAGCAACAGGAACATGGGAGGCACCTGCTGTGTGTATACTTGTTTGCATTTGATTACTATAACTTTCAGAGAGAAAAATCAAAGGGAACATTCAGCCAAGGGGTGGGGGCTAACCAGTCACCACCAACTTAGGCTAATTTTCATCATTATGTCTTTGGTCAAATCTGAGTGTCTACGGCACATCTTCCAGGATATTCACAAAATTGTGAAGAGCTAGGAGCTCAAGATGATGCAGCCCCTCCCATTTGCTGCCACAGTAAGAAATCTAGGTCCAGAAAGTATATTTGCCCAAATCACACAGCAAGTCGTCAGTATAAGATCAGAACTCAGACCTCTGGGTTCCTCATTTTTGCATTAGTTCCTAGAAAACAAAAATACAGGAATGCTTTTCTTCCTCTCTATGAGATTTAGGTCCCAGTGTATTGGACAGTGGCCTGGAATTTTAGACATAATCTCACTCCGTAAGCCATTTTGCAGTGGAAAGAAATTAAAACCCATGGAGGGGGGGAACCAATGTGTCCACAAACCTGTAGCCGGATTTGGAGTTAGCCAGCCACCAGCTAACAAACCTTAGTTCCCATGTGTAAGGGTTCCATTCCGTTCTCTATAGCCCACTGCCCCTCTTGTCATCAATAGTACAATAGTACAATAGCTATGAAGAATAATGCATGCAGAATGACCATGACCCTTCATGTGCCACGTATGAAACCAGACGTAAGGACATCATCATGACTATATAACTGAAAATAAAAAACAGTCAACACTTCAGAACAACCAGATCGGATGGTGTGGTTATTAACCACCTACATCCTGTACTGCTGATAAGAATCAGAACTTGTTTATTCTCCCAATTTGGTCCAAATGGATGATGCCTGGGGAAAGTGAAGAGGCAGGCAGCCAGAGGGATTTGTCATGAGTTTCAGGAGTCTCCAAATGGGCTAAAGGACTCCGCTGATGTTGAGAGTCACCGAAGGCTGAAACCGACTTCCTGGAGAGGATTCTTTCCTGTGCAATACAGATGGCTTTATAAGCGGAACAGTGGAAAGTCGATGGATTGACTTATGCTTTCAAAAGAAACTAACAGAACTTAAACAAGTGGGGCTCTCGGTGGTTCCCATGGCACTCCCCACACCAGAACTAATGTGTGGAAGGGAGAAGGGGCACCCCACTGAAACAAGAGCAAAGGGGGTTCAGAAAACCCGCCAGGCAAAGACTTGGTGATGGTACTTCAAAGCAATCAGTGCTGTGCAGAGTGGAGCTTTTGTTCTTCACCCAGAATTTAACATTCCAAAAAGCACGTGAAGCAAGTTACACTGCTCAGGTATTCCCACTTACCTAACAGGCACATCGAAACATCAGCTTTTAGTTCTCCCAGATACTAGGAGATGAAGCTTGGTCTATATTCCTATGGGAGAATAAAGCTGAAAACTGTCTCTCTTCCTAATATATTAGTACCCTGTAATGCAGACCATATGATCAATAAACTGTAGAAAAATTAAATCATACTGACAGTCTCAGGCAAAAACTGAACCAAGTAGAAACATTTTTTTTTTTAGGACGGCAGTGTGTAGAATATTAAAATCACATGTTGTATTATTAAATCTTCTTTTGGGAGCCAAGCAGAGTTATGTTGCATAACCATCTCAAGATACACGTTAATCTTACAGATAGTCTTTCCAATTAAAGGTATTAGGGGGCATTTAATCAGTAATACTGTCCTATAGTTTGTGCTTAGGCTGAAGTTTGACAACTGGTCTAGAAGGTTCACTCCGGGAGGCACTTGCTGCAGATAGAGTTGAAGTGCGTGAACTCGTGCCACACCCCACACCCCTACATTTCACCCTGAACACACAGGAAAACATCTTGGGGCGTCACTGTCCCTGCTTACACTACATAGTTAACAGGTATTACTCTCTGCAATTGCTTAACACTGCTTTCTTCTAATAAGAATGCAAATTTCTGAGTGCACCCCCACCCCCATCAGAAGAATGTCTAGAAGGGAGAGCAATGGCTGAGAAGGTTGTGGAAATCCAGCTCGGCTTTCCTGAGGTTAAAACAGGAGGCTGGGGCTTGCCAGCACAGGCATCAGGGTA
This sequence comes from Micromys minutus, assembly GCF_963924665.1. Taxonomy (NCBI): domain Eukaryota; kingdom Metazoa; phylum Chordata; class Mammalia; order Rodentia; family Muridae; genus Micromys; species Micromys minutus. The sequence goes on along the minus strand of NC_137978.1, from coordinate 24,730,796 downwards.
AGCGCTGATCCCACCCACCCAGGAGCCGCTGAAACCCAGGGAGGCCTCAGCCAAGGCAGTTAGAACACAGTTCTACTCCAGTAGTGGTCTACTCACCTCACCCCAGGACCTGGAAGGATCTTTAAAAAACTTCAACAACTAGATTATAAGACCTTAAGTACCCGTCTGGTTACTATGCATGATAATAAGCCTGCTGTCACCAAGAAGACACCCCCCACCCCCCAGTGACATTGCCTCTGAATAGCATCCTAAGGTGGAACTGGGCAGAGAAAGGAAGGGATCTACAAAACTTCAGTAAAACTCCCTTGCCTTTCACAGACTGAAATCTTCCCTTGGCCCCCCTCTGTGTCTATCAGAAGAGAGCCGTTCTTAATTTTAAACTCTAAGAAACCCACCGGCTCACAAAATTCTACTAGGGTAGTCGGCCAAGAACAGGAGGCAATAAAGGAAGCTAAGCCAGGTTGCCACAGTCTGCCCCATCAACCCCTTCCAAAGGGATGAAGCCTCCGTGCAGGAGTTCTATTTTGGGGGAACTGAACTGGGAACACAGATGTTTCTTCCGTTAGCCGTGTTGGCAGAACAGCTCCTGGACGGCATCCGAGTTCTTAATGCAGGAAGGGGCCTCATAGACCAACTACTTGAATTCACTCATTCAACTGAGAAGGAAACTGAGGCCAAAGGGGTAGAGTTAGGTGGTACACCCAGCTGGTGGCAGACGGGCAATGAGTGCTCTGGTGACAAGTTTTGCACACCTTTACATCAAAAGTCACTTTAAAGGAAAACGTCCTATTTTTAACGTCAACCCTGGAACTACGGTGGATTTACGTCAATTGCTTCTCTCTTCCCCCTTAGCCTGGTTCAGTAAATGTTTCTCTCTCCCACTCTTAATTCCCGTGCCTCCGACCGCCCTTTCAGCAGACGCTTGCATCTGATCAACAAACGTGCGCTTAGCGCCTCAACTTTGAGGGAGTGTAGCTCAACTGTGGCCCCCAAGCAAGACTGTGGCGGCTGCCTTTCTTTCAGTGGCCTCCCGGCACGAGTCAGGAGTAAGCTAGTCTAAAACTGATGCCGGCGAAGCGGCCTATCGTCTGGCACACAGTAGGCGCTCAACGAGTGATGTGCTCCTTGCTGCCTAGCACCTGGCCCGGTAGAGCCGCGTTCCACCCTCTGGGGCTTTCAGCCAAGCGAGTAGCGAGTGACAAGGCCAGCTAGCGCGACTGGCCCTGCAAGGCAGCGCGACGGAAGGGGTGGATGTTTACATGCAGCCCGGACCAGCAGCGCCACTCCGGTAGGAGCCCGCTTTGCCCGAGAGGAGTCTCGCTCGCATCTACTCGGATACAGGGCGGAGAGCCACAGGTTTCCTCCAGATCTTGGAGCTCGAGCTCACACCTCCTTAGGGGTGATCTTCAGCTGGGAGTCAGTCACCCCCTAAGGAGGTGGTTCCAGCTACCGCGAAAGCACAAGCACGCCCCAACTTGAAATCGCAGGCCGGGGATTGGGGGTCTGGGAGGGCGGGGAACTCGGGGCCAGCACGGCGCCCGGTGGTGGGGGAGATGGCTGCGGGACCCTGGGAGCTGACAGCGCGGCGGGGCCAGGGGTCGGGGGTGCGGAAGGGGCTGGATAGGGGCTGCGCTCACCCATGAAGAGGCAGAAGAGGTCGAGGCAGATGAGCAGCACCCGCTTGCTGCCGCCCTTCCTCGGGTTGTTGTTGAGCGCCGGGCTGCCGCCGTTCTTACTCTCGGGGACGATCGCCTTGTCGTACTTGTAGCTTTGCATGGCGCTGGCTGCGGGGAGCCTCCCGGGACGCTGCGGGTCGCCGCTGCTCAGGAGCGGGTCTGCGGGCTCAGGACGCGGCGGCTAGTGTGCAGCCCGGCCGAGTCGTTCCAACTGCAGACGCGGGTAGGTTTCCCCTCTGGGCGCCTCTGCTTTCCTCTCAACCCCAAACTGTTCGCTAGTCCAAGGGGAAGAGAGCCAAATCCCGAGCAGGAACTTTTGCAGGACCGTGCGGCCCCGGACGCGCCCGGCTGGCGTGCGTCTGCGTGCTGGAGTTTGCGAGTGGGCAGCGTCGGCGTCCCGCCACGATCCTCCGCAGCTACTTAATGAATGGAGCAGCGCGGAGCCCTACAGCTCCGCTGCGTCCTGCAGCTAGATCTCCACAGCGTCTGCCCAACTCCAACTCTGCCTCCTCCTCCTGCTCCTCCTCCTCTAGCTGCTGCCGCCCCGGCTGCCGCTGTGATCGCTCGGTTTGTTTTCTGAGCTTATATTTCACGAGCGCTTTTAAAAAGCGAGGGGGGTGAGGTGGGGGAGAGAGAAGGACCTCCTCACTTGGCTCCAACAGGGTTCTGAAAGCACAGCCCCTTCCTTAAGCTGCCTAAAACGTAGGATAATTAAGGCCACATTTCCCCCACCCCCTTTCAAAAAAAAAAAAATCCTAAAAGAAAAAGTTGCTCTCAAACCAGAGAATCCGGGAGCCCCTAGCGTTCAGAAACTCCAAAGCATCACAAAAGATGGCAAACAAAAAAACCAAAAAAACCAAACATATAAATGAAAAGAAGCATTTTCTTGCTGGCTTTTGATTAGGTATGGGGAGAGGGTCGATGGGAGGTCTATCATACTAAAATGCTTAATTAATTAATTAATTAACAAATTTCGGCCTTGAGTTGGATTATCCTAAAAATACAATTTTCAAGGAAACCTGGGCTTGTTGTTTTGGTTTTAACGCTCCGCACCGGACAGCTGTGTTAGATTCAGAAGATCCTGTGGCGAGAAGACTCCAGAGTCAGACCTCTTTACCCTAGAATCTTAACTATCTCTCTCTGCCTTAGTTTCCCCAGCAGTAAACTGCAAACACCACGACTCCCCAGGCAGTCCTGGCGGAGATATAATTGATCATTTCCCATGAGCTTCTAGAACAGGACTTGTATAACAGCCGAAGAGTTCCACCGTTGAGCCAATACTTGGATTTCTGAATGTGGGGAAACCAAAAGCAAGCCTGCCCACCCCTTTGCCAGTGCAGAGGGCCTCCAGCATACCTGAGTGTCATTGGCCTTGACTTTCAGGAAATCAGATGTTTCCCCTTGAATGCTCCATCTCATAATGCTGATTACTTTTGTGTGAGTTGATTCCCCCCCCCCCCCCCTTCGAGAAAGAGAATCATCAACACTTGAAAGGTCAGGTTGCTCCCTTACACCTCAAGGCATCAAGCATGGAGCATTAGTGCAGCGTACAAGGCACCTTTCTTCCAAGGGTCGTTATAATACCGAGGGAAGCAGTCCAATAGTTCTAGCATTTCATTGTTTGTTTGTTTGAGACAGGGTCTCTCTCTATCTCTACGTAACCCTGGCTGTCTCAGAACTCACTATGTAGACCAGGCTGGCCTTTAAACTCAGAGATCTTCCTGCCTCTGCCTTTCAAGCGCTGGAATGAAAGGCAACTGGTTCTAGCTTTTAGAAATTACAAAAAGATTATCCTTTTAAAAATAATATTTAATATATTAATATTTAATAATATTCCATATATTACTCTATGTCAATCTGTACAGATTAGTGTTATGTCTGTGCACCATGTGCCTGAAGCACCATAGGCCATAGGGCTGTTGGATCCCTAGAACAGGAGTTACAGGTGATAGGGAGCCGCTGTGTGGATGCTGGGACCCAATCTGGGTCCTCTGCAAGAACACCAGTTGCTCTTAACTACTGAGCCATCTCCCCAGCTCCAAGTTCTAGCTTTTGGATACATAGTGCAAATCACTGCCTATTGGACCATTCCATAACTCGGCATCCCACTGTCAGCACACCGCCGCCTCCCACCCCTCTGCCTACATTATAACCCTTCCTCCCAACTAGCGAACTGTTTCTCCTCCGATGCACCCTGACCTTTCACCCCTTCTCAGCCCCTGCTTGATTCCTGTGCAGAGTTAATTTCACCTTCAATATTTTGTCTAGGCCACTCTTGTAACAGTCTAATTTGGTGTCGGTTAACAAAAACGAGTCATTTGTATAAATGGCCTTTGATTAGGGGCCATTGATTATCTTCAATGGGACTCTTTAGTGCTCAGGGTTTGAGGTATGCTGAATTAAACTCACACTGGAACTAATTAGCAATGAGACTGGCAAGAAAAGGCAAAGTCCTGTCTTCTGACAGCAAGATGCACCAAAGGAGCTTTGGAATGGACATGTCAGCAGCCAATCAGAGGCAGCATCCCTGTCCAAATGAAATCATCTAAGAGAAGTTCCTTTAAATCCCCTTCAGGAGAAGCATGGCAGCCTCACCTGGTACAGCAGCAGCAACAATGCGAAGCTAATGTTATCATTAAAAGCATTCTAAAAGGGATTCTGGGTACCAGAGGCTTTTCCACGGTCACAGTCCTCTTCGCAAGCATAAACCTCCTTGAAATTCACAGTTGCCAAATCTTTAGAATTCCCATCTGAAAAGAAAGGCAGCTTCTGCACTCCTCTCTAGCGTGCCCCCCACCTTGGATCCTCAAAGCATCTGGGCTTCCATTTCCAACTCTACCTTATTTCGTTTTCACAGGTGCCTTTCACACTTGCTTCTCCAAGGCCTGACCCCTGAAGTCTGTCTTGGAATCTGAAGACCACTGCCCGAGAAACAACTGAACGGAGCTCATTTAGTCCATCCTGCTTCACATCTGGAAGAAGACTTACATTAACAACAAATGCACTTTTAAAAGCTAGACCTCTCTTGCTACCCAACACTAGCGGAGCCACCATTGCTGTTTTTACAAATCACTGAGATTGCTAACTTTAGCCCAAACTAGCTTCGGTTCAAGGTACCGATTTTATGTTAAGGTTCTCTGGCTTAACCTCAATCACTTATTAAGAAAGATAAAACTCTGTTATCCCAAAATCAGTTTTAAAAAAAAAAAAGATGATAAATAAATATTTAAATCAAAGCTTTCTATGTCTACCTGGAGGCCTTTCCTGACAAAAGGGTCAGATCGTGGTGTTAAGTGATAGGTACTCTGCAAACAAGACCATATTTGAAAGCATTCAAGGGGACAGAATATTTGAAATATTCATTAAAACTGACTTGAACAAGTCATCAAATACAGTGTCAACCTAATTCTTTAAGTGATCAGATACAAAGCAGCCCAAACTCACATTGGAGCTGCCTAACAGTGAAACTGGCAAGGAGTGGACATGTCAGCTACCAATCAGAAGCGGCCTCCCAGGTGAGGCCCATGACATCTGAAAACCTTTTGACTCTTTTTCCTTATTCTAGTTTGTTCCTCCTTGTCCTCCCTTTCCTCGGCTTTACACCTGCCCCTGAACCATTTTTACCAGCAAATAAACCTCAGTGAAGCCAGTCTGATGATAGTTTACAATGGTGTCATTTCAGAGTCATTAAGTAATTAAAATTCCTGGTAAACATAGCTTACCAAAACTCACACATTAAAATGACAGCCAGTCCACTAACATGGCTGTGTAAAAACTATCACATCAGCAGGGATAAACGCCTTTTTAAGAGTAACTTACTAAGTGTGGCAACATGTTTTCAAATAACCGATCCCTCCGATCCCTCCCAAGAGGTTTAATAGCTTTCATTTCTAGGGTCTCTCAATTACCTCATAACTCATTCTCTCTCTCTCTCTCTCTCTCTCTCTCTCTCTCTCTCTCTCTCTCTCTCTCTCTCTCTCTCTCTGTCTGTCTCACACACACACACACACACACACACACACACTTTCCCCAAATTCCCTAATATCTATTTAATCAGTTTAATCCCTGATATTTAATTAATCATTTTTATTTTGTGGAAGACAGAAATGAATTGGCTCTGGAGCTAGTTGTGAGAATTAGGAAGACATCGGTTTGGCTAGAAACTGCCCATTTATCCAGGTTCTTCAAAGCCGATCCACTCCACCTCCGTATGTACTAATCAAAGCTTGCTACTGTGAGCACTGAACTTGATATCTTGAGTCACTCCATACTTACCCTCCGTAGCCAAAGCAGGAAGGAGCAGGGATTTGGGTCAGAAAATCTGGTCTCTGCTGACTGACCTGATACAGAGGAACCAGCCCAGTCCTTACTCACAACTTTTCAATGAGGTTGGCCTTTTTTAATTCTGTGGAAAATTCCAAGAAGTTTTAAAAATGAAAGAATACACCTGAAATCATGTGATATACAATAAACAAATGAATGCTAGGAAGTTGGTCCCAGTTGGTCCCAGCGCTACAAAACAGTGAACGATGCATTAACAAGTGACTTCAATACTCAACAGTGCTATTTTACTGATGAGAAAATCTAGGCAAGCCTATTCAACGGGATGAAGCCAGTTTTCTTCCAGATAAAGTGAAAGCAATTCTGACATTAGCTCATGCAGTACAAAGTCGGCCATGCTGCACAATCTACAGAAAATCCCTCTCCTTTCTCAAGAACGCAGGAGAGAGTGTTATGCTTGCCTTAGGTTGGAGATGAGGAGATTTCTGAAGCCAGATTTGTTCATTTCTAAGTCAAGACTGTCTTCATCCCACCAGGCCTCTTTCTGGAAGATGCTCAGAGGCTTCCACTTCTGCCCAGCGGTTCCCCCAGAAGGCCTTGCGAGCTCCCTTGCAGAACTGGCCTTCCTTTGTTTTTGTTAGGAAGCCAGGCTTTAATTGGCCTGTTGTTTCTTACCAGATGGTAAGATCACAATGTCGTTTGACATCATGTCTCCGAGACAAGAGATCTGTGTTCATCATTTGTCATGCAGGTTGTGGTTACAGGAGAAGAGCTTTAGGAATATCAAACAGACTTGCTGTGAGGCAACTTTGGAATCACATCAGCCTTCTTACCTCTGTACAAACAGTACTTTTCTTTAGCTCAAAGTTAGATCTGCGAAGAGAAAACGTTGCGGTACTTCATGCAGTCAGTACTGATGGGGTAAAAACAAAAGCCAGAGGTGCAGGCCGACTTAAGAAACTAGCAAATAAAGACACTGCCAAGCTTTGTTCTAGTCAGGGTAAAAGCAGCCCTCGGCTCGCTCAAAAGGAGACTCATGCTGCCACCTTGTGGCGTTGCAGAAAAATGCTCATGCCATATTGGGGGGAAACTGCAATTGGAGGCTGAGGAATGGCTGGAATGAATAAACAATAGAAAAGCGCAAGTAGGTAGATTTTGAAGATCGTGATGTTGGTCCTTTATTTGGTAGATAGTTACTGGATGTCTGCTATGCATGCTCCGAACACTTCTAGGAACTAGGGTTTCTAGAAGTCAAACAGACTAAACAAGCAAACGAACAGATTGATTCCTACCCTGATGGCACCTTTAAGTATCTGGCTATTATATACATGAATACATCTTAGATTTTAAACAACCACAGGAGCAAATCTGTTCTATGTTAAAGATGAGATTGCTAAGCACTGAGAGGTGAAACCTTCTGAAGACTGCCAAGGGCTGAGTCCCAGACTTGAACCCAGGAAGAGAGGCGACATCAAGATTTTAATCATTAATCAACACCGAATAAACTTTACTGCCTGTCAAACTTATAAGGAGAAAGATAAGTGTTTCCGAAGTGGCTGCTTATTTGTGTTTGTCTGAGAGGGAGTGGTGGATGATTGTGTGCAAATGTGTGTCCATTAGGATCCATGAACACAAACAGACACATTCCCTGCATTTCTGTGTGCAGAATCACTCATTGTATACATACATGTATTTATCCACTGCGTAATCACCCACCAAGTTTTTCTGAGCACCCATGCTATGTTAGGAATCCCTGTAGGACTGGGGGACAGACGTGTTAGAGCTTGGGGTTGCTTCCTTCACAGGCGTTAGTTGTTTCCTTTGGAAAGACTACAGTCTCGGACACAACCCAAAATATGTGCCTCACATGTAATATGACAAGGATTCAAGCAGCAGTCATGATAAGAAGAGATTCATGATTCCCCACAGGGCCCACAAGAAGAGGCCCACAGTACACGCCAGCTGTGATTATACAGCTGGGAAGGGGTGTGACAACGTAGGTGCACAGAAACAGACACACCAAGCTTCTACCTCGAACATCCTAGTTCGTCTTTTCATGATTTTAAGCGCTTGATTGTAGAACAATGCACATGCACTATGCTGTGTGTGTGATGAGTTGTGAGCCTTTATGTTCACTTGTCAATCTTACACTATTAACTTTTATATAAATATGTGTTTGGCCATGAACACATTCACATCAGACACCTCAATGGCTTCCCCAGTCACTTCCCAATTAATGATCCTTCACCAAAGTTGACCAAAGTTGAATTGTTCATTGTTGAACCTCTTACAGCCAGTATCCAATATGCATGAGGATAGCGTCCCTAGGTTACCTTATCCCATATGATGTCTGAAAGGACCATCCAAACTCCTTTAGGAAGCTATGCATTATTCTTTTTAACTTACTTCACTTTTGGGTCATAACTTAGTTGTTCTAAATTATGTTGTTTTTAGTTATGATCTGTCACGGATAAAGCTGCTAATGAGCCTCCCTGTGTACACATCTTTCAGTGGGATATTCTTGTTTTGTTAGGCACCCCCCCCCCACAGGATGGTTATGTTTCCATGTAGTAAATACTATTCAAGAGTATTTCAAAATAGCTACACCATTCCTACTCTGACTGGCTGTGTCATTATATTGGCACACGATATTGTCAGGCTTTTGGGGTTTAGTCAGGCTGAGGGGGGTATACATGGGTATTTCATTGTGGTGTTAATAGGCATTTCTCTAATGAGCACTGTGTTGTGTGCTCAGTAGGCATTTGTATGTATTTTTTAGTGAGAATACATATTCAAGGTGTTTGTCCCTCCCTTGAATGTTTTCTTAGGGATGATATGTCTTCTCTCTGAAGAATATATTTCCCCTATCTGTAACTTACCCTTGTACTTTCTTGATTCTATATTTTAGAAGTCAGCAGAATTTTTCTAAACGGTGCCAAATAGTAGCTATTTTAGGCTTTGCAGGGTGTGTGATCTCCATGGCAACTAGCCAACTCTCCCATGGTGCTACTGTGGCACTCAGAGAACTTCTATTGGGGAAGCTTGATGTGTGAGTTGGGCGGGCCATGCTTCAATCCGATTTATTTATGGACACTAAAATGGAATTTCATGCATGTCTCACATATTACAAAATTCCATCTTCTGATTTCTTCACCTATATAAAAATAGAAAAAAAATATTCTTACTTCACAAGCTGCTCGATGGGATGTGGCAGGCCTGCTTTAGCTGCTGGTCCATAACTTGCCAAGCTCCAGCATATTTTATGAGTCTAGTTTCTTTATTCTAATGAGTACCAGTTTATCGTCTATTTTGTGTATGTTTTGTACCTAACAGGATGTTCTGACCTTATCCCTTCATCTCACCATACTAGTTGTATCTTATCCCTCTTGTGCTGTCTCTACTCCCTCTGACATGGAGTGTTGAGTGGGATTCGGGTCAGAGGTCAGTATTTTCATCTCTTGGTACCAGGCAATCACACACCTTGTGCAACTATGACATGTGTGTGCTTTGGTCCTTTTCTCTAGGCTTCTGTGTTGAATCAAATTTCTTCTATTCATTGGCTCCACAGCTACTCACTGCGCCTTATTGTGCATGCAACCTAGCTATTCATGCTACATATGGGGAAGGGCTAAGTGGGAAAACTTTCCCAATTTCCCAGAGTGTTAACATCGATTACATCCACCAATTTGATGTATGATCAACAGAAAATAATTATTCTAAAAAATTAACCTGGTTGATCATCATAAGTCCACAATAAAAAGTCAAAGTAACCATGGACTTGGATCATATTAATAATTGCTATGGTCACATGAGCATCTCTACCATGGGTAACTCATCCTTTTCACTTATTTAGTTCTACACAGATCCTGAATTTACACACACACACACACACACATGCAGACAAAGACACACACACAGAAACACACAAAGAGAGACTCTCTCTCTCTTTCTCTCTCTCTCTCTCTCTCTCTCTCTCTCTCTCTCTCTCCTGAAAGGCAATCTTTTACCCTGAGAGGAAAAAAATATTGCTATAAACTGCCCACCTAAATAAGACAAATTGTCCTGTAATAATCCATTCCTTATAAGATATTCACAGCTACCTGTGGCTATTTAAAGCCACAGAAATCTGTGTCGTCCCTCTCTTCCTCCAGCTTGGTTCTTCTCCCTACTTCTCCTTCTCTCCTATCTCTCTTACCTCTCAAAAACTCTATGCCTGCCTTTCTTTTTCACTGCCCAGTCACAGGCCTTGCCTTATCTTGTGCCTGCCCTCACCTGCTTGTAAACATCAACCCACAAGTGTGATTGTCTCTGATACAATTGCACCAAGGATCTTGTGGTAAATGTATTTTTCATGACCCTGGTAAGCCCTAAATCTGATTGTGTTCTTACAAGAGACTGAAAAGAGATGGGGATGTAGCCCAACAATGGACCACTTCCCTGGGATGAGCAAGGCCTTGGGTTTGATTCTTGAGTACTGGGGGGGGGGGGGAGAAAGATAGCAGTAAAGTAAAGATTTGGGGACACTGGAAAGCTCATATGACAGAGGCAGAAATGGAGGAGTGTGGCCAGCAGTGTAGACCCAGATTTGGGATGCTGGAAGAGATAAGCAATGGGGTCTTCTGAAGACCCTTGACGGAATTGAGGACAACAGGAAGGCCACACATTTCTCATGTCCTAAGCCACTGACTGCAACTCTAAGCCTAAGCCATTGGGAAACTAAACATAATTATCTTTCCTAGTCCACTTTCATTTAAGGGAATAAAAGTTCCCTTAAATCTTGGATGAGTGAAAGTGGGTTGCAGGATGACAGGAACACATCAAGGGGGCTATGCCCTGGGTGTCCACTCTGTGACCAGATCACAGTTCACAAAGCCTCCCTAGTCTATGTTCTCATAGAAGTTAGCCAACCCTGCATTTTTATTGAATTTTAAAACATGTCTTCCTCTACTAGACATCAAACTCTCCTGGGATAGAGGAATTCTCCCCCTAAACACCCCCAACTCCTTGGTTATCCTTTATTTTTTCTTGAAAATCTTTATTGTCACAACAAAAAATTTTAACCTTGGCACACATTCCCTTGACCTTTTTACCAAAAATTCTAATAGTACTTATTCATATCTTGCTTTACAAAATGCCACAATGGTAATTTCTTTTTTTAAAAATTGTTTTATTTGTTTACATTCTAAATATTGTCCCCTTCCCAATTCCCATTTCAAGAGTTCTTCACTCTCTCCCCCCTCTCCTTTGCCTCTAAGAGGGGGTTCCCTCTTCCCACTCCCTTCCTCCTCCCTCCCCGACCCATGCTTATCTTTTACTAATACTTGCCACTCAGTAAATGATAAATGAATAGAAGATAAACAAATGTATATGTGAATATATGAAGGACCTGTATCCCCATGCGCAAAGCCTTCAGGGAGAGGTCATACTTTAAATCTGCTGAATGTGTGTTTTCACTTAGGGAAACTGATTAAAGCGCCCAGCCATGACCTGAGACATTTATCTCACAATGTACTGTGTTCTAGAACGGTCCATTTCCCCCATGGATTATGTTCTTTGCCTTGTGTCTACACGAAGTTTCATATCTTCTATTCTGTGTTTTCTCTCTTCTCCTCCCTTCTCCCCTTTCCTCCCCCACTTCTTTCCCTCTTTTCTCTACACCCTCTTTCCCCTCCTCAGGCAAACTTCACTGGCCTTTCCTCTCATCTCTAATTCTTGGGCACTTTTCTGTACCTTCCGTGTGGACCCACCTGTGCTGGACGCCTGTAACTGGGGTTATATTGTTTGTGGTCTGTTGCCACTCCAAGTATAGTGTGTGTACATCAGCACACTCCTCTTTCCTCCACGCTATATGTTATTTAGCCAAACAAACATGATATATGTTTATTTGCACATTCATATGGAAATTTTTTTATATTGTTTCCACGTCTTGAGTATTATAAACAACGCTGCCTTTTTCTAAGGTGAAATGCAAGTCTACTTTAGATGAGTCAAAGGGGAGCTGTTCTGACTTGCTTTATAAGAATCCCTCTTTGGTTTTTGAGTAGGCTAGTTATAAGCAAAGATAAAAATCTGGACTCTGGAGACTATTGTACTAATGAGTTTAAAATCTCTTTCCTTTAAACAGCAAACAATTCTTTATCTTCTTACTACATATGTACTATTCAAGGTAAACAAAAGTTTATATTACATTGCCACTGCCTTTCTCTCCAAGTCCTTCACAACAGAGCATCCACACCTGATGTGGATTTCTAATGTCTGTCTGCTGATTATGGTCATGTGTGGACTCTGAGGTTGTGTTTTCCTGAGGATGGTGATTGTATCACACACATCTTTACATGTTGTAAGAGTTCAGTCACTGTATTGTCAATAGCAGACATATCCCCAGAACCCAAGTGTTTTAAAACAGATAAGGTGAAAAGTGACACATCCCAACAAATACAATGATTAAAGGGGCATGTAAATATTTACATTGACATATTCAAATATGTGGATTTCTATTGTAGTGAGACTGTTGGTTTCTTTGAAAAGCACACAAGTGTTATGGGAATATGTCCTCACTTTAACCCCAGATATGGGATATGGGGCTGTTTCACATTGCCCACAGCAGCTGACTATGATTTGCCTTGTGCTCTAGCAGGTGTGTGATTTTGTCAGTTGCAGATAGTTTCTTCAATTGTGCAGTGTTTGGAATGCTAGAGTCCAGATAGGTGGGTTGTTGTTGTTCGGTTATTGCCTTTTGTAGAGGTTTGTTAAGTAATTGTGTGCAAAGAAGAAACAAAAGAAGAAATTAGCAATCCTGACAGTGGAGAAGGAACTCTATTCCATACCTCATCAACAAGACATAATCAAACAATGTCACCCTCTTTCCCTCTATCCTTTTTTTTATCTCCTATCTAGTGCTGGGGGTTGAAAAGGAAGAAAAAGGGTAGAAAAAGGTGGAAGAAAACAAGAACCCACAAGATAGCCAAAGCCCAGCTGCATTCTGCTCTTTTTAAGTATGAGGTATTTGCTGTCTGTTTTTATGGTTGCTAGGAAAGCAGTCTACTACCAGGCCACATTTCTTGACCTCTTTTAATTAATTTTGAGATAAGGTTTTTCTAAGTTGTCAGTGCTGATCTTGAACTTCTCATCCTTCTACCTAAGCCTCCTTAGTAACTGGGAATACAGTCATGTGTCATGCCCAGCCAGCCACAATGCATTCTTTAAAACTGAGTTTCATTGATATAGCCACTCAAATATAATTACCTTTTGGATGTGTGTTCTATGTTAAGTCTTGAGAACAAAAATTTGTCCAGTGAAAGACTCGCCAATATTTTTTATGGGTTTTAGAGCTGTTAGAAAAAAAGGAAGTCAATTTTAAATGTGACTATGTAGAATATAGCAGAATGTTGTTTAAACAAGAGGAGATAAGCAAAGGGCCGTTCACACCTGGAGGGAAAGATGAGAAGGCACATGAGTCAGCTTCCAACCTAAGGGGATCATCTGTCCCAAGTAGGACACTGAATCACTATCAAATGTGTTTTATTCCTGACAGTAATGAAAACAAGCCAGGCGCTCTTGCTCTCTTGCCTTCTTCCTCCTGATATGTCCTCTCACCCCTTCCTCCATCTCTCCCATCCCTTCCCCCTCCTCTCTCCATGTGCTCATAGCCGGCCTCAATTCTAGTTTTTCTCTCTCTGCCTTTCTCTGTCTCTACTACCCCCTTAACTCCCTTCTCCATGCCTCAAATAAACTCTGTTCTTTGAGTGGGGGGGGGGGGGGAGAGCAAGCAAGGCAGTGGTGGCCCTGGCCCAAGCCTTTAATTCCATCACTCAAGAGGCAGAGGGAGGTGGAGCCGTGGGTTCGAGGCCAGCCTGGTCTGCAAAGCAAATTCCAGGACAGCCAGGGCTAGATAGAAAACCCTTGTTTCATCAAGGGGGAATGGGAGGAGCTAAAAACAAATATCTGAGAGCTGCAGGAGAAGACCCTTTCTCTGTCCTTTATGCCAGGGGCAGAAGAGGCCAGCAAGGGTATAGAGACAAGAAACACATGGGGCAACAGCAGGAGAGAAGGAAACCCCATTCAGCACCTAATGGGAAATACTGCACTTGGCTTACCTGACGAGTCAGCTGGGAGAGATTCACAGTGTTAAAGGCAGGAATAAAAATGAAAGGTCATACAAACTGACCCAGACACCCTTCAGTCTCTTAGAGGAATGAAAAGCTGCTTTATCCTTTACGAAATGAAAGGGGAGGTGTCTTTATTACAATATGTAAATTCATTTTATTCATTTATTGGTTGAGTATAAGTCACTGCAGTGTGTGACTGTTTTAGAATTGAACATGGGAAAATATTTTGTCTGTAGACTGGCATGGAAGTGGAAATACGTATTTCAAAGTTCACGTTAAAAGTCTTATCCTGCCCTGGACCATTCTTTCTAGAGTGTTCTTCAGGAATAAACAGTAATTAGATAGGCTTCAATACCTGTCCCACTTCCTCTAGCTTATGACAGGAATCAGAGGAAATAATTCCAAGGCCAGTGTTGAGGATAAATCACTTTCATTGGGCATGTCTCTGATTTCTCTCTGGAAGAGGGTGCGTGTCCGTGGCTAACTAAAGGACTGACTTGATCCACCTTCATGTTGCCTCAGCTCGGAGATGAGGTCAGACTTCCCGACCTGCTCACAGCTGCCGCCATGGGTGGGTTAAGTCACCTTCCCATTGCTCATTTTCTCTCTCACTCCGGAGGTAGAGTAGGTCCTGCAGTGCCACATGCCAACTAAGGTAAACATCTTCCAACTCAGCATCACAATGGAACTTACCTTCTGAAATGGACATAAAGTCTTCACGTGAGCTAATCGAAACGCTCAGATTTCTAGGCTGCAGACAGAAGAGGGGAGGTATGGGATGGTATTTTAAATCAGGCAAGCATATGTACAGTCATGGCCTAGAGTTTCCAGTGTGATTCAGAGTTCCCGTCAGCCAACAACAGCAACGAATGATCTCCATTTGGGAAGCCAGGCTGCTGTGTAAATCCCGGGCTCTGGTACTCTGACTCCGGATTACTCGATTGCCTCGGTAGTGAAGGACGGCAGGGAGAATCCGAACTCCCTCTGTAATTCACAGGCTGCCAAACTAGTTGGAAGAATCACCTTGGGCACAGAAAGAAGACACCTCAGCAAGATTATTCCTTTATATTTTATTTCTTAAATGCGTGTGAGTATCTTGCCTGCATGTGTGCATGCACACCATATGTTTAGTGTCCACAGGGGCACTCGTGATTTAGCTTCCTTGGGAATGGAACTATGGATAATTGTGAGCCTGACATGTGGGTGCTGGGAACTGAACCAGGGTCTCTCAGAAAAGTGGCTAGAGCTCTTAACTACTGAGCCACTTCTGAAGCCCCTAAACTATTTCTTCCTTCCTTCCTTCCTTCCTTTCTTCCTTCCTTTCTTTTTTAAAGACTTATTTATTTATACACTGTTGCTGTCTTCGGACACACCAGAAGAGGGCATCAGATCTCATTACAGATGGTTGTGAGCCACCATGTGGTTGCTGGGATTTGAACTCAGGACCTCTGGAAGAACAGTCAGTGCTCTTAACCACTGAGCCATCTCTCAAGCTCCCCAAACTATCTCTTTAATACATAAAACCCATCAACTCATAGTACTGGCAAGACTGTGATGGCATCTTAGACCATCTTATATTATAAGCAGGAGAGTAGTCCAGAGAATCTGAGGGGTTTGATTAAAGTAGAGAAAAAACCAAACTCTCTAATCTCATTCCCAGTCCGCTCCACGTTCCAGCACACCACACTGTTGGTTCTGATTCTGGTGAAGACTGCTTCAACAACAGTATACGGAAAGGCAAACATGGCTCTAAAGACCCACTCCAGGTCCTTCTAACCTTCACATGTGGTTTTCCATGCCCCCAAACTGTCAATGTGTGGCTGTATGTGTGTGTGGTCACCTGCTATGACTGGAGGTTGACCAGGACATAGGAGTGTCACATAACATAGCATAATAAATGATCATGCGCAAATGGTCCTTCAGGCAAAGAACTGACACACTTGACCACAGTCCAGACATTGTTTTCCTAAAGGCACACATCTTCTGCATACCAGTTTATTCTCACAGTAAAGACTGAGGAGATAAACATCTACACTTTGCAGGGTAGGAGAAAAGGTACTGTGCTATTAACTTATTTCTTAAAACCATTTTTAAAGAAGCATCCAAGTATACGTTATCTGAAACATAAAAGATGAGTCATTATTCATTTCCTACAACTTCATATATTAGCTCAATTGTATGTTTTATGCTTTCCCTTCTAATATCCTTTCACAATATGTATACAAACATTATATTCTGCTTTTTTCCCCATCTGACCTAAGTACCACAACTCTCACTGCTAGTTTTCATAAGCATCTCCCTGGGCCAAATGTCAGACCTGGGTTGTGTTTTAGCCGACGTCTAACCAGGCCCCAGAAAATACAAGGTGATTTAGACAGAAAAGTTCACTGTACAGAATGAGCGATGGTCTGAGCAGAGAGAAAGATGAGTGCAGAGAACTGTAGGCATGCCCTCCTGAATGACGAGCAAGTAGGCTAAAGCCCTCACTGGTGAAGTTACAGCAGAGCCAACTGGACCATCAGAGACACTGTGGTCCAGGACAGAGCTGGCTCACAGCCACGGGGCAAGAAGGAAGTGATTACTTGGGACCCAGGCCAGGCACAGCCACAGCTAAGTATGCTTAGGGTATTATGCAAAGGGCAGAGGAGGAAGCTACTTTTGTGGAGAAGAATGCTGAAAGTTATGGAAAAATTTCACTCTCTTACTTTATTCTGGATCATGGCCTTGATACCTATTGTGCCTCCATACTGCTCAAACTAAAGACAACGGAGTTTCTAAGACATGTGTTTCTCCTTGTACTTTATCATAGTCAACCACAAATTGACTAGTTATGATGCCGTCATATGCCCAGGTTGCTAGCATCCCACTTCCTGCCAATAACTCACACCACTGCATGCAAGCCAAGGGTATGGCCACACCCATCCCTAAATCATGACTTCCTAGGCATTGGATAGTAGTTATTTTCCTGCAGCTCATGAAGTACCATGACCAAAAGCAACTTAGAGAAGAAAGAGTTTATCTAGTTTATGGTTCCAGAGGACTAGAGTCCATAACTGTGAGAAAAGCAGGCTAGTCTAAGCAGAGCGCTGGCTGGTTATATTTCATCCACACACAGGAGGCTGAGAGAAAGAACAGGAAGTAAACTTTCGATACCTGCTCCTATGGTCATTACTTCTTACAGCGAGGTTGTACCTTCTAACATTTCTATAACTCCCATTCCAACAGTGCCACCAACTAGGACCAAGCCTATGTGGCTCTCATCCAAATCATGACAGCACACATGCTGGGACAGTTCCTGTTCTCTATCAGCTCAGGTCTAGTCAGGACATCTACCATGCAAGAACATAAACATGGGAAGCTCAATATGAAGAATAATTATGCTGCCATGAGGAGTAACTATAAAATACAAGACTACCCCAGCAGTAAGGGAGACCCCAAGCAAAGTTACATTATCTCCTGAGGGGCAGAGCTCAGAACTCATCATGCAGAGAGAGGAGGTGTGCTGGCATAGTATGGACAAGAAGCCCAGAGGGCATGGGGCCTGCACCGAAAGGCCTTCGACTGATGCTTATCAGGCTGAGCGGGGTGAAACACAACCAAATTTGTTGCCATGCAACAACAGCACAACTACCCAGAGCATTCTTCTAGCATTTTCTGCTGGGAAAGCTCAGTATTTTCTCACTATGGAATAGTTTATGACATTCCATGCACCATCATGCAGGGAGTATTGATGGGTGCATTCAGAACTGAAAGGTAATAAGTTCATTACTATTGAATAGGTAGAGGCAGTGTTTTTCCAAAAAGAAAAAAGAAAAAAAGAAAAAAAAAAAAAAAAAAAAAAAAAAAAGGACACTGCACCACTACAGCAAATACACTCAGGATTTTCAGTTGTTTCCCATGGATAACTACCTACTGGGAAAAGAAAATACCTACACCTGTAATGCAGGGTCTGGCATTTGACATTCATTCTTTGGTGGTTAACTTTGTGCCAACTTTGGTCAGGTTATGGAGTGTGGGGTGTCTGGTCAAAGTGAAATCCAGATGTTGCTGTGAAAGCAGTTTAGATATGAATAAAATTTGGGTTAGTAGACATTTGGCAAAGCAAACTACCCTCCTTAAAAAATGGGCCTCATCAGTTGAAGGATTTAATGTAAAAGGTAGATCTTCAGATTGCCTGGGGTCTTGAGATACAATATAAATTTTACATAGTGTCTTTTTAATTGCCAGGCTATGCAACCTCCTAAATTTCTTTCTCTCCACATGTGTACACACACACACACACACACACACACACACACACACACTCACACACCACATATCCTATTGGCAAATAGTGATATGTTGGGGTCAGTGTCATGGACTCCTGTGAGCTGGTTTTCTTTCTATTACTGTGAGAAAGGTCATCAGGCTTCATGACAACAACTTTACATGCTGAGCCAGCTCATGAACACCGTGATGGCTTCTATAGTGACGGATAACCTCAATTCTATCCTCAGGACCTGCATAGCAGAAGGAGAGAATCCACACCCACAAGTTGTACTCTGACCTCCATATGCATACTGTGGCCTGAGCCCCCACTTCCACCCCATGAAATAATAAGTACATGTAATTTAACAACAGCAAGTTAGAAAGTACACATAACTACCGATGGCTACTCAGAGCCATGTAGATGGACCATCTTCGTCTTCCATTTTGAATCTCCTCTCTCTCCTTCTTTACAGTCTTATCAAATCTTTGTCCCCACCCCACTCTCTACTGTCCAATCATGAATTGCCTTGACATCAACCTACAGTTTAGATTGTTGTTGTTATTGTTACTTGTTGGGTTGAATGGAAATAAACCTATTTTTTTAAAGTCATATACTTATTAATATATATATTTGAATCCTCACCTCTCTTTGTTTGATATACATTAATATAATATACATACACTCAGCACTTTGCTTTTCAAACTTATTATGTACCAAATAATATGTTCTTAATGGTAATTTGCAGAAACTTTTGTTCTTTAAATTCCATTTACTTATTTTATGAATATTAGTGTCATCTGACCAAACTTTCCCTGGTGAGATGCAGTACACACATCTAATCACCCCAGATGGAAACCCTACAACAGACCAAAAAACAGACACTACTAAAATCCAACCTGGGGAACCAGTGAGTTTTACTGAGGTTACTGACAGGAACAGAAATAACTCCAGCTGCATCACTAAAGCATGAGTTGACAGATCACGAAGCTGGGAACCTGAGCACACTGCCCAGCCTGCAGGCAGCTCAGCAGGTCGGAGGATGTCCTTTCCAGGTTGTCTCAGTTGTCTAAACCTCTTCCAGGCAGCTGGTCTGATCTCAGGACATTCTTTGCAGTCTTTCCTCCTCTTTGAGTCTTCTTTGCAGTTCAGCTTCCTTCCATCTAAGCCTCAGTTTTTATTGTTTACTCTGTCAAGAAGGAGTCTAGCGAATCTGGTCAGTTTCAGGGACTTCCGGAAGCGATTTTGAATTGTTTGCTTTCCTACTTAAGGAGTTTCCCTTCTGGATAGAATGTCTCGAGCTCAGAGAAAACTGTTAACACAACAATTAGAGTTTTGTCTGCATGTATCTATGCATACTATACAAGCACCTGATGCCCACGCAAGTTGGAAGAGGGCATTAGATCCCTTGGAACAGGAGTCACAGATGGTTGTCAGCTGCCATTTAGGTGTTAGGAACTGAATCCAGGTATTCTGCAAGAGCAGCAAATGCTCTAAATCTCTCCAGCAACTCATTCTTCCCCCTTTGCTTGATGTCCTGTTAAATAGATATACTGTAGAATGAGACGCCCACCTGGTCTGCTGTTAGTGACATTGGACTCTTGTCCGTTTTCCTGTCACCTCGTTTATTTTAAGGTAGTCTTAAATATATAATTGCTAAGTCAAACTTAGCAACTTTGGTAAATATTAACTGGGATGGACCCTTTTAATGGATTTCTTTGCTTTAATCTGTCCCCTTTCTCTTTGGACTTCTGTCTATCCAAACAAGTTAGACATTTAGGAATTTAATTTCCTCCTTCTCTCTCTCTCCTTTTTTTCTTTTATTCTTTGCCTCTCCTGATGCAGACAAAATTAAAATACTTTTATCTCATAATTACATTTATCTCCTAATTATGTTTCAAATTGACTTCTGACTTTTAATCCCTAAAATCGCTACATTAAGTCACAGCCTTGTGAACCATTTTCAGTTGTATTTATCTTACACTTATCAGTATTTTAGTGCACAGGAGAGAATATGAAATAGGAATTTGCTTTGGAAATTCTATCTCCCCGCCCCCCCCCCCCCCCGGACATATTCCTAAGCTTGTCTTTAAGGGCTAAAGACACACTAACTAGACCAAGAATATTCTACTGAAGA
This sequence comes from Micromys minutus, assembly GCF_963924665.1. Lineage (NCBI taxonomy): Eukaryota > Metazoa > Chordata > Mammalia > Rodentia > Muridae > Micromys > Micromys minutus. Next base: position 24,710,348 of record NC_137978.1, on the reverse strand, counting down.
GGCAAAGATATCCTAAAGTATGGTTATATGAATATGTGGGAAGGATGGGACACTCCTACACAATATTACAACAACAACAACCAAAACCAACCAAAAGAACAGACAAAAACAGACCAAAAACTCAGTGAGTTGAAAGAGCACCAAGTTAAAGAAGACAAACTGTAGAGTTGGTGTTGGTTGGTGTGAAATGCGCCCTATTTTGCCAAGTATTTGAACAATTAGTCCCCAGCTCATAGCACTGTCCTAGGAGGCTGGGGGCCTCCCAATGTTACCTCTCAGAGGTGGGGCCTAGCTGGAGGAAGTGGATCTCCATGGAGCTGAGCGTACGGTTGCAGCCTGTGTTATGCTGGTGTGACCTCTCTGTTTCCTGATGACTGCCCATATGATACAAGCCACTGCCCCAGTTCCTGCTACAGGAGCCTGGCAATCCCTCTGAATGCTGAGCCAAAGGCTAAATCCTTTTCATGTTGAGTTGTTTTGGCTGGGTATTCTGTCATAGTGGTGGGGAAAGAGTGGTTTGGGTAGGAAGAGTTTACAGTGGGCAGTGTTTGAAGGTAAGGTAAAGCATGCTTCATTGCATTCTATTACAGAGAGTCCACTGGAAACGGCTAAGCAACAAGATAATACAAGCAGATTTGGGGAAAGGAAACATGATGCTAGCTGTAGTCTGAACAAAAATATGGGCAGCCCAAGCAAAATGTATTGATACTGGTGTACACTGGCTGCAGTGATATAGCAAAGGAGATAACCTGAAGACATGCCTTAGGGTTAATATTAAATTATGAAATCTATTCTTCACAATGAAAAATGCTAAAAAATAAATTTTTAATTAAAAATATTTAAATTTAAATATTTAAAACTATTTAGAGTGCCTCTTAATGAAGGGGTCATTACAGGGGTGCTCTTGTTTTCCTCCTTCTGCTTCTGTGATTGATGGGTGTTATTACAGTCACCAGCCCAGGAGACCGAAGAAGTAACTTAGGTCCAGGAGTATGGAGGAGTGGAATGGAAACAATGTGCTGATTTCGGGGCTAGGTAGGCTAAGACAAGGTTTATTTAAATTCTAGGATAAGTTAGTACCAGATGGAAAACTGGGGCAGGGAAGAGGCGTCTGTTGATGATGGCATGCAGCTGAGTCTCCACCAGGTGGTTTAATTTGAATTCATGGGCAGACACAAGAATGCCTCATTATTTAATAAGGGAGGAGGGGTCTAGCCTGGGCCCTGAGTGTTGACAGTCCACATAGCCAGAAGAGGAGGAGTGCATAGAACCAGGGAGATAACAGCCTTGGGGCAAAACTAAAGGGGGAAGCAGAGGAAGAAGGTAGTGAAGAGAGGGAAACTATTTTCTTGTATTTGTTGCTGAGTTTGAGTTGTTACCTGAGATTGAGTTCAAAGGAAGCCATAAAGATGGCTATCAGAATGTGTGTTTTAGTTAGGGTGTTGCGTACTGGCTTGCTCCTCATGGCTTGCTCAGCCCACTTTCTTCTAGAACCCAGAACCACCTGCCCAGGGATGGCACCACCCACAAAGGGCTGGTCCGTCCTCCCCTGATCAATAAGAAGAAAATGGTTATAGCCAAATCTTACTGAGATATTCTCTCAGCTGAGGTCCCTTCTTTTCAGATACATCTAGATTGTGTGTCAGCTGACATACGACTCACCTGCACACTGTGCAACAGTCTTCAGTCGGGAGACTCAGTGATACCGCGGAAGCAAAAGCCCAAGAATAAGTTGAGTGAATGATAGGGAGAAAGTTGGGGCAGTTCCCTCCTCAGACAAGTGTGACAGAAAAGGGAAGTCAGAGGTTAAGAACTCTCTGGAGGCTGAGGTGAGGGTAAGGTGGAAGGCTGTTTCACATGCACATGGGATGGTTGTCAAGAGAGACACTATAGCGGAAAGAAAGCAAGGTAGGACAAAGAGCTCAGCTAGAGAGGGCCTGGGTGAGTCTGATCCCCATCAAAGAGTTGGCTCCAACAAAAGCAAGAACACAAAATGTTGGCCTGCTCCTTTTCCCTGCTTCCTGGTTAACTAAGGTGTAAGATGTTCCAACCACAAGTACAGACCATAAACTCCACCTTTGCTGTCCTGCCATGATAAACAAAGCCATCTCCCAGCATGGGCAGGCAGGGCTGAGCAGGACAGCAAGGCTCTTGTTGGCAGAGTGGCCTAGCTGCTGAGCCATTGCACGTCTCTAGGGGATTCTTGGGTGCTTGGATCACGCCTTTCTGCCATGTACTATCCAGGCTGGTCTCTTACCCGTTAGCCTAGGGAGAGTTCAGTGCGATGGCTCAAGCCCCAGACTCCTCACTGTGGGACAGCTGCTCCAACTGTCCTGGGAGAAGATCAGATGTTCCCTGGGCTCTCAGCTGTGCCTAGTTCCTTGACCCCTAAAGTAGAAACAGTGCAACTGTCCCCTGGGATGGTCAAGGGCCAGAGGGGTATGGATGTAGCCTGGGACACACAGTAGGAAAGGAGTGACTGGTGGCTAAAATCCAATTAATAGCAAATGTTGTTCTGGTCACAGCAGTAAATTCCTCCAATGTACCAGGAACCTTAGTGACACCAGCTCTCTCTCAGGGTAGAGTCCACATGATGCCCCAGCAAGAGCATAGCTGTTCCTCACCCCTGCTGTGTATAGCCCATGATGCATAGAGTTCTGCTTGTTCTGTAATGCAGGAGTGAGCATCCCCCCATAGGGTGTTTGTAAGGGATTGCCAAGTTGTTATATGTGTAAAATACTGACAAGGCCACAAGGTCATCTAATACTGGCTAGATGATCAATATTTATTGAATGAGTAAATATGTTCATTAACAAAGCATGGTGGTACATACCACCTATAACTCCCAACTTCTGGAAAGTTAAGCCAGGAGATTATAAGGTCGAGACCAGCCTGGACTATAGAGTAAGTTTGAGGCTATTCTGGCAACTTGGTGGGAACCTGTCCCCAAATTAAAGTTTATAACTTACCTGAAGGTATTGTAGCTGAGTGTTGGGACACTTGCCTAGCATGGGTGCGATTCTGGGTTCCATCCTAGCACTATAAAAAAAAAGGTGCAAAAGGTATGAGTCTCACCCTCCAGCAGATCCCAAAGCTCCTGTCTTGCATGTGAAAAGAACAAGGATCAGACTTCAGTGACTTATGCCAGTCTCCTTACCAACTTAGCAGAGTTGGGGTCCCTGTGCCTCCCAGCCAATCTCATAGCACCACTCTTAGAACAGACAGTATCTGGGGCTGGAGAGATGGCTCAGTTAAGAACACTGACTGCTCTTCCGAAGGTCCTGAGTTCAATTCCCAGCAACCACAGGGTGGCTCACAACCATCTGTAATAAGATCTGATGTCCTCTTCTGGTGTGTCTGAAGACAGATACAGTGTACTTATATAATAACTCTTAAAAAAAAAAAAAAAGAACAGGGGGGATCATCCACATGGATATCTAGAAGAAGGTCCAAGGTCATTGGAACTAGTCAAGATCAAGCTGAAAGCATATCTTCCCTGCCTTCTTACTGTCTGGGTTCCTAGACTGGAGAAGCCAAGGGGCAGGAGACCCCCCTCACATCTGAGGAAAAGAGTTATGGGATTTTCCATATTTCTAGAATGTATCTAGCGTGACCACTAGCTTGTTTCATGCCATCTGTTCAGGAGCCAGCACCAGGCCTGTCCACACTGTGGTCTTCATGCTAAATGTGCTCTGGGTGGTCTGACCTTGGTTAAGGCTTAGTCTGTTCGTGGAACCAAGGGGTGCATAAGTCAGGCTTCTAGTGATAGGCTACAAGTCTAACAGGAAGAGACGAACAGGTCTCCCCATAGAGAAAGCACCACAAGGCAAGGTTATTGCTTCTAAGAGGCTTTGTGTGCACTGCACCCAGCCACAAACTGTGGGGGACATTGCTTCAGATGTTGGGCACCTAGAGGTTTGCTACAGAGTCACAAAAATAGATAAATAAGCAAGGGCACGTACCAGATGAAACCAGAGAGTAGGGGACTCAGCAGGTGCAGGTACATCTGTTGATCTAGTGACAAGACTGTGAGGGAAGGTCCAGCTTCTGGCTTCTACTTTCTCAATTAAATTTGACGAGAGGTTATCATTTGAACATGATGGGGACTGGAGAAAGAAAGTGTTGAGGGAAGAGAAACTGTGAAATCAATAGCTCAGAGGAAGAATGTGAGCTCTAAGAGAGATGCCAGGTGGTAGTAGATTGCTCTGAACTTAACATTCTGTTGTAAGTCAATCCCAACCGATCTCTGAAAGAGATAGGACTGAATTAACTGGATGCTGGCTTCAGCCCTCTACTTTCCCTGTATCCTGGGCTGGATCTCCTGAAAGCAGAGCCTAAAGCTGACAGCTTATGCTGTGTTATTAGAGTGTAACTCCAGGGAAGAAGAGTTAAGGGATCAAGATGGTTTAGTAAGAAGAATGGACTGAGAGTCAAAGAGAGGCACTGCAAAGTGACACATTGTTGCAGTCCAAGACAGCATTTCTAAGCATCAGAACCCATCGAATCTCAGGATTGTTCTCTGTGTGGAGGCGCTAGACATGATGGTTTTATCAATCATCTATAGCCACAGAGCGACTGGGAATTGTGGCTCTAGAGATTAAGTTAGAAGACCGTGTGTCGACCAAGTTCCAGGCCAGCTTGGGTAATATACTGGGATCCTGCTTCGCAAGACAAACAACAGGAAATATTATTTGTTGGCCCCCTGTGTTTTTCAGTTGCACGTGACTTAGTGTCAACTCCTAGTAGGGTTCAGAAGGGGCTGAGGCACAAATGAAACCCTGGGGTGGGGAGGAGACAGGTAGAAGGCAGAGGTGGGAAGTGAGATGATTCCAACCGGGAACTATATGAGCTTTGGTCAGGGCGTCTGGGGGAGGAAGATACTGCTCCAGTGCAGGGTGGTAGGAAGCCTTACACAGCCTAGTGAGAGGCTGGCAATGGGGCCTCGAGGAGGATTGTGGGACACTGCCATCTGCCCCAGCCAGGCTAACAAGCTACCTTTGCCACATACACCTACAGGCCCAAAGGACTATTCTAGGCATATGCAGGGAACAAATATGACATTAGAGCAGGGCAAAGGAGTCTTATGGATTTTGCATGCTGGCTTAAAAGAGAAGTATTATAAAGTCCCCTGTCCTGATATCTTGTTCCACACTTTAAGAAGGGTTGCTTTACTTAGGTCCCAATAGCAGGATGGGGTTTTAGGTGTGCAGACTGGACTAGGTATTTACCTAGGATACTCTACACTGCTTTCTCTCCATTCCTCCTACACCTTTTAATATTTGCCCCTCTCCCTGAACATCCACTAACCAGCTTCAGAGGGACCTGACCCCATCCACCCCCGTTCACACACAGTAAACAGGGCATAGGGAATCCTTAATGATAGGTCACATGGTAGGAAAACAGGTGCCTTCAAGTAACCTTAGAACAGCTAGTGACTTTTTATATGACAGTTTGTACAGAATCTATTTTCTCCCTGAAAATGCATTTCCTAAAATAAGCTTCACTAGGAAGTTCCTCAGCACAGCAAAGACAACGAGAGAGAAAGCACAGAATGCAGGGCTCAGACAGGGCTTTTCAGTGTGGCTGTGGTTAAAATCACAGCTTCCCAGGCAATGAGATGACTCAGCAGGTAAAGGAGCTTGTTGCACAAGCCAGATGACATGAGTTTGATCCTTGGAACCCAGATCCAGGTGGAAGAAAAAAACAGACTACACAGAGTAGTCCTCTGAGCCCCCCTTCCCCCTCCCCCTCCCTCTCCCCTTCCACTTTTCCCTCTCCCTCTCCCTCCCCCTCCCCATCCTGGTCCCCCTTCCCCCCCAAACACACATTTAATTTTCATGTGACAGTGGGTTTGAGTTCGTCCTCATTACCCCCTGTTTTCTCTGGCTTTGGCAGACCAACTCCATCTTTTGTACCCATTTCCTGAGCAGCCAGGAGGAGAGATGTTTGTATGCCTCAGAGATTGTCTGGAGGATGAGCCGGTGCCTGCACAGCCTTTGTTGCTTGCTGGAGGTTAAATGATAGCCATTACCATTCAAAATGTAATTTTCCAGAGGGCAGGGGCAACATTTTCTACTACTCTATATTCTTTGTCTCAACTAAGTAAAACGCTAGAAAGTATCTCCTGCTCACTCTTTAGTCTTAACTAAGAAAATGCTAGAAAGTATCTCCTGCCCACTCTACACCTCCAGGCTCCGAGAAAGTGAGCTGTCAGCTGGAGAACAAAGTGTCAGGAAGTTTGACACTGGTCTTTGTAAATGCTTTCCATTGTTTTGAGACCGAGAGGAAAACTGAAAATTGAGGCTCAGAGGGTTTAAGTAACTGGCCCCAAGATCTTTCAGCTGTCCGGTCGGTGGGAGTCTGTTCATTGTACTTTGTATTGGAAATAAACATAGACATAGATTGGTGGGGTTTAAGGAGAATGGAGGTTTGCCTTTGGAGCCCCTCCCGTGTCTGTTTATTTACCGGGGACTCTCAGACCTTAGCACAGGCCTGCTTCCTGGGAAGCGCTCAATAAATATTTATCATTAACTGAATAAATAAATAAGGGAAGGAAAGGGCTTAAGAATGAGCCAAGGCATGGGTGGATAAAATAACCTCTCAAAAAGGCATTTTCGGCCTCAGTCTTCCGCCTCAGACATTCAGTATTTGCTGGATTCCGACAATGCTTCTATTCAGAGCTAGAGAGAGAAAGGAAGCAATTCATTACCTGTTTACTCTAAGTGAAAAGTCAGTCCCACCGCTTCAGCCACCTGCACTTTCCTTTTTATAAAGCAGAAAAAGCAATGTCTCCAGCTGCAGGGTCATCAATTGCGTTTGTTAGGCTTCAGGTTTTCTTGGAACAGGTCAGGAAATTAAAAAGAAAAGAAAATCCATGCAGTGTATCCCAAACATATTTTTCCTTTTCTATTCAGAAAACTTGGTGAACATATTTTTGTTTGTATTTTAGGGGGCTCATATCCCCCGGTGTCAGGCTACATGGGCTCCTGCAGGGACTATTACATATGTCTCCTTTAATTGAAATTAATCCCCACTTCCTCTTATGGGGAAAGTAAGTCTGACATGAAATAGGCTTGTTTATAATAAATTGTCAACTTAATAAAAACACATTAGTACATCTACAGGGTACAATAAAAAACTATTGCAAAAATTCGCTGTAAAAACAAATTGACTAAAATGACAAACATCAAATAGTTCAAGTGTGAGCAAAGATTCATCTTTGGGGAGGGAAGTCCCAATCACACTGGTGCACGCTGAACAAGCCAAATATGTGCTCTATGCACCGTGCAGTGAGCGCAGCAGAAGTAAATACAAATGAAGAGGTGTCTGGAGACAGCCATTCTCTGGGCAGAGGTCTGGGGGTCTAGTTCATGTCAACTCAGGGAAACATTAAAATCTGTGTAAGGTTCCATTCACATTTCATTGGCCAAAGAAAGTCACACGAACGAGCTCTTCTTTAATGTGAAAATATTTATCTCAAATGGTGTGGGGAACAGGATAGGAGAGTAAATAGTAGCTGAAAAAGTATGCATGCTTGCACGACCATATCCCAAACTAACAAGAATTAAATTTTATATATGTACACACACACACACACACACACACACACACACACACACACACACACACGGAAGCAAAAATATCTTTATTAACTTATAAAAGAAATAACAATTTAGCAACCATAATGGAAGTTTATAGAAAGCAATTGAATGCATTAATTCTATACTTAGCCAAGCATAAAATGAAAATGTAGTCATCCTTTTAGAAGCTGTTTTTTATTGTCTCCTACCATTTAATTTGCCATTATTCTTTCTGGTTATTTATTAACCAGAAAGTATTAAAGAGGTACTTTCTTTTATTGGTATATATTTGGAACCTAGGAAAATCTGTGGCACTGACAGTCACTGATTAAATGGTTTAATAAACTCATGGATAATACAAAGCATGGTGCTATGTTTTAGAGCTAAATTGTTAGTATTTGCTTAAATAAGTTTATTCACATTCTGTAACACAGGAAAACCAACTTACTTCCCATTTCCTTCCCCATCTTCTTCTACCTGAGACGTTTTATCTTTTGCTTCTCTTGGTTATCTATGACTATAATTTTATTTTGAGAACTTCATACATGTATCTAATATTGTGATAACTACCCAGACTCTCTGTCTCCACTTTTTCCTGAATGCCTCTCAGGTAGCCCCCTTTCAACTTAATGTCTTTTTTATTATATAAAAATAATTTTATTTTATAATATAACCTACTGTGTCCATACATACATGCATGCAGGGCCATCCATTGGGGCGTGATCAATCTACCAGAGATCACATCCCTAAAGAAAAGTGACTTTCTCTTCCCAGGCAGTGATCACCTGTCAATAGCTCACCATCAAAGGTAGGAACTCTCTCTCCTCTGAGACAGAACCATGAACACTGTCATCTTTCAGGGGTCACAACCTCAGGTGCTATGAGTTCATGAGTGTCATAGTCCTGTGTGTCCAGAAGATGCTGTTTCACCTCAGTGACCTCCGACCTCTTATTATCACAGTCTTTCTGCCTCCCCCTTTGCTAATGTTCTCAGAATCATGAGAGAGCTTGTGATGTCTCGTTTGTGGCGGAGCAGTCCACAGACACTTGTCTTCTGTGAGTGTGAGTCTTTGTATTAACCATCATGCTTCTCTGGGAGTTGCACTAATCTGTGAGTATAAAGATTCATATTTACAAGAGTTTTGTGTCTGTCTTGCAAAATAATACTCAATCCTTGGGGTCTTGGCCAGATTTACAGCACCATGCATGAGTTTCCTCCTGTAGCACGGCCTCAAATCCAATCAGAAAGTGGTCGGTTGACTTCATGATATTTGTGCTATTATTGTAGCCATGGGGATATCTAAGGGATATTGTAGCAGCCACCCGTCACAGGTAAGACTGTGGATGAGTTTTCTTCTCAGCACACACTCACACCAAGCTAAATAGAATTCCCTTGTATGTGGTATAATGATCTTTGTAGAAGCCATAGGTCAACAAAGAAAAAGCCCAGTTCCAGGTTTCTGAAACCTCCCCTCAAGATGTAGTTTGGGCACGGTACAGGAAGAAATCCCAGAGAAAAAGGAAGGCTACTGTCATTATCTTGGTTGCCCATCAGAACTTGATGGCAAGGTCCTATTACTGAGGACACCATACACATTGGTCACAGGACTTGAAGAAATCAGCTGATTTTAAACTTGAAGCCTCCTCTCTGTTAAGTAGTTTTAAAATACCAGTGAAGTTATTTAATTTTAAATAAAGGAAAATGAATACTTTTTGTTTGATATACACTATTTTCTTGCTGATAAATGCAGAGAAGAAAGCATGCAATCTGTGAAGAGACTTTTTCTATGTTTGGAAATATCTCAGGGGTATATCCACTGTCCATTTACTATGCTACTGATGAACATCGGTTGTTGAGTCAGATTCTTCATACATTTATCCTTTGTGACTTGCTTATTGTGAAAAGCTGTGGAGATTGGCATTAGGTATTTGTGAACTGGTCAGGAGAACTGTTATTCTAGTAGGCTATTCAAAAGATTTCAAATAGGCTGCGTAATGCAGTGCCTTTATTGTAAAGAGCCAATACTAGTATGAAGGATTGAGAAAGCTGACATAATTCCCCCACCCCAAACACGAAAATGGAAATGGTGGGCCGAAAAATGGTTTCTATTACCATTCAGCATACAATAAACATTTCAATATCTACAAAATGATTGTTGAACTCACTTGGCTCAATTGTGTATTTTCATAATCTGAACTTCACAGTGAAGCAAGGAAGTGGTTTATACAAAATTGCATCTTTACAAGTCATCCAGAAATAATATGAAAGCATCCTTTCTGCAATTCCCCTTCTCTCCCAGACTACAGCCTTCCAATTCTGTTGCTGGTTTTAGGTAGATGACATAGCGAATATTATTTTAATGTGTCTGCTCTCAAGGAAAACAGATTTTGCTTATGGCTTTTACATGCTGAGTTATCTCAATACAGGAAACTTAATTGTTCATGATAACTTTTGAATATTCAGATGGATGTCAAGTCAAGGATTTGTTCAAGTGACTTTGCTTTTTATTTTTTATTATTCATAAAAATGTGGTAACAGTGTAGACTGAGTTGATTATCCAAAACCCACATGGCTTGTCTCATGAAGTAACGGCTTGTGATGAGTATTTTCATGTGAGTGCGTGTGTATGAGTTGCTATGTGTGTTCTATGTGCACTCATGGGCTTACATGGGGAGGCACAGAGACACCCTGGGTATCATCTTTGGGAATGCTGCCTACCTCTTTTGAGACAGTTTCTCTTGGCTTGGAGTTCATCAGTCAGCCAAGAGCAGCCAGCCATCAGGCCTCAAGGGCCTTCCTATCTTTGCCTTCCCAGTATTGGGCCTGGCTTACATAGGAGGCATGGTGGTCTGTCCTATAATCTCAGTGCTCAAAAGGATAAGGAAGGAAGATTGCTAGGAACTCTAGTCCAACCTGGGCTGCACAGTGATCTCTGGGCTAGACAAGAGTATATAGCAAAACCCTATCTCAACCCTTCCCCAAATAGTGACCAGCTGAAATCTTGGAAGTCTTGGCTTAAGCCTCAGAAGTATTTGCAATACAATAAGATCTGTGCTTCTGTGTACAGATCGTCTCTATTAGGAGTATTCTAGCAGATGCAGACTCAACTAAGACACACTCGGAAAAGCCGTGTCTTCCAGCACTGAGCTCCCAGCAGCAGACTGAGAACACACACATTTTTGTAAGGGATTTATTTTTTAACTTACATTTGAAAAAAATATTCCTAACAGATGGAGAAAAGTAAAGAACTATTCATAAAAATGCTTTGGCGTAGTTCCGAAAAATAATGCCCCAATTGATTGAGCAGGAAACAAGGTGTAGAATGTGCTATTGACCAGACTTGGAATTCATTTCTCCAATTCATAAAAGCTGCTCATTTCTCCACAGCCGGTGGAAAAAAGCTCCTCATCTGATGCCGCTCAATACCTGGGATTCTTCAACGCAAATCCACAAATAAATGTTTACACCACTCTTTTCCATGATGCAGGGAAAGAGCTCTCTCTATTCAGTGTTGGAAAACACGGTCGCTGGTTGGAGCTGCCAGAATGGTGTGTTCCTCTTCCTTAGACACTTGGGCAACCCTTTCATGAGAAAGCCCTGGGGTTTTCTGAATGAATCCAAACTTTGGAAAATGAATTTTAAACCTGTGAAATGAGCAAGAGGTGTTTTTTTAAAAAAATGTTTGTTTGTTTTTTAGAGTTTGGATTGAGATGCAATGGGAAATAGGCAGCCTTCAAAACTCCAGAGGTTTCAGTGGTTAACTAAGAGGTGTTTTTTTAAAAAAATGTTTGTTTGTTTTTTAGAGTTTGGATTGAGATGCAATGGGAAATAGGCAGCCTTCAAAACTCCAGAGGTTTCAGTGGTTAACTAGGAGGCAAAGTAAGGGGCTGGGAATAAAGAGGAGGCCCGTGCAGAGGACCCTTGTGGCCAGCACTCAGCCTGGAAAAGGAGCCTGAGTTTGAAGTACACAGCAGTTAAAATGTACCCTTTGTTCAGGGCAGGTTTGGATAGTTCTGACTCAAAAACCAGTCTGTCTTCCAGGTAGATTTCATTGGGCAGTTACAACATTAATTAGCGTTTGCCCTGTTTGTATCATGAAGTTACTATTAGATTTTAAAATGGGAGAGTATCCAGAAGAATGGTGTATATATGTTCATTTTTTGCATGCCTGTTAATAAAAGGAATTTATGTCATATTTAGTGAAACTGGGGAGCAAAAAAAAGTTCTTTCTGGATAACTAAAGGGGTTTGCGAAAGCAGCAGTAGTTTGTTTTAAAATTATTTCACAGGAACATACTTGTTTGGGGAAATGCCCTGAGAATACATAATGTCCATCCATCTATCCATCCGTCCGTCCATCTATCCATCCATCCATCCATCCATCCATCCATCCATCCATCCATCATCTATCTATTACTAATTTATTTCTTTTTTTCTTACAACTTTATTTTAAAAAGAGTTATTTATTTCTGAGACAAAGTTTTTCTGTGTAGCCCTAGCTCTCCTGGAACTATGGACCAGGCTGGCCACAAACTCCAAGAGACATGCCTGCCTCTGCCTCCCAAGCATTGAGATTAAAGTGTGTGTTACCACCGCAGGTGACTTTCTCTTTATACAGTAATTTTTGAGCATTTTCCTTGACTCCCCCCAAATCTAGAGTGCTGGAGATGTTATAATTGTTAATAATCTCTTTGAACTAACAGGTAGATTCAATATGAAAATAGAAAAACTTTAAAACAAAAACAAAGCAGGGTTGCGGCATAGAGCCATCCACAGTTCTTATGGTGAACTAAGGTTGAAACACCAAATGTCACATTTGCACAAGGACTTCCTCCCACCATACCTCCTTCTCCCCGCTTCTCCCCACTTCTCCTTCTACAACGGGAGAACCTTTCTGAGGCGTTGGAGTGATAACATCTTTGAAAAACAGCGTAGGAGAAAGGCTCCCTCCAGTCTCTAGGGAATTAGAGGATGTTCCTAGAGACCCAGGCTACAAGAGAGGGCCCATGCATTAGACTGGAGCCACGCAGTGGCTTGCAAGCATGACTGCTGTGGCCACTTGCAAATGACCCCTGAGCACAGTGGAGCTTTGCGTGGAAATTTTGTTAAGGATTCTGCGTCGTAAAGGGCTGTCGAGTAAAAGATGGCCTTTTAATTGTTACTGTTCCAGATACCCCCAGGCGGAGAAAACTGGGCCATCAAAGCTCACGAGGCCAGCAGAGGGCGCCAGATGGACAAGTTGCATCAAGGACTTTCTAACGCAAGCATGAGTCACTTGGGTTCTGCAGTATGCAGAGTAGAACTTTATCAAACTGCAGGGGAAACTCAGCACCTGCCACATTTCTGTTTGTTGACAAGCTAGCCTAGGCTTTGGGTACAAGAATAGTTTACAATATAAAGTTATCCTTTGACTTAGAACTTAGTTCACGAAGGACCTAATTTCCTCGTCTATACAAATTATTCTTGGATGTAAACAGTTACAAATGAATTTTGCATAAGAGGCACAGCCTTTCACTTGACAGTGGAAATAACATTCCTTCCTTTATTCATATATCAAATATTTAAAGAACGAATATAATGTAATCATTCTCAGCAGGGAAAGAGGCTTATTCGTTGTTTAACAGAAAAACATATAAAAATTATAACTCTGTCGGTAGGGAAGGGTAGAATTGTGCCAAGTGCATAGGTATACGATGAGAAGAGTTGGGCTTGTGGTGTGTGTGCGCACACAAGAGAGAGAGAGAGAAGGAGAGAGAGAGAGAGAGAGAGAGAGAGAGAGAGAGAGAGAGACAGACAGACAGACAGACAGACACAGAGAGAGACAGACAGAGACAGAGGCAGAGAGACAGAGAGAGACTTTTTAGTCAGTCACAGTCAAGAGCTGGTCTAGAAAAGGATAAAGACAGAAGTGATACAATGTTTCTTCACAGCACCAAGGTGGATCTCTGCCGGGATAACTAAGAAGTTCTCTGTGATGGGAGAAAGGGTGAACATGATTGCATGATGACCTAAAAAGGGAAAGCTACCTGATCATTGTGAAACAACACATTTCTAGAACATTTATTGAGTAGCTAGATGCTAGAGACAGAAAATGACCAGGACACAAGTCATACCCTTAGGTATTTTGGGCAGAGGATACACACCTGAAAAAGAAGAGGAGGAGGAGGAGGGAAGGGGTGGGGGAAGCCATGGAATGAATACGATGCCATAGCACTTTTTGTTGCTGGAATTCTTGATGAAAAGGACAGGAAACTGAAGATAAAACTCTACCTGAGCTGAGATTTCACTCTTACTCCTTTATTCCCCTCCTAAGGATTAAGGACCACGTTTGTTGTGCTTGTTCTCAAGGTATGAACAGATGGCGGCTGGACTGGACGTGGGACAGGCATATTCAATGGTGGGTTTAATTAAACATACCCAAGGCAGATGGTGTTGCTGAAGACAGGCTGATTGGCTATATGTGGGAGTGTGAGGGACGGATTCATGAGGGAGGTGACTTTTGAGAGATATTTGGGAAGTAGACTGGGAAGAGTACCAAAGATGAAGGGAGTTTAACTGTGATGGCAAGGGTAGGGAAAAGCAGGCTTCAGAGGATATGCACACAGAACTGAAGGAAGTTTGACACAGGGTTAATTATTAAACAACATATTGTTGGAATATGAGAACTGGCAGGGACCGCGCATCATTAGAAAACATATATTTAGACGTAAGACGGGAAATTACTTTGTAGTGATTTTCTTCGAGCTGAATTCCATCCGCCATGGGTTTGAGTTTCAAGGAAGTCTGAGGAAAATAAAATAATATAAAGATGGCACCCAAAGAGGTGCCTGGACTTGGCTGTCTAGCTTTACATGTTAATTTTTATATAATGGAAAGTCTTTGAACACTTTTGGGGAAGGCAGAGATAAGCTACAATGTGACCAATCCTTTTGCACTGTTGAGCCAGAAAGCCATGCCCCTTACCCAGAAGTAGTCATCAGGTCCTGTTCACTCTCTTTATTTCTCGGTCCCGTCCTCTTTACCTCCCCTTCCCTACAGGGGCTTCCACTGACATGGGTCTTCATCGTCTGATCCCTGACAGAAAGCAAAAGCCTCTAACGCACAGTTCTGCACTGCGCGGCTGGTCCTCCCCATCCACGTAGCATAGCGCTTAGTTCAGTTTTTAAATTTACTGCCTACTCATGGCTTTCACTGGAGTGTAATTTTCTGGAAAGCAGAAAGATGAAGTCCCGGAGGGCTGTCAAACTGAGATGATTGCTACGTGCTCTCCAGTTACTCATTCTTTGGTACATTAGCAGGCTTCCCGTTTCTGCTTGGGCGAACCCATCAGCACACCAACGTGCTATAGTTAGCTTCATCCGGAAAACGAAAATAAACAAACTCCGTGTATTCATTTGCCATTGCTACTGTCTTCGTGGTTGAATTCAAGTATGTCCTGCAGACGAAGGAGGGTGGTTCTGAAACAATGTCATGGTTACTATTGCCCACTGGACAGGGTCTAGAATCACCAAGGAGACAGATGCTAGACTTATTTGTGAATGGATTTCTAGATCACGTTAACTAAAGTGTGAAGACTTGCCCTAAATGTGGGTAGCACTGTTCCATGGACCTGGTGTCCTGGAAAAGGAAAAGGGGAGGCTACCTCCCTCCTCTCCCTCCCCCATGCCTCCTGAGAGGGGATGTAATGAGTTGCCTCACCTTTCTGCAGAATAATGAACCACACCCTCAACTGTAGCTAAGACAAACCTCTTCTGTCACCAGCTACCTTGTCACAGCAGTGAGGAAAGCGCCCATGTGCTCACATTTTGAGACTAAGCCTGTCCTCCCCATTTCTCCCGTTTGTAGTTGGCCGCTCAGTTGACAAGGCTT
Organism: Micromys minutus; assembly: GCF_963924665.1. Taxonomy (NCBI): domain Eukaryota; kingdom Metazoa; phylum Chordata; class Mammalia; order Rodentia; family Muridae; genus Micromys; species Micromys minutus. Next base: position 24,694,899 of record NC_137978.1, on the reverse strand, counting down.
GCTGGATTCCTATAAGGCACTATAAACTTACCACAGTTCAAGCAAAAGTTTCTCATTCAACAATCCCTACCCACATTTTTTTTTTCAGGAAACAAATAATTTATAATCCTTTCGTAAAATCAAAAGGAAAATCATTCGGTTGACCTATGGTAGAGAGTTTGCCCAGAACACGGCAGGCCTTAGGTTCAAGCCCCTGAGATCTATCTAAGTCTTTGCTGCTTCTCTTTGTATTCTTCATACCTTTCATCCAACCACCAGCAACCTTATGGTACCATCTTCAGTCTTTCTACTGTATTTTAATGTCTTTCTTCACTGGCACTAGACTATCCCAGTAAACCTACATCGGCTCTCATTTAGTCTCATCTTGTGCATTGCTCTGACTGCTTAGACAACTTTCCACACAAACACACCAAAGGACCCTTTACATTAGCCATTCTATCATATTGGTCTCCTGTTTGAAAGTCTCTGGAAGCATCACCTCTAACCGTGAACATCTCCACTTTTTCTTGTTTGCACTAATTAATCATATCAAGGCTCTGGATGAGCTTTCTTCCTGGTCCTCTAGTACACCATGTGTGCTGAGCACTTCCAAGATGGATGTATCCCTGATTTCAGAAGTGCCTTTGTGCATATAAGTCTTTCTTTACATGATTCTCAAATACTGCATTCCTGGACTTTCCCTCACAACCTAAATCCAAATGCTTGTTCAGTCTCTTTTCTCTCTGGGTTCGTGAGTTGGCTTCAGTTTTCCAGGCCGCACCCACTACTAGCATTACATTGTCTTATGTGGTTGCCAGAGTCTCCTGCTAGAGTGTGACAAAGACCTGCTTATCAGAGTCTAGCTGGGCCTCACCATTTCGAGCCTGTCCTCAAGAGGCCAATTGTTAAAAGAAAGCTCAGTTCTGATATCTTATCAAATTCCTTACCCTCCACTCCCTCTCTTCCATGTAAAGTCTGAAGATATTCCATGCCTTGAGCAGAAGATCTTACATGAGTTTAACAAGGAATTTCCCTAGTTGGTTAGCAGTACTCCATCCAATAGTATACCCCACCTGTGTAGACAAAGACCCTCTTTTGGAGTTGATTCCAATCTCTTGTCTCCCGTTAACCCTCCTGGTAACCACCCCTGCACCTATTGTGAGTGTACTGAATAAGGAAGGCTTCCTGTCTCCAGTGAAGACCTGGGCTTTCTTCAGCAGATGCTACCATTCTGAGGGATAGAAGGAGGAGTGCAGCTCCTGGCTTCCTCTTTACTTCATCACCAGTGTCCAGTGAAGACACTGAGATGCACGCTGTCACTCAATGTCACTAAAGAAGGAATTCGTCTAGAACAGAGGAAGCATCGTACCCACAGAACTTAAATAGGGGACTTAAACTGGTTCGATGGCTAGTTAAGCCCATGGGCGTTTAAAACAGCTGTTCAACATTCATCAGCGAAGCGACAGGACACCTGCTGATATGGAGCCTGAGTCTTGAGAACTAAGAACCTTCAAGCGCCAGAGTTCAGTTTGAAAATGAGTTCTCTGGCAATACTTTAAAGTCTTTTTCCTTAGATGGAGAAATATTTGTTATTTATAAAAACACTCGGAATTACCTAATTTATCTTGTTTGCAGTAATTCATCATGTCAAAGCTTCGTGCTTAAGGCTAACAGGATTGAGCTAACAGCCAAAGCGTTACTACCCATCCGAGGTCATCAAAAGTGTGTTCGAAAAAGCTTCAAATAATACACACGCTGTTGGTTTTGTTGGGGATTGTTTTAATTCCAAAGGACAGCTGTAGCAGAGATGATAATCACTTCAAGGTGCGGGTGGTATCCACTTACTCAAGCCTCAGCAGCTTCAGAGTGTTCGAAGACAGCCGCAGAACCCACGAGGGGTTGTGAGTTAGCTTCAGAGGGGCGCTTGAGGTCTATTCCACATGAGCTTTCAACACGCACATGAAAGCAAGATTCCCCAAATGCTGGCAAGACCCATAATGTTTACACAGCAAAGCAAACAGCCTTTGTTATTCCAATTAATTCATCTGCTTGTGAAGAAAGCCTGATCCAAACTGTTCAGTTTTTCCTTAGATACATTCAGTATTATAATGTTGACTCATATTGAGGTAATTTAGAAATGTATGCAGCTACAAAATGAAAATAGATTATGTTAACTATGACATTTCTTACTGGGATTCTTGCTAAAAACAACATCTCAAACTCATTACATTTCTTTCAAAGAGTTTTAGGTATTGTCATGTGTGTCTGCTTCTCTTTAAGAGTCTAGCCTTAGTAGTATTCTTTAGCCTTAAAAGTCAGTGATAATAAATGTCAAAGGGTAAAATTATAGTCCGCCAGTGTCAAAGTGTTGAGAAACCTCGAACTGTGAATTACTATACTTTATAGTTTTCCCATTCTCTCTCCCTCCTTCCCCCTCTCTATCATTTATCATGTATGAATCATTTATCTATCTATCTTCTATTTGTATGTCATCTATCTAGGACTGAATCTAGGACTTTCCATACACGAGGCAAATGACTTAATGCCAGGCTAGATCTCCAGTTCTCCTTGCCTTTTTATTTATTTATTTTTTTTTTTTTGAGTAGGGTTTTGGTAAATTTCTCAGGCTTGCTTTGAATGTACTTTCACTCAGGCTAGTCCTAAACTTAGTCTGTAACCCATGCAAGCTCTAATGAAGCTTCTGCCTCAGCCTCTCGAGGAGCTTAGGACATAGGTCTGCTCTTCCAGGACTGGCTCGCTTTTCTTTTAACAATCTCATTCTAAAATGAGGAGTGAGACTTTGGGATGAGACTCCTCGAAAGTCTAGACTGACATCAGTAGTTTAACCAGTGAATGGGCTTAAGGGCAAACTGTCTGGGGGCTAAACTGGAAATACAGAACTATTTTTATTATAAACATAGTGCTTTCTCTGTTACATTCTATGATTATAAAAAATTATTAAGATGAATAATGTCTAACATGGTTTTAACATCTGAGACAGTTAAAATAACTATTTTTTTTAAAAGCAAATTTCACCTCAAAGAACAGGTGGGAGCTATTGTAGACAAGAAACTTAAGTGATACATCAAAAAATACTTGTCATGACTTTACTTTTGGATCTGGTTTAGAATAAACAAGATGTAAAAGTATGTTAAGACAATTGAGAGAAATTGAACATAGAATATCCCATGCTGTTAGGAAATTGTTAATTTTGTTAGAAATCATAGTACAACTACTCTAAAATAAGTTCCTAGTTTGCTAAAGCTTTGCAATGAAATATTTTCTAATGAGACAATCTATCTGGTTGCTATTGAATATCCCAGGAAACAATTAGTGAAAACATAGAGGAATAGGCTGGCAAATGTATACAATGTCAGCAGTCCTGCAGTCTACTTTTTGATGTTGAGATTTCCTTCTTTTATGGCATCTTGCTATTTGTAGCCCAGGCTATCCTGGGCATGATATTCCCATGTCTGGCCCCATCCATGCTGGGAGTACAGGCAGATACCATTATGCCCATCTTTGAACTTATTTTCTCATAGAATGGGTTTTGGATGTAAATTTTGAAACTGTATTACAGACAAGATACCACCAACATGGTTGTTAAATGTTTAATTTCCTTTTTCTTTTAAATTGAAGAAAAATAAAATGCTTTACCACAAATCTATAGGATGTGGTAGCTTTTGACTCCTGCTTCTCTCCAACCTCTGTCTGGGATGCTGAGATATGTAAAGTTATGCCTCATATTTAACCTGGGAATCTTAACTGTCTGGCATGGCTGTTACAAGATGTCTGTCAGAATGGCTGAAGAGGAGGTCCAGTTTCAAAGTCTGTCCATGTGAGGAGGTAACAGTAGGGCCCAGCAGCTCATATCCTGTCTGTCAGCAAGCAGAGAGAATGCCTATACCTGCTGGTTCTTCTTTCCCCCTTTTATTCTACCCCGGCTTTAGCCTCTGGGATGGTGCTACCATATTCAGGATATGTCATCCCCTTGTTTGGTATTTCTGTCCACAGCTGGGTGGTGGTGGTGCATGCCTTTAATCCTAATGCTTGGGAGGCAGAGGTGGGGAGATCTCTGAGTTTGAGGCCAACTTAGTCTACAAAATGAATTCCAGGATTGTCTGGGCTACATAGAAAAACCCTGTCTTAAAACAAACACACAAACACCAAAAAAAAAAAAAAACAAAAACAAAAAACAAAACAAAACAAAAAAAAAAAAAAAAAAAAAAAAAAAAAAAAAAAAAAAAAAAAACCCAACAACAAACAACAGAAAAGGAAGAAGAAAAAGAAAAAGAAATACTCGAAGTACAAAGCATGCGCAGCGAGGTCCATCAAGACAAGCAGAAAAAACTCCTTGGTCAAGGTTGGAGACTGCAGCTCTCCAACATCCAAGTAACATCCAGGGTGCAATCATGCAGCAGATGTGCAGCTCAGCCTGCATGTGGATCTCCAACAACTGGAGCAGGGGCTGTCCCGAAAGCTGCCTGTCTGTAGAATATGCTCCCCTAACTGGCCCCTGGTAGGAGAGGGCGCACCTAGACCTGCAGAGACGGGATGTGCCAGGGTGGGGGATACCCAGAGGGGCCTCCACCCTCTCAGAGAAGGGGAGAAGGAAGAGTGGAAGGGCCTGTGTGAGAAGGGGACTGGAAAGGGGACAGCAATGAAATGTAAAGTGAATCAATGAATTAATTAATTAAAACCAAAACAACAACAACAAAAACCTGAGTGCAAGAGTGGGTACCTATAATTCTAGTACTGGTTGGATAGTTATTTATTTTTTAAAGTGTCCTGAACTTGGAGATACCTCGCTGTATTTGACGACACCAGTACAATCTAATGTAGCAATGTAAGTCTAGTAGTGTGTTTCTCAACCTGTGGATCATGACCCCTTTCACAGGGGTCATTTAAGATCATTGTAAAACACAGATATTTACATTATGATTCAGCAAAGTTACAGTAATGGGTAGTGACAAAAATAATTTTATGGTTGGGGGGTCACAACACGAGGAGGAACTGTATAAAGGGTCACAGCATTAGGAAGGTTGAGAACCACTGGTCTAGGAGTATTCCTGTCATCCGTTCAGGTCCGGCTTTAGAGTATTTGAAGGAAAAAAATGGCAGCGGTCCAGTTGTAGAGGGTTAAAGCAGTAACAGCTAGACTGGTGGTCAGAACTGAACAGTTTCCTAGGATATGAATCTAAGCAACATCGACACTGAAATGCCACTGCACAATGATAAAACAGGATAGACTGCAGCTGCAGCGTCTTCAGGTGAGTTTACTATAGAGGTCTGCATTGCCGAGAAGGGCGAGGCAGCTATGGCATTACACATGATGGACCCGGGGCACCGGGAGGGTGTACTGCCATCACAGACCTTTCCGTTTGCCCCACCCACGCAGCATCCCATCTCTCACTAAATAAAGTACCAACAGGGTTGAGACTTGCTCTGCTTTAGAAATAAAGTGTGAGGATGGATCTCGGCAATGAATCTGCTGGACCGCGGAGTATCACGTGATCCCGGCTGTAATGAAAAGGAAGGCAGAGGGGCAGGCTAGAACGGCTTCTGAGTCTGGCCGGCTTTGCCTTCTTCAGCTTTATAGCCTTGAAAAAAATAACGGAGGGAAAATTGAGTTTTATCACCTATAAAATGGGGATTTGACTTGATGCCAAATAAGTGAGTTTAGATGAACTTCTTAATCAAGAAAGTATTATGTTTAGCATAAAACTACAAGGTTTGTGTAATAACATTAAAACCTTAATTATCAATGAATAGACAATTCACTGCTTTAAGATCTCAGTTTATAGCTTTTCTTCGTGTAGCTTCGCAATTTAAAGACTCTTCGACATCACTTACTAGATTATTAGGACGCAGACACACATATGTGACTCTCAGCAGAACCGGCTATCTCATGTCCTCATCAGAATGACCAGCAAAGGAATAGTCTTTAACCAGACAAAAGCTCAGTCTTAAAAATAGCCGGGAAGCGTTCTCAAATTTACCAGCTAGGTTGAGATTCGCAAGTGAGACTTCTTGTCAGCAGGAAAGGTGATCTGAAGAATGAGCAAAAATAGCCCGTGTCCAACAGCTGTGATGTCTATAATTTATACGCTGAGATCATGTCTCATCAGATTGCCATGGTGTGCACACAAGGAGTTGGTCAGTTGTATGTTCTCGAAGTCTCGGAAAACGAAGTTTGGTTATGCCCGTTTCTTGGTTGGCTCTTTAGGCTTGAGACTTCATGTTCGAGGACTGTGAGGATGAAACTCTATCGCCATGTACAGCGTCACAGATGTTTGACTAACCTTTAGTGATTTGTCCCCAAACGTCAGATAACCAACCTTCTTTGTGTTTCTAAAATATTTTTTCATGTGAAAAACGGCAAGTATTTATAATGTTTTGAAATGTGTTCAGGGAACTGCTAAGTGGAAGGGATGTTATATTTCTGTAATAGGAAGCAAGTAATCTTCAGTTATGGAAGGATGAGCCAACATTAAATAAAGCAAGGAGAGGAGGGGAGGCAGGGAGGAAGAGATGCTTGGTCATGCATTATTTATTCATTGCTAATGCTCTGGTCATATTTTGGATTTCCTTTTACTAATTTTTAAAAATTTACTTCTGACATTTTTAAAAGATTTATTTATTTATTCTATATAAGTATGCTGTAGCTGTCTTTAGACACACCAGAAAGGGGCATCAGATCCCATTACAGATGGTTGTGAGCCACCATGTGGTTGCTGGGATTGAACTCAGGACCTCTGGAAGAGCAGTCAGTGCTCTTGACCGCTGAGCCATCTCTCCAGCTCTTATTATTTTTTCCTTACTTCCACCCTTAGTAGATTCATTTCTTTAATTTGTGCTTTTACATCGTTTTTGTTTCCCACAGTTTTTGATCCCTTTTGTGCTTTGTGTTTTGTCCCTTGTCTAGTCTCCCATATGTATGTGCATATATATGTACCCATATATAGTGTGTATATATATATGCACATATATGCAAGGGCTGAAATATACTTAGGGCTGTGTCTGTGATTGGGAAATTTTGTTTAAATTAGTTAGAATCAAGAGCCCTGGAGAGGGTGTCTTTTATCTCTATAACACGATTGTCTATATAACTGAATGGAGAAGAGAAATAAAAGGAAGGACGTGATTGCCCCTGGCTATGGTGGATGTGCTGGTTTGTCATTTGTCAACTTGACACAAGCTAGGGTTATGTGAAGGAAGGGAGCCTTAATTGAAAAACTGCCTTCATAAGATGCAGCTGTAAGGCATTTTCTTAATTAGTGATTCATGCGGAGGGCCCATTGTAGGTGGTGCCATCCCTGGGCTGTTCTCCGTGATAAGCCTGCCAGTAAGTTACCTGCCCCTAACCCCCCCTCCCCCCATGCCCACTGCATCAGCTCCTGCTTCCAGGTTCATGCACTGTTTGAGTTCCTGACTTCTTTCAATGACCGAACAGTGCTGTGGAAATGTAAACCATAATCCCCGTCTTCCTCAACTTGCTTGGTGTTTATCACAGCAAAAACCGTAACTAACACAATGATGAAGGGTTATTGTAGATAAAATGAACACACAGGCAGCAGCAGAGGGATCTGGGAGAGTCCAGATTGAACGCGGACAGACTGAGCAGGGCCATGTGAGGAGAGAGGGGGAAGGGGAGCAAGAGAGGAGCCAGGACTAAGGGGTGGGGGGTGGCTTGGGCCAGGAGAGTGGCACAGCCAAAATGGCTGAATTATCTAGGATCAGAGGACCTGAGGGAAGGGGCAGCTCAGTCCCTGGGCTGGAGACTTCAGGGTAGGGGTCGAGGTATGCCAGGCGGGTGGACCCTAAACCAGGTGGGGACTAGGGGCTTCTGAGAGAACTTGGAGGCCAGCGTCACCTTTGCTATGTTAGTAATAGGCGTCTCTGTGGGCAGTTTGTCCGGGGTTTGAGACCGAACAATAACACGACAAGGAACTACAAAACGGGCGTGAGCTCTAAAACAATGGGTCGCTCCCTGAAGAGGGAAGGGACTAGAACGTTCCCAGTCAAATAAACCTTGACTGGGGGGTGGGGGGCGTGCCATTGGGGAGGGGAGGACTGCCCTCCATAGTGCCTGGCCCTCCTGCCCTGAGGCACGTCTCCCAGTCTACACCCCCACAGCCCCCCACTTCTCTTCAGATCCTCCTTCCACCTCGGTCGCGCCCATATTCATCCTTTCCATCCTCACCGCCGTGGGGGGAATTCCCTCAGGACGCCTCGGCTCTGCGCCCCCAGCCTGCGTCCACTCGCGCCGGGCTGCGCTCGCCCCACGGCGCCCCCGGCGTCCCCGTCCCGCCCCCCGGGCCCGCTGCACTGTGGGTAGGCGGCGGCAGCGGCGGCGGCGGCGCTCAGAGCCCGCGGCCCGGGGGGGAGGAGGCCGCGCGCCGAACATGGCTGAGAAGCAGAAGCACGACGGGCGTGTGAAGATCGGCCACTACGTGCTGGGGGACACCCTGGGCGTCGGCACCTTCGGCAAAGTGAAGAGTGAGTGCCGCGGCGCGGGCGCGAGGCCGGGTGGCAGGTGGAGCGCCCGCGGACGAGCCCGGGGCACCGGCACCTGGCGCGGCAGCTCGGGCGTGGGTCCTGGGGACCCGCCGTATGGGCTGTGCCATGGCGGGGATGCCTGCGGGCCCTTAGTCTTTTCTCTACCCCTCAGCCCACTTGTCTGCAGAATTGGGCGACTGGCCCAGCCCGAAGGGCCCCGGAGCGTGGGGAGGATGGGGGAGCCACGGCGCCGCGGATTGGGAGTGGGTCTCCCACTGGTGCCAAGTGCTCTGCGTGGAGCCGCATCTGTCGTCCGACTTAATCCTTAACGTAGCTAGCACGGTCAGGGTGCGGTCCTCACCTTAAAGGTGAGAAAACGCGAGCTCCCAGGCTCCAGCGACACGCCCAAGGTCACCGAGAATTGGCAGATTCAGGGTGAGGTCTAAGAGGTCCTCCAATTTTGGCCTTGCTGATGAGGCCCCTGTCTTCCATCAGATTCTTCCCTGTCCTGGGCCTTTGATGGTGGAGTTGACTAAGGGCATGCTTAGAGCCAGAGGTGTGGAGTCTCTGCTGGGTGCGTGAAAACGCTGGAGTGCAGCTGGTTGGGCAGAGGCTTTAGGGGATCCCCCAGCTCTGCTGGCTGATTGGTGTGTGTAAGTTGGTTCTAGGAAGGCTTTTGGGGTTAAGGTCTGGGAGAAAATGTTCCTTGGTAATGGAATTTGGGTCCCCAAGAGGTCAGACTTGCTTAGGCAAGGGGTTTGTTTGTTGGCGGAGGGAGGGATTGCTTTAGGGGTTTTGGAAAAAACAGGTTGCTTTTGAAATTTCAAGTGCACTTACTAGTTAAGTATTAAACTTTGCTTTGCTTTCTTATTAGTTAATTAGAGTCACATGGGGTTTGATCAACCGTCCTTTTTAACAGAGCTACAGCTCTTGTTAAAAAAATACTTGGTAGCGAGTTGAGAATTAAAAGTGAAACGTTAGCTTTTTGTTGTTGTTGAATAAATATTGGGTAAGCAGTCTGGGGATTTTATGCTGAGGTTTATTTTTCACGTTTTAACCTCCAGTGAAGACTTGTGAATACAAGGGAGAGACTCATCATTCCTGTGAGGATTAACTCCTCTTGGTATATCTAATACCATTTGTACAAAGTGAAAACACGTACTGAATGCTCTTACCACATTCGAGGAACTGTTCCAGACAACGGGAGTTGTAGGAAAGCAAAACCTGAGCTTTCTTGGGGCTTTCTCTATGAGGGAAAGGCTGGCAGAATACATGTGAAAAGTATGTGCTCCGTCCCGTTGCGAAAGGACGACAGGGGAAGGAAAGATGAGGACTTTTGTGAGGTTGGCAGGTTATATGCAGGTGGTCACATGTGGCCTCACCGCGTGGGTGTTTTTGTAAAGAACGAAAATGTAAAGTTCTTTGAAGTCTTGTAAGAATTGTGGCTAGGTGGGAGATGATCCGGAAATCAAACTCTATCTTTGCTGAGAACTGCTTTGCTGTGTGGCATTGCAAAGTAGTGCGGAAGGCTGCTTTGCCATCTAGGGTAAGTTATATAACTTAGCCGCATCTGCTTTCGTGTTCAGCTAAGTGCTTTTGTTTGCTCTTGACAGGTTTTTGTTTTTTGTTTTTCCATTGTTCTCTTGATGTAGAGGGGAGTACCTACTCTGATTCCTCAGGCCATTGTCAAGGGCTAATCTAAAACCATTTGGTTATATTCTCTGTCTGCTTCTAAACACCAGCTTTCTAAAATATAAACGGAACAGAAGGAAACTTTGATTTATGAGAAAAATCTTTTCTCCTGGAGAGCCCTGGTGGAACGACCTGTTTGGGGTTTTCCTGACATTGTTCGATCGTCCCTAAAAATAGCTACTATACATGTCAAATGCACTCGAAGACAAGGAAGAGTCACCTAGGAAGGGAATCCTGATGAAGAATTACTTAGATCTAGTTAGCTTGTGCGCATGTTAAAGTGGGAAGACCCCCCACCCCCTTCTTGGCGGCACTGTTCCCCGAGGTTGGGTCATGTACTGTGTTGGTATAGAGGGATGGCTGAGCATGAACAAGCATGCATGCATGTGTTCTCTTTCTCTGAGGGTGATTGACCACTTCAACGTCCTGCCTCGACTTCCCTCAATGGGCCTGTATCCTGGACATCTGAGTTCAAATAAAGCCTTTCTTCCCTAAGTCACTTTTACTCAGGGTGTTTTAATGACAGAAATTAGACGAGGTCATGTGGGTTTGTAATTAGTACAGCTGTAGCTGTTCAGTGAAGTCATGGACTGGTGAAACAGAGCATATGCATTGTGAGAATACATTTTACTCTGTTATTTGATAGTTTCATACAGTGTGCTTTAGTTAGAGTCACTGCACTCTCTTCCTCTCCAACTCCTTTCATACCCTCCCACCAAATGTCCATTCTAGTGTCATATATGTATGTGTGAGACTGTATGTATGTATGTATGTATGTATGTATGTATGTATGTATATATATATATGTATATATATATATATATATATATATATATACACACACACACACATATGTGCAGATATGGGCATAGATATGGGCCAACCACTGGAACATAGGCAACCTACTACGGGGTCCCATCTCAGAAGAAAACCAGCCCCACTCCCCCCAGCCCCATGAACAACTGTGAACTGCCTAAGTAGCTTCTCATCTAAGAGTGGGCCTTCCTGAGCTCCTCCCCTATCCAAGGTACATGTAGTTTTAAAAATATAGATTGAGGTATGCTTTACATACTATAAAAGTCACCGATTTTAAGTATACAGTTAACAGTTTTTAGTAAGTTTACCAAGTACCACAATCAGCCTTGTACTTTAGCTGTAGAACATTTGCTTTATCCTTTATTTTAACTGTAGTTAATCCCATTCCTACCCACGAGCCTTGGATACCACTGTTTGTGCCGAATATGTAGAAGGAATGTCTTCTCTGGAAAAAGATGAGTTGGGATTGTGGAGTATGGTGTCTCTATGTCTAGCATTTTGTTTCTGACGTTCATATCTAGCATAACATGTCACTGATTTTTTTTCTTTTTATTGTTGCATGATCTTCTGTTGTATGTACGTGTCCCCTCCCCCCACTCTTAGCTGCTGAATGTCTTGCTATACAAGCTCTTACAAAGAATGCCTCCATGAATATTCACATGCAAAGCCCTGTGTATGGATGTCTGTAGTTTCCCTGAGAGAGTACTTGGAAAACTAACTCAAAGGGAAGACAGATATAGTTCAGCCATGTTTAAGAGGTTTTAGTCTGTGGTTACTTGTAAGGGGACTTTCTTTGGGACCACCAGCTCCCGAGTAACAACATGGAGACATATTTATTATGAATACTTAAGGGCTTATTCCCATCTAGCTTGTAAATTAGCCCATTTATTCTAACCTAAGTTCTGTTGTGTGGCTTGTTATCATGTCTCAGTCTCTAGTCCTGTCTTCCTCAGTATCTGGCTGTAGAATTCTCCCTGGCCTGACTCTCCTTCCCCAGACTTCTCTCTCTCTCCATAGTCCTGTCCATCCTTGCTTGCTTCAGTATAGCCCTTCAGCCTTTTAATTAAACCAGCTGGAAGGTGAGAGAGGGAGTGCTTACAAACTATGAAGCATCTGTCTGAATAACAATATCAAAGTTCAGTCTGCATTCAGCTCTCCCTTGGCACAGAATTCAGCATTTAAATAATAAAAGACAATCTTTACTCAGTGCACAATAGTATTATCCCAACAGTTACTTGATCATTTTGCTCTGTGCTGTAACGAGGCAGAATGCTGTGGTAGGAAATATGTGAAGCAAAGAAGCTTACCTCATTAAAGATTGGCTCACCGCCTCCTTTCTACTTCCACCCAGTGTGGCCATCATGCAGTGGACACAGCAGGGACTAGTCCCTTGTTGAGGTGGAATCCAGTCCCCTCAGTAACTAGAGACTCCTTCTCTACCTCCCTCTCTTTTGTATCCCAGAGTGGCATCAAAGTGAATACATTGCCAAGCCTGGCCTAGAGTTTCTGATCCTCCTGTTTCTACTTCCCAAATGACTGGCTTACAGGCCTGTACCACCATGACCCGTTTATGAGGTACTTAGGTATGCTGGGCTTCAACACACAGCCTTTTGAGGAACAACTCTTATGCAAACCTTAACACTGGGGACACACATCTTCTCACGCTTTGGATGGGTACTTAGCAGTGGAATTGCTGGTTCCTAGCATAGTTTTATCTTTAACTAAGGAGATGCTGACAAACTGTTTTCCAAAATGGTCATACTGTTTTATAGACCACCAACATTTCTCTTCATTTCTTTATTAACAGTGGTTATTATTTGACTTGTTACAGTTATTCTACTGGGCATGAAGTTTTAACTTTGCATTTTAGTAATGACAGTATTTTACTCTTCACCATGTTTTCATTTATTCTATCATACATATATATATTTTAATATATATATACATATATATGTATGTATGTATGTACTTTTTGGTTTGCCTCTTGAGATAAGGTGTCACTATGTAGATATGACTGACCTAGAACTTGTTATGTGCACCAGGCTGGCTTGAAATTTAGAACTCTGTCTTCTGAGTACTGAGATTAAAGGTGTGCAACCTGACACCTGGCTATTTGCTAGTGTTTAGTTGGGGTGTGCAATAACATGGCTTGAATCGGGTTTGCCTTGTGTGACAACTTATATTGGAATTTGATTCCCATACCACACTGAAAGGCGCTAGGACTTTTATGAGGCATCTTGGTCTTTAGTGGAATCAGAGCCTTTCTTTAGTGTGTCCGTAATGGTGGGATAAATAAACTATTGTTATAAAGCAAGTTCGCCCTTTGTGGTCTGTGGCTTTCCCATGCACTTGCTGGTCTAGTCCTGCTTTTTCCTGCTCGAAGAGCAAGCACCGTGGAGCTGTTCCCAGAAGCTGAGTACATAGATGCTGGCACCATGCTTGTAGACTTCCCAACCTCTGTCACCACTGCCAAAATAAACCGCCTTACTTAATAAATTACCTGCTCTCACATCTGCTGCATACCAGTAGAAGACAGGCTAAGACAAGTTGCTCTTCAGCTTTTAAGCTGAATTAACAAGATTTTTTGAAATAAATTTTTGTTACAAGTCTCTTGCTGAATATGTATTCCAAATAAAATTCTTGCTTTGTTGGACTCCCTCTCTCCATCCCTCCTTCTCTATCTTCCTTCCTTTCTTTTTTTCATTATAGGATCTTTTGTATCCCAGAGTGGCATCAAAGTGAATACATTGCCAAGCCTGTCTTAGATTTTCTGATGCTCTTGTTTCTACTTCTCAAATGACTGAGCTACAGGCCTGCACGGCCAAGCCCCGTTTATGAGGTTCATAGGTATGCTAGGCAAACACTTCACCAACAGAGCTGATGTGATCAGATCTTAGTCTGATTTGTCATTTTTCTTAGTTTGTCTTTGAAATATAAAGTTTTGAGCTCAGAGTTATTTTAAAAAATGGATCATATCTGTGAGTTTAAGGCCAGCCTAGTCTACGTGGTGAATCCCTGGGGGTGGGGGATCAAATATTTGACGTCATACCTAGGAGATTTGAAAGGTTTGGCTTACTGTCTGTTCTTAAGAGTATTTGATTGTTCTGGCTTCTACATTTAACTCTGAGATCGATTTTTGCATTCATTCCTAAACATGATAGGAGGTGAGGTTAAAGGTTGATCTCTTCCATGTGATTATCCACTTGTCTCAGCATGTTTTGTTAGAAGCTCATATATTCTTAATTGTTACAGATTTAGATTTTATAAAATTAATATCTACTATAAACCTTAATAGTGGATGGTTTAATTTTATGTGGCAATAACCACATGGAATAGAGGAGTGAGGAACACTTATGTACTTACTCTTTTAACTGTTATGCTATTTAAATTTAATTTCAATTGTTAGTATATAAATTTATTGATCTAAGTTAAGATTAATAAGCAAAAACATAAATAGTAGTATAGCTTTTATGTAATAGCATAGCTTCAAATTACTTAAAAAAACATGAGACCTTATTTGCTAGTAAGTAATTAAAAACGTATTCAGAATGGACTAAATTGAATTTTCCTTCCACTGGGCTATCATACTGCTGTTTCTAAACAGCAACAATGTTGAAAGAGTAGTCCATTTTTAATCTCTTAAAAGATTTCCTCTAAGTGTAAAGCTTCACCCATTCTGGAAGGGTAGACCTACTGTGTGGGAGTCTTGTAGTTAGACCTCTCTAGTCTTCTAACTTATGGAAAGGCGGTGTAACTAGAATAGATCGTCTGTATGTGATTTACAAAGACTGGTTGGAGGACACTCTATTATATTGTCAATTATTCATTCCAAAAGGATCCCTTGTTTTTAAAGTGCATCCCTCCAGATGTGCTTTTGAGAGAACTGTTCTTAATATCTGTGCACCAGCAAATACTTGGCAATCAATCGCCTTCTAGTCAGCAAAGGTCACCAAGAACATTAGGTTTTCTTTTTTTTTTTTTTTTTAAGTAGTTATGTGTGACATGTGGATTTCGAGACATTAAATATGTCATTAGTTCCCCGTTTAGTTTTGAGATGAAAAATTATGTGGCCAGTTGGAAGATTAAAAGGTATGCTATGCTTTCCTTGAGATTTATGTTCTATTTCTGCCAGTCTAAAGGCCTGGAACAGTTAGATCTCTGCCCTTATTGTATCTCTGTCCTGAAAGAGAACACTTGTGACTTATAAAGACCTTGACATGCTGGTTATTAAGCGGATTAAGAAAGGAAATAGATTTAAGCATGTTTGTATTTAATTGCTGACCTTGGTTTAACAGAACTTTGAATTTCTTGAGAACAGAGCAGGAATGCAGACATGCCAGACATGAGAAAGAGGGGCACAGCTAGTCATGGCAGCACATAGGCATCTATCCCAGCATTCCAGGTGCTAAGACCAGAGGATCATGGCCGCCACTCCGCCTTGGTCATACAGTCAGTACCTGCCCCAAAAATAAAACAGAAAAGGGCAGTACTCTTCAGTGATGAAAGTTATACTTTTAAGTTTTTTCAAGACCATATTCTAATTATTACACTCTATGCACTTTAATTTATTATTGGTACTGTCCAGAGTAACCTTCTGTTGCAAGTGGTAGACAGATATGTCCCAAACTCCCATGGGGACATGACATTTGCATATCTTTTAGTGTACAGAGCATTGGATTGGGATAACCTAGAGTGGAACTGTCATAAGCTCCCTTGTGTGGCCTATGCCAAACTCATGTCCCTTACACAGCGTAAGAAAGCACATGCTCAAGAGGTCTACTTACACACACAGTTAACTACACTGTGACCATTACCTGTGATCTAGTTCTGAGAACTTTATTTGATGAAAGGAATCTGTGGATAGATGTGTTCAGAAATCTCTCATTTCGTAAACACTGCTTACTTCCACCCCCCCCCCCCATTCACTGCCCCCAGGCAAGTATTGTGTACATCCTATGTGAAGGACTTGTGCCCAAGTTCCCTGAAAGAGCTCTGACCACGGGCTTTGTCACCTCTCATGCTGGCACTGCACTGTTTTTCCTCATTTGTGTTGCTGTCACTGCTTCTATGAAATCAGGCCAAAGAGTTCGCTGTCTTGTGGTTCACGCCAGCTTTGGTCGTGCTCTGTAATGCAATACCACCCCAATTATCCCGAGATTCCTGCGGTCTCCTTAACAGTTGGGAAAATATTTTGCAGAAAAATTAGTTAATTTTTTGAAGTCAAGTAGCTAATTTAATTAGAAGAAAGATCTAATCTCAAGTCCTTGGAGATAATTAGCAAGTGGGTACCAGTGTTGAGTGTTCAGTAACAGTGAACAACTCTTACCATAGGTAGACCCAAATATTAGAGAAAGTTTGTGAATTAGGTCTGAATTTTTTCTACTTAAGCAGATGAGATGAATATGCAAAGCAGTGTTTGTTCTGATGTGTGGCGAACCAGCTTATTTTTAGCACAGTGCTAGTGAGGAAGGAATTCCAGGCAGGTTTTATCTCTGCTAATAATAGAATCTTTCTTTGCCCCTTCAAGGTTGCTTAAGTGGGGACTTGTTTGGTGGTGCTGGCCTCTGATGGATTTTCACTTTGGCTTTTTTTTTTTTTTTTTTTTTTTTTTCTGCTGGTGTCTTTGTTTTCCAGGTATTAACTTTTTCAGCCAATCTGTTATTAGGATTTTAAAACCAGCCTTTTGTGTAATTAAAAACATCAGCAAAAGTTGCATTTTTATTCGAAATGTTAATGTGCTTAGTTATTAAAATATTTTGCTCCTTGTGATTTTTTTGACATTTCATATATTATTAAAACCCAGTGAACAGTATGTTTTCATGTAGTACTGTTGATTTTTTTCTAACTTATAAATTAGCTGTAGCCAATTAATTATGGTTTCCATAACTGAAAATAATGAAATGTTTACACATATCCCCAGGTGTTCTTCTTTATTCTTACTTTACTTGTACTATTCTATGGGTATACATTGTTTCTGTTTCCGCTCTTTACTGTGTTTGAGTTTGTGCTGTGTGGGATTCCAGAAATGATTTCATTTCTTCCAACCAGCTAATACAATAATGCCAGCAGTACATATTTGCTGTCTTTAATTATATTGAATTTCAAGTACAAATAACTTGCTATTAATGTTATTAATGTGGCTACAGACACAAGTATACACAGCTGACTTACTAATTTAATTGAAGTGAGAATGTTACAGAACTGGCTTAAATGATTCTGTTGCATAGTTAATGTCTTAAGTTACTGTCATATGATAAGCCTGTCTTCTCTCAGAGTCATTCCAAGTCCTCTCTTCATCTCCAGGTTCAGTGCTCTCTGACCTGCTAGATAATCTCCTGGCTATATTGCGTTCTATCAATAGATTGCAGCTAGAAAAATTGACTTTGTTTTCATAGCAGCTTTGTGATGAAAATGAAATGTGCTCTGGATGGTTTATCACTGCTGAACAACGATCCTTAAAGAAGTTAGGTATCATCAGAACGGGATATTCTGTGTACACTTGAATTGTCTTCAAGATTTACTTTTAATTTTAACCATGCGTCTGTGTCTAGGTGTGTGTATGTGCCTGCAGAGGTCAAAGGTTTTGGAACCCCTGGAGCTGGGGTTACAGGCAGTTGGGACTTGCTTGATGGGGATTCTGGGAATTGAACTCCAGTCCTCTGGAAGAGCAATAGGTGCTCTCAACCACAGAGCTGCCTCTCCTGACCGTACCACCGAGCTTTTAATAAAATGATTTTGACATGGACTCAGATCCAGTGTGAGTTGCTGTTTAGGGTGTTAAAAAGCTATTTGAGATGACTAGAAGACAGACCATAGGACCAGAATTTAAACAGAATAAACTGTTTAGGTTGCTATATAAAAGTCAGAAAAGTGAAATTCAATAGGGACATGTGTCAAATCTAGCCCTTAAGGTAAGCCCAAACCAAAACACAGGTGCTTCTTAAAGAATGGAACAGTTGATAGGAATTTCAGACTTGAAGTTTTAGGTGACCACAAGCTTAAGAACTACACATTATGAATGCTTAAGTGATAAAATTGTCGACAGGTGGAAAATAGATGTGCAGAGACATTAGTTGGCAGTTGTAGGAGTAGTTGTGTTTTATTATACTTTAAGTCAAATTTGGAATAATGGGTATTACAGCTTGGAAAAATATAGCCAATTGTGATTCATTCTGACAATAAGCTTTATATTAGGAGAAATCCGAAAGTGTGCTGTGTGACCTCATAGAGGAAATGTAATTTTTTCTCACTGTGAGAAAACAGTGTAACTGTCTGATGCAGCTAAAAATGCATTTTAAGAAAAGTTTCCAAGGAAGCACAGCGTAGTTCAGAATTAGATTTGCTTCCAGGCACCAGTACCATCCACCCATGAGGTTTCTGTGACTCATTTACTGGTGTAGGTGGTGACTAGCAGGATTGCCACTGCAGACGACCTGGCTTCATGGAAGGTAGGTGTGGCTTCTCTGTGATGTGTAGGCTTCTGCCAGCTTTATCGTTCTGTTACTGCATATACATTGCTTCTTTGTGTTATGAACATGTCCCCTGACTATGACCTGTATGGAATTAACTTTCATATATAGTTAAGAACAACTAAAAGAACTGGAGAGAATGGCAGCTGAGTTCCTATTTCAAGGAGTTCTGAGAAGAGAAATCTGTTGGAAAGAGCCAAACAGTTTGAGTTTGCTAATTTGTGAGGATGATAAATGTGAGAAGCTAAGCAGAGAGCAGTGGCCAGAAGAGAGAAGGACTGAGCAGCTTGAATTCTGAGGAGAAAATAAAATTAAGTTTTACAGAGCCAGTCCTTGATAAACATGTGCATTTTTTATTAGTTACAACACTTGGAAGATTAAAAATTCTGTTTATGATCAGCTTAATCCCAGACTAAGAATGTCTACTTTCTATCTTCTCTAAAGGAAGAACAACAACCAAAACCCCTACAATCAGGTGGGGTTTATACAGATGTTCACACAGTGTTCAGCATTCCAGGAGACGTCTGTAGGAAAAGCATGAACGTGATTCAGATTTTAAAGTTATCAGACATGAACTTTAACTTACTAATATATTTAAGATAGGGCCTTTTATTATCGGGTTTGCAATCCATACAAATAAGCAAAGGAAAGTAGCAGAGATGAAAACTGCAGTCATCAAAGCAGAAGTTTGTAGATGTCTTAACAGATAAGATTCTACTGCAAAGATTAGTGTAGGGAATGACATAGGTCAAAAGTAAATACCCAGACTGAACCATAGGGGGTGAGGGGTAGAAAGAATACACAAGTCACAGACTGGAGCAGAGTGAACGTCAAGTCTGTTTGTTATCAGAACCTCCACAGAACAAGTTAGTTATAGGGTGTGTGGGTATGAGAGAATGGAAACATAACCTTAGGTTTTCCTTTATTTAGTGATATTTAAAAAATAATTGTATATATGTGTGTGTCACTGTGTGTGGGGGCTGTGGCACACACACACACACACACACACACACACACACACACACACACACAGTATCCACAGAGGCCAGTAGAGGATGTAAGATTTCCTGGGTCTGGAGTTACAGGCAATTGTGAACCATACATTGAGAGTGCTCGGAATGGAATCCAGGTTCTCTGTAAGAGCAGTACGTGGTCTTCCTTCTTAGGCATCTCTTCATTCCTGGGGTTTTCCTTCTTTAAATGAACTTTTTCTGAATGTAAAAGATAAATATGATTATGTAGTTTGTCTACCAAACATTTAAAACATTATTATTGTTTATTATTATTACTATTAGTGTGTGTACAAGTGCCATTGTGTATGTGTGTATACATACAAGTGCTCATGTGCTATTGTATGTGTGTGTGTACAAGTGTCATTGTGTGTATGTGTGTGTATAAGTACCATTGTGTTTGTCTGTGTACAAATGCCATTGTGTGTGTGTACAAGTGCCATTGTGTATGTGTGTATATACAAGTGCCCATGTGCCATTGTGTATGTGTACAAGTGCCATTGTGCTTGTGTGTGTGTATGTGTGTGTATTCAGTGCGCTTGTGCCACTGTGGGAGTCTGGAGGTCAGGGGACGCCTAATTCTTGAGAATCAGTTCTACCTTGCCACCTGTGAGACATGGGATTCAGGTCATTTGGCCTGTGCACAGAGTCCATATCCACTGAGACATCCGGCCAGCCCATAAAGATCATTTCAATGAAAACTCCTGTAAATGGTTAGTCGACTTTGGGCTGAAGGGTCTATGGAAGAAGTGTAAGGTTACTGTTTTTACATAGTTGTAAGGAAACAGAAATAGACTTCTAGCTTCCATTTAAGGTATATGTTCAGATGCATACACATAACTCTTGCTTGAGTCTTTACTACAGTTGACAGCATCCTCTCATG
This sequence comes from Micromys minutus, assembly GCF_963924665.1. Taxonomy (NCBI): domain Eukaryota; kingdom Metazoa; phylum Chordata; class Mammalia; order Rodentia; family Muridae; genus Micromys; species Micromys minutus. The sequence continues at coordinate 24,674,551 of NC_137978.1, read as the reverse complement.
TGGGTCTCTTAACCTACTATGACCTATGTGAAATCTGTGCTGGGCCATAACAGCTCTGGGTTTTAAGGACTATTTATGATTATGCTATATTGACATTCTGGATCATCTATGTCCTAAATCTTTGAAAGCTAAGTAAACTGAAGTGAAGTTAGAACATTTACTATCTTAAAACACTACTTTGGATTCAAGACCATTGATAGTTACAGAGTGGGCATTGCATATTCTTGGAGGGAGGGAGAAAGTGGACAGGAGTGAATTTGAAGATAAGTGAAAGAAATAAATTCCCCAGCTTTTGCCATATGAATGGAGCAAGCAAGAAATTAATTTCAAATAAGAGCAGCTGTGAAGAGATACCATGACTATGTGACCATGGCAACTCTCTCTCTCTCTCTCTTTTTTTAAGATTCTACATTTTATTACTGGACAAACCACACTCTCCAGTTTAGACATGACCAAGTCTCCAGGTTAAGAATGTTGAACTCTGTCTGGTAGGATTGATTGATGACCATGATTTAGTATAAGCCCTTAGTCTCGTAATTGTGTGAGTCCTTATAGATTCAGCTTTATTCTCCTCCAGTGTCTTCTCTTGGAGTTGTGCCTGATTTTGTTACCAGTTTTCATCTGAATCCATCGAGGAATAGGATGAATTTGGTTTTGTTTCTTGGCCAGGAATCACTTGATTCTGAAAGTCTTGTGAGAAGACTGTGGAGAAGCCAAATCAGGTGTATGGCTCACTATGGAGAAGAAAGAAGAGCCATGGCAGCTCTTATAAAAGAAAACATTTAGCTGGGGCTGGCTTACAGTTTGGAGGTTTAGTCTATTATTGTCATGGTAGGAAGCATGTGTGCAGGCAGACATAATGCTGGAGAGGTAGCTGAAAGTTCTGCATCTGGTTTGGCAGGCAGCAGGAAGAGAGAATGACACTAGACTTGTCTTGAGCATCTGAAACCCCAAAGCCCACCCCCGTGACACACTTCCTCTAACAAGGCCACATCTACTCCAATAAGGCCATACCTCCCAATAGTGCCACGCCCTATGGGCCTATGGGGGCCATTTCTTACTCAACCCCCTGCCATGACTTCCCCATCATGATGAACTATAAACCCAAATAAGGCCTTTGTTTCTTACGTTGCTTTTGTTGGGAATTTGGTCATAGCAGTGAGGAAAGCTAATTTATACAGATAACCATTACCCAGAAACATTTGGTTTTTTGGCCTTTGGAACTGGTTTGCAGAAGGATTATGGAGAGTTTACACCCTTTGGCTACAAAAGCCCTGGAATAAGCAGAACTTAATGGAACATTCTGTTGGGATATTGGAAGACAAAAATGTTGAGAGACCTGTGGAAAGAGGAGGACTCCATTGTGAGATATCAGAGGTGAACAAGGTTCTCTGAAACTGGGTTAGGGTCCCTCCATGCAGTATTCTGGTAAAAGAATCTGTCTGGCTATATTCTGCTGATTTCCTGAAAACTTGAGTGAGGCTAAACGTAATGGACCAGTTTGTTTTGCAGGGGAAGTTTCAGATGGAATATCATCCAGTCATGGCTGCTGCTCAATTCTCATTGGTATAATCCAAGTCTATAGTGAGAAAGAGCAAAAAGTCGAGCAGAGTTACAAGGAAACTGACATTGGGGAGGAAGTGTGTGTAAATTAAGTGTCAGGTTTCGGACAAGGGGAGTGTTGATGAAGGAACAAACTCTGTGCTTGTTAAAGAGATTAGTGCCCTGCAACTGGAATTTGGCACTCAGCACAAGAACAGGAAAGGTGCTCTGACGACAAGACCTCACTCATGGAAGGCTTCATCTGATGGAGATTCAGATGCGTTTGAAAGGAGGAAACCTCAACTAAGAATGCTACTGTTGGGGTTCCCAGCTCAAAGACCATTTCCTAGGAAAGGGTTTTCCCAGAATGAGCATACACAAACCACTATAGCTGTTGTCCAGGAGGTCAGGCTCAAGTCATTCACATGACAGTGGTTTCACAGGCGTAAAAGCTGCAAGATTGAGGAGGTCGTGAGGTCTGTACCACAGTTCTGGAGAGCCACTGAGGCCAGGTGATACATGCCAGGGTTGCAGTCTTGCTAGGACATCCAGAGGTCAGTGTGTGAAGCTGGTTGTAAAAATGAGGTTGTAGTAGAGACCCCAGCATGTTGATGAATTCCTGCTGAAGAAAGCTATAGGCATGGAGGAGGATTGGCTCAGAAGAGGGGCTGTGTCCTCCGGCAGCACAGCTGAGGGATGGGCCATCCAACTCTTGGAGTCCAAGTGATTCTGCCATGATCACCAGAAGCTGCAGTGGAACTGTAGGATTTGGTGTTTTCTTTAATGAATGTCAGTCTCCCTGTGGTCCACACATTTCTTCCTATACCCCAGAGCAAATTTATTCTGTGCCTTTGTATATGGCAAGAATGTAACTTACAAAAATTTATAGTGTCTCCCAATTAAGAGATTACCTTAAATCTCAACAGAAGCTTAGACTTTGGAACCTTAAACTATGTGGTAATTGCTAAAGATTATAGGGACTTTTGATATTAGATGAAATACATTTTGCATTATCAGATGTCCATAAATCTATGAGGATAGGGCGGAAGGTTATGGCTTTAAATGGTATGTATATGAGTCATGTTAACAATGAGCAGAGTTGTGATGGTTAATCTTGTTTATCAGTGTAACAGGATTTAGAATCACCATGAAAGCAAATTTATGAAAATGTCAGTGAGGCATTTTCTAGATTAGATTAAATGAGGCGAGAAAACATACACTAAATGTGGGCAGCACCATTTGATAGCCTAGGCTCCTAGACGGAATAAAAAAGATCGTGGAGCCATAGCATTAACTTCTCCACTTTGTCACTGTGAGTGCAGTCCTGCAGTCTCTACGGTGCTGGACTGCGTCCCTGAATTGTGAGCTGAAATGAACCCTGCTTCCGAGGTTGCTTTCATTTGGGTGTTTTGCCACTGCAGTGATGAAGGTAATGGGTGTGCTGCCCTATTCAGGTCTTCTCCAGATTCCTGCTGTCCTCACCTACAGGCTAGATGATGCTATCTACCCTATGGAGCTTGGAGAATTAAATATGCCATGCTGCTTAGTGTGATACTTAGAGGTCAAAAGTAAAAAGTCTTTTGCTTCCATGTTAGAAGTATCTTCAGGGAATTTAAGGACTTCGTGAAAAGGAAATTTGGAGACAATCAGCGAGACCATTTTGTCTTATCATGGGCAAAGAAGAAAGGAGCCTTGAGTTATTTTGGCAGGAGTCTGGTGATGGTAGGGGTTAGGTTAATTGATTCTGTAGGTTTTATTGTAGTGTCTCTGAATGTTTCAATCTTTCCTCCCCATCTTCCACAAGGTTCCCCAAGCTCTGCCTAATGTTTGGCTATGGGTCTCTGTTTCCATTGGCTGCTGGGTGAAGATGACGGTTATGCTAGGTTCCTGTCTGTAAGTATAGCAGAATATTATGAATAGTTTCAGGCTGGGCTCACTCTCATGGCATGGGTCTCAAGTTTGGCCAGTCATTGGTTGGCCATTACCTCAATGTTTACTTTAACTTTATACCTGTACAACTTGTGGGTAGGATGAATTGTGGGTCTAAGCTTTGTGGCTGGGTTAGTGTCTCAGCCCTCTATAAGCTGTGCCTGGTTACATGAGGTGAGCATTTCAGCTTCCATATCCTTTACTGCTAAGAGTCTTAGCTAGGGTGACCCTCATAGATTCCTGGGAGATAGCATTGTCCTAGGTTTCTAGTTCATCCCAGGGATATCCCACCCACCCACCAATTCCAGTTCCCTTTCCCAGATCTCTCTCCTTCTTGTCCTCCCCACACTTGATCCCCCCTTCCGTTTCTCTCTCCAACCCTTCCCACCCAACTTCCTCTCTCCATCCCTCCCATGTCTATTTTATATCCTCATTTGAGTGAGATCCACACATCCTTTCTTGGACCCTTCTTGTTACTTAGCTTTTTTTGTGTCTATGGGTTGTAGCATGGGTATCCTGTACTTTATGGCTAATATGCACTTATAAATACATACCATGTTTGTCTTTATGGTTCTGGGTTACCTCACCCAGGATGATCTTTTCTAGTGCCATTCATTTGCCTGCAAATTTTATGATGTCATTATTTTTAATAGGTGAATAATATTCCATTGTGTAAATGTACCACATGTTCTTTATCCATTCTTCGGTTAAGGGACATCTAGATTGTTTCCGGTTTCTGGCTATTATGAATAAAGCTGCTATGAACATAGGTGAACAAGTGTCCTTGTGGTTTGGTAGAACATCTTTTTGTCCTTGATAGCTTAGGATGATAAGCATTTCTTCTTCTTCTTTTTTTAAATTGGATATATTTTATTTACATTTCAAATGTTATCCTCTTTCTCAGTTTCCCCTCCACAAACCCCCATCCCATTCCCCCTCCCCCTGCTTCTATGGGAGTGCTTCCCTATCCACCAACTCCCCCACCTCCCCACCCTGACATTCCCCTACACTTGGCAGGACCAAGGGCTTCACTTACCATTAATGCTCAACAAAGACATCCTCTGCTACATGTGCAGCTGAAGCCATGGGTCTATCCATGTGTACTCTCTGGATAGTGGTTTAATTCCTGGAAGCTCTGGTTGGTTGGTATTGTTGTTCTTATGGGGTTGCAACCCCCTTCAGCTCCTTCAATCCTTTCTCTAACTCCTCCACTGGGGACCCCGTTCTCAGTTCACATCACTGCCTCTGTATTTGTCATAGCATTTCTTTAGTACTCAACTTCATAAGGAGAAACAAAACCTCAGGATAGCTAAAACAGTCCTGTACATTAAGAGAATTTCTGGAGGTGTCACCAATCCTGTTTTCAAGTTGTACTGTAGAGCAATAGTAATAAAAAGTTCATGGTATTGGCACAAAAAATAGATTGGCCAATGGAATTGAATTGAAGACCCAGAAGTAAACCCACACACCTGTGGACACCTAATTTTTGACAGAGAGGCCCAAAGTATATAATGGAAAAAAGAAAGCATCTTCAACAAATAGTGCTGGTCTAACTCAATGTCTGCATTTTGAGGAAGGCAAATAGATCCCTATCTGTTACCCTGAACAGAACTCAAGTCCAAGTGGATCAAAGACCGCTACATAAACCTGATAGAAAAAATCCTGGGCAATAGTCTTGAATTTGTTGGTACAGGAGAAGCTATCTGAACAGAGCACCAGCAGCTCAGGCTCTAAGATCAACAATTAGTAAATGGGACCTCATGAAACTAAAAAGCAAAGGACACTGTTAATGGGACAAAATGGCAGACTACAGAATGGGAAAAGATCTTCACCAACCCTGCATATGACAGAGGGCAGATATCTAAAGATACAAAGAATTCAAGAAATTAGGCATTAAAAAACCAAATAACCCAATTAAAAATGGGGTATAGATCTAAACAGAATTCTGGACAGAGGGATTTCTAATTGATGAGCAGCACTTAAAGGAATGTTCAATATCCTTAGTCCTCAGAGAAATACAAATCAAAATGACTCTGAGATTCCATCTTACAACCACCAGAATGGCTAAGATCAAAAACTCAAGGGACAGATCACTCAGGCAAGGATGTGGGGCACAGGGAACTCCTTCATTGCTGGTGGGAGTACAACCACTTTGGAAATCAAGTTGGTAGTTTCTCAGAAAATTGGGAACATAAACATTTAAAATATTGATTATATCAGATGTTTTCTTTCAGCAGCTAATAATACATTTCTCAGCAAATATGTCTTAAACTCACAGTCATTTGTTGTTAAAATTTTTTTCAAAGTACCTTCTTAATATAAAGACTTCCAAAATTTAAATGTAAGCAAATCTTTTTTTTTTCTGGATGCATTGCTTTTGATTAAAAAATACCATCAGTTCTATTTGTGTAGGGGGCTATGCAAATGGATAAATTAATAAATCCATCAGATTATATTTGGGAGTATAAAATGCATTTTTATAAAGAGCTTTGTTTGGAGGATGAGGGTGATGGCTTAGGAAAAAGCTGCCCTGCAAGCCTGGAGTCTTGAGTTTTATCCTTAGCACTTATGTTTTATTCATTTATTTATTTATCTCTCTACCTATTTATTTATTTATTTATTTATTTATTTATTTATTTATTTATTTATTTAGTATTGAATAGAGTTTATTCAGGGCATGGGGAGGGAAGTTATGAGGGTGGTAGGGGCAGAGAGAGAGAGAGAGAGAGAGAGAGAGAGAGAGAGAGAGAGAGAGAGAGAGAAAGAGAGAGGAGTAGAAGAGTAGAGGCTGGCCATGAGCATGTGGGGGGGGGAAGGAAATGAGAGGAGGGGCATGTGGGGGGAGTGAGACCTGGAGAGCAAGAGGCCGAGCTATGCATATATTAAATCAGTGTAGCCCTCAATCGTAGACTAGGGCGATGGAGATAGGGACATCTTCACTGATAACAGCCACTCTAGCTTTTATAGGCTCAGTTGAAGGAAGGAGGGAGAAAGAAAAGTAGGTAGGTGTGGGTGATTGGAGAAGACATTTGACCTAAGCTCTACAAGAACATAAACATGTATGTGCCAACACACAGATATGTTCACATAAGGAGCAGTTCTGTTGCATTTGCTTTTTTTTGTCTCAGTATTGTTTCCAGTCATATTTACTAGGGTCCATAGGTCTCCTGGGAAGTGGGAAGCAAGTGGACTTAATTTTCCCCGAGAATAGCTTTGAAGGTACCAAGATGTGGCTTTAAATGGAAGTTTTATTATTAAATGTCAGTGTGAATTTTGATTGGTTTCTGAAACTATGTGAATCTCAGTTTTTTTACTCTTTAAGAACTCTTAGTTTAAATTTTAGAAAAATGTGTATAAAATACTGATGTAATAAAATAGGTTTATGTGTGTGTGTATATGTAGAGTTGCATGTCCATAAAGTGTGTGGTTTGGTAAACAAACTGTTATAATTATTACCTGACCTTGAGAAGAATACCTTTCCCACTATTAATATCATAACTGCCCTCCCCAGATGGCTTTACTTCCTGGAACCCTATGGTATCTTTACTTTCTAGAATTCTATAGTATCTTTACTTCCTGGAACCCTATAGTATCTGGTTATTTCATCCTGCTTTGAAGATTCACTCTGACCACCTCCTTTCTATAATATACTATACTCTCCTCCCTCCACCTTCATCTTTGATAGCTGAAATTTAAGACTACGTGAATAGTTTGGAAAAGTCCTTATACAGCTCTAAAGATACCTGAGCACTTGTGACCTTCTGCTGGTTAATACTAAGGCTTAGCATTACTGGTTTTTAGTAATACACTTTCCATTTTAGCAGTTATTATGCATGAGTTAAGATTTCTCTACACGTTCACACTAACTATATCCTCACCTGTAGCCAAGGGTTCAGGTGTGATGATATTCTTACCAGTACTTGGGATTTATTTTTTCATTCATATTAATTCTCTCATTCTCTGCCTTTTAAAAGATTTACCCTCATGCAGATTCCTAGGACAAGGGCCCAAAGCAACAATATTCTTTGTCATATATCACAATAGTATCTAGATCAGTTGCTGATATTGTTTACCTCTTAAACCTTTTGGGCGGGGCCTCCATAGTCTGCACTGCTCTCAGAACTGCTGTCTTCTAGTTCCTACTAAGATGGCCCTACCTTAGAGCTTTATTGCTGTGATCAGACTATGACCACAGGAACTTGTTTTGTTTTTTCTTGTTTTTTTTTAAATGGATATATTTTATTTATATTTCAAATGTTATCCCCTTTCTTGGTTTCCCCTCCATAAAGCTCCTATCCCATCCCCCCTTCCCCTACTTCTATGGGAGTGTACCCCTTCCCACCTACCCCCTCCTACCTCCCTGCCCTGACATTCCCCTACACTGGAGCATTGAGCTTTGGCAAGATCAAGGGCTTCTCTTCCCATTGACGCTCAACAAGGCCATCCTCTGCTATCTGTGCAGCTGGAGACATGGGTCCATCCATGTGTACTCTTTGGATAGTGGTTTAGTCCCCAGCAGAGGATTTAAGATAGAGAAATGGAGTATGGGTTGGGATGGGTTTGCTCAAAACACACTGCATCTGTTGTTGGAGAGATGGCTCAGTGGTTAACAATGCAGACTGTTCTTGTAGAGAACCTCAGTTCAGTTCCCAGTTCCCATGTCTGGGGGATCACAACTGCCTGTAACTTCCGCACTGAACATATGTATTAAATTTTCAAATAATAAAAACAAAAAATTAGAGGGACTTAAAATAGTAATATTTAACTCTCTTGTCAAACTCTGGCAGATGATTCAAACTATTCTCATGTGGTCTTCTCTTCCCTGTTCTGGTTATGGGAACTCTAACCTTTGGGTTAAGAACAGTTGCTTTTAAATCCAGACCTTGAGATGGAGAAGCTGCTGAGATATTTATAAGGTTACGCCTAGCCACAGGTGTGGGTTGCAGTCTTTCTGTTTGGAGGTCATGTGTGTAGGTGTAATTTGGGATTTATACCTGGGAATAAAAGTACTGTAGGCATTGCTGGGCTCCTGGCAGTGCAACAGAGCCACCTTTAAACTACTTGACCCAAGTGGAGTGTTAGTGTGATTAGCACAGGCTTCATCACAGCAGGCACTCATTGGAAACTTGTTCAGTGCATGGGGTTCCTGTTGTATCTGACAAGCTTATGTTGATCGGAGTCCTTGCTCTTGTACATGGTTTGTCCATCCTGTTTTCACCAGCCTTTCCAGACAAGGTACATTAAATTCCACATAAAACTTACTTCAGTTACTCTGTTGTTGCATTGTTTCTCCATTGATACTCTGAAACCCAATATAAGTCTTTTTATGTGCATACAATCGACAAGTCATTGCACATAAAAGATGCTTAGCAAATGTTTTAGATTTATTAAATGTTTAAATTGATTAAGTAAATGGAAATAAAACTTGGATGAATGGAAACATTTGATTTCCATAAAGCAAAGTTTATGTCTGCCACATACATAGAAGATGTCTTTTGGTTTTGTATGTGTACTTATTAAAAGATTTGTTTTTCTTTTTTGAGACAAGGTTTCTCTGTGTAGCCCTGGCTGTCTTGGAAGTCACCCAGTAGACCAGACTGGCCTAAACTCAGAGACCCGGCTGTGTTTGCCTCCCAGCATTCTGGGATTGAAGGAAGTGCCACTACTGCCTGGCTGTGAAAGAGTTTTAGAACTTTCAGGGAAAGTGTGACAAATTATTGTATGTAATTAATTGTAGTTAGGCACCAAGTTACTTCAGGAATCATTAGGGCAAAAGCTAGTGTGGTTAACAAAAAGGAGGAATTGCCAATACATTTGATGGTTTTAACTTCAGGCATTTACTTCATTTATCAGTACTGTAACCATTTGTAGGAAAAATGCCATTTCTTTTTTAGTATTTTATGCAGAAGAGGCAAAGCAATACTTTGTCATTTTATTCTTTTCTGAGTCATTAACTTGCACTTTTCGTTTTCAGATTACTCTAGTGATATTAAAACAAACGGCCTAACTACTTGGCTGATGTTATGTTCGATATGTTTATATCATGTGACCAGAGTACTTGGGAACAACATGTAGGGAGGAATTATTTATTTTGGCTCCCAGCTTCAGAGGTGCCAGCCCATCGTGACTGGAAGGGCAGGTTGGAGCAGAGCTGTTTAGATTTTCTCAGCCAGAAAGGAAGGAGAGACAAGAAGCACTTGCAGCCTTAAAGACGGTTCCCATGACTTCCTCTTCCATGGGCCGCCTTGTACCTCCACCTGTCAGCTGGCCTGGGCTAGTGAATAGCAAGGCATTTGCCCATTGAGTGGCTCAGTGTCTAGTGGTTTTAATTATCCCAAAAGTGCCTTCAAAGTCACACCCAGAATTGTACTTCACTAACCTCTAAGGCGTTCATTCACAGAGTCCATGGTCGTCTTTGATTTGAAAAAGTTACCTGTGTTTCAGTACTTTTGGTTAGTAGGAAAGGAGGACTGAATCTTGCCTGCTATAGTGATAGGTTCTCCCTGGAGAATAGTAATACTTCATGGAGTTGTTATAAGGATGGGCGAGCAAGCCAGCTAGCACTTAGAATACTGCTTAGTACACAATAACAAACACCCAGTCACTTCTATTATTACTACTTTCACTATAGTGTTTACATGATATTTCTTTAATGTTTCTTAAATAAATACTCAGTAGTTAGCACTAGCTGGAGTCTTTATTTCTAGCATACAAGCTGTGCTCTATTAGTAAAGGACATGCATTTGGCAGAGGAAGAGGACAGGAATGCTGAATCTAATGTTTTAAACTTGAGGTGCCTATGGAATACCCATCTTGAAATTCTCTATGTGAACATGAAGAGGGATCAGGGTTGTTAATTAATTATAAGCCTTGGGTGATGAGTGAGGTGATTCAGGTCTCTGCTGTGGATCTAGGTGAGAAGCCTTCGGACGTTAATCTTTAAATAGCCAGGAGAGAGCGGAAAGGAGAGCACCTAGGAGTTAATAGAAGACAGTGGTGCTAACCCCAGAGAACACTGCCTCCTTAGTGGAGCCGTTAACGCTGGGCCAGTCCAGTGAGATGAGCGTGGGTCCGGAACAAAGGGAGCAAGACGTGGTGTGGGAAGTAGCAAATACTGTGTTACCTTGAATTTTGAACAGTGAAAAATAAGGAAAATATAATGACTTGTCTTCTCTTTAAAAGATGTTCCATAGTATTCGTGTGAAGGAATATAGAATTAAGTAATCCTTTGCACACAGTTGGAAGGAACATTGTTGAGGTTGCTGAGGATGCTGAGATGATGGAGGCACAGCTTCTGTGCTGAAGCCATGCTTTTTCAAGGGAAGAGGCTGAGGTGAAAGAGGAGGACTGCAGGTCCGTGCGTCCCCAGCACTGAAGTACATCCAAGGAAATAAGCTTAGGGCATGGGGGAAGGTGCACGAGGAGTGATTCTGTTCTTTTGACAGCCAATATTTCTCTTTCTCTTTTCTTTAGTTGGAGAACATCAATTGACAGGCCATAAGGTGGCAGTTAAGATCTTAAATAGACAGAAGATTCGCAGTTTAGATGTTGTTGGAAAAATAAAACGAGAAATTCAAAATCTTAAACTCTTTCGTCATCCTCATATTATCAAACTGTAAGTATTTCTGTGCTTGAAAACGTAAAAGAACTGTCTGCAATAGTTAAGTGAAACGTTCTAGATACCTGGGGTTAATTCTAGCAAACAGCAGTCACCATGTTCATACTCAGTTTTAATCTGAAATCATCACCCCTCTGTCAGTTCTGCACATGCCTGGTTTAAAATGAAAGCTTTGCTTCAAAACTGGTACTAGTCAGGTGATGAGTGCAGCCTTGGAAGTTGATTCTTTAAAAGTCATTCTAAAGATCACTCAGCACTTGCCATTCCTACATTGTGGTGTAATAGTACATTACTATAATGCTATTTGGTGACCAGAGCAAGATGATCATCACTTTGAATTCAACCTGGGATACATAGTAAAACTGGTCTAAAAAAGTAAATACTGGGAGAGCTATAAGCTAGTTAAATTCAAAGATAATTTAGCTAATTTAATTACATATAGAAAATCTAGATATTAAGGATGAAGTAATAGTCTGTTATGTTGTTTAAAGTTCTATAAAGAATAACATATAACATTCTAGATACAGAAAATTACCTCTATGGTACTTTAGAGCTTGGCTGCAGTTTTTATAAAGTAGATGTTAATTTAACTGTCCTCAGGGAGCACCCAAGGGCAATCAAACTGTGTGGGGCATTCAGGTTTTATAATCCCACAGTATCATCATGACTTGTCTTACTTTACTGGCTTAATTATTGATAAGAAGACAGCACACCCAACAGGGATAAGCAACTGAAAAAGTTAGTTGTGGATCCAGGGTTTTGATCTTGTTATAATTATATATTGTTACTCAATTATGTAAAACACAGAACAATGTAGTTTTATAAATGCCAAATTAGTGAATGCAGTAGTAGTAGAAATAGTAGAAAGATAGTTAATGTATATTTTGATTCAAATAAGATTGCTGCTTTAAAAAGCCTATTTAAGATCAGTATAAAGATATTAGTGTCTTTTAGAGTTTTTCCTAGTGTATTAAGATCAGAACAAATTATATTTAGCCTAAAATTAGTCAGTAAACAATCTCTTTCTTTCTTCCTTTTCTTTTTTCTCTGTATGAAAAAGGTTCCCTGTATAGCCCTAGATTCTCTAGAACTTGTACTGTGGACCAGGCTAGCCTTGAACTTAGATATCCACCTGCCTCTGCCTCCTAAGTGCTGGGATTAAAGGTATGCACCACCCCGCCCAGATGGTGAACAATCTTCTTTAAAAACATTATTTTATCATTTAAGAATTTCATGTGTTTTGATCAAATCTACCATATTCTTTTCCGTACAGTCCCCCTTACCCACTTTCCAAGTCCAACTTCTAAGCTCTTTTAAGACCCCAATAATCAATTTTTGAATGTCAGTGTTAATGGGGAGCAACTTGGTAATCCTGTGGAGTTCTTTGGATTATCTGATGATAGTCAGCAGGATAGTGGTCCCCCAAATGTCTTCTCACCTCAAGCGCCTGCGCATGTTGTCTGTTACGCTGGAAAGACAGACCAAGGGTACAAGTCATCTTACACTGAAAGAGAGAGTTCTGGGCCTCAAGTAGCAGACAGGGGTATAAGGAGGAGTCAGAAAGAGATCCGAGCAGGGCCATCATGAGCAGATATGCTGGCCAGTGGAGGCTTACACGATGGGGAAAGGACTATGTAACAACACAGGACAGACTCCAAAAGCCAAATCTGCAAAGTGGACGTTGCTCCTGGAGTCTCCAGAGGCATCCAAACCTTGCCAACACCTTAGTTTAGTGTCAGGCTACTAATCTATAGAACTATAAGATAATGCATGCCTGATCTTTTTAGCCTTTTAAGTTTGAAGGAAGGAGGCAATAGAAACAGTAACACTGTGATGGTTATTGTCAACTTGGCACAAAGTAGAGTTTTCTGGGAAGAAGGAACCTCAATTAAGGCATTGCCTCTCAGTTTGGCCTGTAGGTATGTCTGTGAGGCATTTTCTTGGTTAATGACTTGTATTAGAGGGTCTAGCCTACTGTGGGCAGTGCCAAGCCTGGGCAGATAGTCCTAGGAAAAAAATAAAACTGAAAAAGCGTCAGAGAGGGATCCAGGAAGCAGCGTTCTTTACTGTCTCAGCTTGAGTTCCTGCCCTTACTTGTCCTTAAGCTGAACTGTAGTCTGTAAGATGAAATCAGTCTTTTCCTCCCCCTGTTGCTTTAGGTCAGTATTATTACAGCAACAGAAAATCAAGCTAGAGCAAACGACTATTATGATTTCTCCTCCCACGATAGGAGAGCCCTCTCTGACCTGGAACTACTGTGTGTAAGCCAGGATAGCCACAAACTCACAAAGCTATTCCTGCCTCTTACTCCCAAGTGACAGAATTAAAGAGAGAGGTACCAGCTTGTGAAATCCCTAAAAAGTGTGGTAGGTACAATTTTACAGGCTTTGTATTTCTTTTCAGTGCAAATTAAAATATTGGAAGATAGAGCCCACATAATACTATCTTGCCAACATCAAGAATATGCCATCGGCTGTTCCTAGTTGACTAATACTTGGTTTGGTGTGCCATTGGGTGACACAATTGCCATGAAACTTTCAGTTTTACAGTAAGCTTCAATGCTATATGATACTTACTTTAGGTTCGTTCATTCCATCATAAACATAGAATCATATGGCAGTATTTGATTTTAAGACTGTCTCCAGTACCAAGTGCTAGAGGGCGTATGTAAAAATTTTGAAAGATTAGTATGAAATACACCTGTCAAGGACAATGCACTTCTCTTCACATTTGTTCCCTAACGTCCAGCAGCGTGCCCCATAGTGTCATATAAGAAGCTACTGTTGGCATTGGTAGAATGCCAACACGAAAGCAGGCATTGGCCTTCTGTGAGCTGATTCTAGTCTTCCTTGAGCTGACTCAAGTAGTTTTTAGTAAATTGAAGCAGTTCATAATTTTTTTTCTTTAAGAATACAGTCTTGTTGTGTAACCTCGGCTGACCTAGAATTACTGTGTAGCCTTGTCTGAGTTCCCCATCAAACCCACAATATGGTGTAACCCAAGCAAACTCACAATTCTGTATTCACTTCCCTCATGCTGAGATTCTAGGACAGTAACACTGTTCTTCTCACATCTGATTTGATTCCATATTGGTAATGGCTTCAATGGCTTGTAAGCTAAATTTCTTTGGGTTTTGCCACTTACTAGCAATTATGTATGAGAGAAACCATGGCCATACTAAAAGTATCTTGTACCAGAGTGAGGGTAGAGAAGGAAAAGATGCCTCTGAATGAGCAGACGTTGATTGGACTTTTAACATGCTGGCCCTGGAAGCTCCACACACATTTGGAGTGTGATCTAGATTTGTTCTGCTCTTGAAAACATAAATTGCATTTTGTCACTGTTCTAGTTTAATTCTGTTGGCGTGAGAAAATACCCTGACAACAAGCAGTTTAGGGAAGAAAGGGGCTTACTTGACATGTAATTACAGTTACAGTCTATTGCTGAGAGCAGGTCAGGTCAGGAACATAAGCTAATCACACACACCACTTCCAGGGCAGGAGCAGAGAGAAATGTGTGTCCTCCTCCTGTTGGCTGCCTGCTGCCTGCTTATATTTACTCAGTCAGCCTTTTCCCTCTAACACAGTTCAGGAACCAGACCATAAGATGGTACCACCCACAGCAGGCCGAGTTTTCCTACAACAATTAACCACTATGACAACCCCAGTCTTCAGCAGACATGTTCATAGTCCAGTCTGATCGAGATAATTCCTCAATTGGTCCTTCCTTCTCAGGTGACTCTGGGTTATGACAAATTGACAAGTAAAACTAACAGCACAGTCAATACATAGCTTATCGTGGAGTTTGCAATCTGATTTCTCACATTGTTTTCTCGTTCTTGTTTCTGTTATTTATTAACAGTTTTTGTCTCATTCTGGTTTAGAGTTAGTGTTGCATTGTACTAAAGTAGCTACAGAGCAGCCTGAGAGTTGGTAAGCAAGTAGTTATCAGAGATGAATCTCTTACATTTTCAGTCATGACCTTAAAGCTCATTCATCCATATTATCTCTTGAATTGTGAATTTGAATTTTTAAAAAGAAAAACACTCATGTTCTCTCCCTTCTGAGAAAGTTTATTGACATAGCCTCTAGTAATGTTAGTATTAAACACACACACACACACACACACACACACACACACACACACACACATGGAGAGACAGAGACAAGCACAAAGAAGTATGATTCACTCTTTTGTTCTGTCTTAACTTTCTGCCAAGGATAGTTTGTTTCATTATTGAAAAATCAGTCAGAAAAATGAGTACTGACTACCAAGACTGACTGATATTTACTGAGTGATTTCTCTATTAACTTAAAAAAAAAAGCTGTATTTGTTTATCCTGAGAACTACTGGCAAAAGTTTAAAAGTAACAAATGAGATGAAAAGGAAAAGTTGAAACTTTCCAAAGCTCTAGAAGTTGTGGGATTGATCTTTGTTTTTTTTTTTTTTTTTTTTTTTTTTTCTTTCCTCTGTAGTTCTTAGAGAAATTTGAGTTACATTCAAAAGGTGAATACGTCTTATTTAAGAAAAGATTTTTTTTTTCTGGTTAATTATTTTAATCTACTTCTTTAAGCTCATCTTCAGCTTTTAATCAGTGTTCACCATCTTGAATGTTGTGACATAATCTTTTGGTTTTCCCTTTTTGTTCTCTGCCTAATCTTAAAACTTTCTCTTTATCCTTGTCCTCAGTAAATACATTAAATAGGGCACTTCACCTTGCTGAGCTCATGTCGCCTTCGGAGTGCACACTTCAGGGATTTCCTTAGTGCCAGAGCGTCGCTTGTGATCTCTGTAAGGTTTCCCATTTGCTTTACTGTCCTGAGCATAGTTGTAATAAAGGAGAAGAGCTCTCACTCTCCGAGGGTGAAACCAAGTGTGAGCATCCTGGGGAAGGGAAGAGCAGAATCAGATAAGGTCATAAGGTCACAGAGTGGACAGGTTTGGGTCTTGGTCTAGGTTGGGGACTTTGGGAGAGCTAGAGGACTGACTTGACTATGGTATGGAGGAAGAGATGAAAGCAGAAAGACCAGCAAGAAAGCCGTTGCTGTTGGCTAGCCGAGAGACTATGGTAGCTTTAACCATGGTGGTGGATAAGCTCTGTGCTGTCTAATATAACAACCACTAGCCACAAGTATTTTATTTTAACAAAATTAATTGTAATTAATGGTTTAATTTTTGTGGTTAGTAGGTACTACAGACAGAACAAATTTTTATTCTTTATATATTTTTATATATACATATATAAAATATATTTTGGTCATATCTACTCTCTCTTATCCAAACCCTGCTCTAAATATTTTCTTCTCAGTAAGTCCCTCTCCTGCTCCTCAACTTTTTCTGCTTTCATATTTTTTGGGGTACCCTATTCTATTTAATTGAGATTGCTTGCATGAGCCTGGAGGGTGTTACTTGAGCAAGGGCAGTGTAGAAGTGACAAATCACAGAGGAGTGTGACTATCTTTCCCCTTCAGTCACCTGTCTGTAGCTCCTCGTAGAAGGGTAGGGCCTCAGGAGCCCCATCCTGTGCATGATGAAATGTTGTCAGGTGTAGACGTGTGCAGAGAGGACCGCTGTGCAATTAGTGAAGCTCTGTCAGGAGCAGAAGGGAGTATTCCACGACATGCTTTCCCATCGTGGGCATTTTAGATTCTTTCTGTCCCTCTTCTATCATGTTCCTTGAGCCTAGGAAGGCGTGATACAGTGATAAAAGAATGTCGTTGCCAAAGACTGAATGGGAAAGGCAGCATGAAGACCAGGTTTGGATGGGGTATAGGAGCTAGTATCAAGCATTTGACTTGGCTTTATGAAGCCGAAAGGAGGTACCCAGTAGAGATATTTTTGAATAGCTGAGTCCAGAATTCAGGGGCATGTTATATAGAGATAGCATACCCTAAGATTGGGCTGATAGAAATGCAAATGGAGTCTATATTGATAAGATAAAGAAATCCAAACCAGCTGCCCAGATGAAGCTGTTGCTGAAGCCATAGAAGAGTCAGGGTTGAAATCTAAGATTTAATCAACTATATGGAGGCTGAGGCCCGAACAGCAAATCTAGGTTTCAATATTCTAGAAGGTAAATCAGTGACTAAGATTAGTTCCGTAGACCTCATCCACAGCAGGGGACCAGGTTGAGCTGAAGTGCCAGGGACAGTCATCCTTGATGTGCATGTTGGTAATCAGATTTTGGTTACCAGTTTTGGGGCTGTGGCATAGCCGTGCTAGGCGCTACCACTTTATAGAATCCAGGTGAGGGAGTCAAGCACTGTGCTCTGTTGTGTCCCCTAAATTCTTCCTCTTACTCCTCCTATTTAATTTTTAATTTTGTGTGTTTGTGCATGTGTACATATGTAGGTGCCTTTGGAGTTCAGAAAAGGGTGTTGGATCTCCTACAGTTGGAGGTTCAAGCAGTTGTGAGACACCACCATATGTGCTGCTGGGAACTTAGGGCCACTGGGTGGAGCTTTTGAACTGCTGAGCCATCTTTCCCTCTCTCAAACCACTTTTTAATACACCATGGAAACAGCTTGATCTCAACGAGTCGTCGGCTGTTCTTGCCGCTGCTGTTGAGTAAGATGAGCCGAGAATAGACTTACTAGATTTGGTGAGTGGAGGGTACTATTTCTGCTTGTTCGTTTTCAAATTTTTATTAGAACACTAAAGGCAAATCTTTTTTTTTTTTTTTTAAAAGCATCCATTTTACTGATTTAAATCTACTGCAGTTTTTACACCTCAGTGATTTTCCTGAGTGTGTTGCAGCTGTGCGGCTGTGCGGCACAGCAGTTCATAAACCACACCGCACAGAATCACCAGCAGGACTGGAATGATGTTAGAGACGGCACCATCATGCTTATTACATTACCAGAGCACAACATACAGGAAAGACAGTTTTCACTGTGCACAGCTTAAAGGAAAAGGGAGGAGTGTGTTGAGCAGCCATCCCTGTACTCATGGGCAGCTAGAACACTGACAAAACGGAGCTCCTAAACCTGCTCTAGTTTTCAAGACCATAGCTATTCAAGCTCTCGTTTTTGTTATTTTTCTCATAACTAAATGCCTTCCTTCTGGAATATTTGCAGAGTTGTTAAGGTCTGTGTGCACTTGCTGGTCACAGCAGCAGATAGAATGCCCTCCTCATTTCATAAACTATTCTCTCCTGGAAAAGAAGATCAAACTTTCTTTCCCCTGTTGCCTCCTGGTGCAGACTTCAATGTACCCAATAGTGCATCTGATGAATAGGTAACAAGTTTCTGTTTGTGTTGGGTGGGGGAGTGGGGAGCCAAGAAAAAAGGCAAGATTCTCCAATTGCACAAATTGCACTATTTGTGTTTCTAACATTAATAGCAGAAACACTAACACTTAAACAAAATGTGCAGCAGAGGGTTTTTCTTTCTTTCTTTCTTTTTTTTTTTAAACTCAAATGACCTGAACTCAATGGGCATGTTCTTTTTTAAAAGTTCATTTTGTTGTAGACAGTTTAAGATATGGTCATTTCTCAGTCCTTAATTCTCCAAGTCTAGCTATATAAATTAACAGTATGAATCCTGTTGTGAAACTGGGGAAATAATGTCTGCCTCAATTTAACTGATAACCAAAAGATTCTTTTCACATCAAAGAAATGGTCAAAAAGCCTGTGTCACATTCCAAAGCCAACCCTAACAAGAGCGCAAACACGATGAGTTAGGTGCCAAAACTTGGCCAACAGGGGAGCTTCAGTGACGCTGTCCTGTGAAGTGGCCTTCCATTTGCCCAGTTCCTCTTCCAGAACCACGTTTTATGTCCTGCCACCCCGTGGAGGTGGCCCTCTTCCTTCTCGGTCACGAATTATTCCACCACCTACAATTCCACGTGGACCACCAGGACCCTGATCATTGCGTCTGACATCCCTGCGGTCATCGCCACCACCTCTGGTTTCTCGCTCTCTGGCAGCTCTTTTATTTTTTTCTCTTCCACATTTAAACATACTTCTCCTCAAAACATAATTGGTTTTGCAATTAATATTCTCTGAACTGGTATTGAAGTTCCACAACATTTCCAAAACTCATAAAGCATTTTGTCAGTTCATTTTCATCAATATCATGAGGCAAGTTACCAACGAAAAGCTGATGACTGTCTGGATAAGGAATTATCCTCCGGTTGTCAGAGTCATTCTGTTCCATATCTCCTCTGCCTGGCTTTGGTCCTCCAGGAGGGAAACCAGCTCCACTTTATCTTCTGACTCTTCATTAGGTTCTGGTTCAGAATCACCAAATACTTTATCTTCATAATGAAACATATCATTGTGAACATAAAATTTATTTGGAACAGATTCTTCTGGAGCCAGAACAAAGGTTTGCATAAATTTCCTTTCAGGCTGTCCACTGTTAGTCAATAAGCCCACGACCTGTACCACTACCCCATCACTCAAGGTTGCATGAGCGTCCAGTCACTGAAGTTCAGAGATAACGCTTTTTGATGTATATCATTTTGGCCATAAACTGCTTCCTGGGGCTTTCCACTGGCATCCACTCCACCATGAACATAGGAGGAATTCCTGCCATAAAACCTGTGCAAATATTCGGGAGCTTTATTCAGCAAAGTCTAATACTGTCTCACAAACTCCCGCCCCACAACCAGCGGACTGGGCTTTTCCATGACCATTTCTTTGTTGCACAATGTCAAATGCTCCAACCAACAGCAGTGGTGGACACGTCACATAGAGGTCAGGAGTGTCTCAGGATTGGCTGCAGCAGATTCTCCTCCCTCGAATAAACCTGAGGCTTTAAAATCTGGAGAGCTACAAACTCGGGCCCCTCATAGCCACCTCTAAAGGCAAAAATCTTACTCAAAGAAAGAATACGTGACGAAGAGAAACAATAGTTTAGCAGGAGAGGGGAAAGAAGACAGTAGTAATTATAAGAGGGTGTCTTTTAGAGTGGGTAAAGTTGTAAATGTTGTCTGCCACCATGGAGAAGAATTAGATCAAAACCAGACAATAGATGCAGGAGAAAGGGGCTAATTGTAAAAGATACGTTCCTTAGCATGTATAGGGACAGAATTCAGTAGATTATTTGAAGAGTTAATCTTAGAAAAATCTATGACCATGGAGTTTTGCTAGATGAAGTGGGAGGAAACATGGTTAGAAATGCAGATGTCTAGGAACCTAGAGGTTATCTGCTAGGCAGGTATCATAAATGGTTAGTGTCCATGTTCCAAATATAAACAATAGCAGTGAGGAGAAAGACATGAGAGATGGGGGAGGGGAGAGGGAGAGGGAAGATAGAGAGAGGAAGAGGAATCATTACTGTGTTACATGGTGCAT
This sequence comes from Micromys minutus, assembly GCF_963924665.1. Lineage (NCBI taxonomy): Eukaryota > Metazoa > Chordata > Mammalia > Rodentia > Muridae > Micromys > Micromys minutus. Next base: position 24,654,164 of record NC_137978.1, on the reverse strand, counting down.
GTTACAGAGGCAGTGGGTTTTTTTTTTTTTTTTTTTTTTTTTTTTTTTTTTTTTTGATATTCTTTGCTCATTTGTTTTGAGATAGGGTCTTACTATGTAGCCAATAATGTCTTTGAACTTGCTAGGTAGTAATCTTGAACTAATTTTGAGGAAGATAGGAGTGAAATTTTTCTTTGCACCACATTTTACTGCTAGATTGTTCAAATATTAAACCACATAAATTTTATTAATTAAAGGGGCTGGAGAGATGGCTCAGTGGTTAAGAGCACTGGTTGTTCTTCCAGAGGTCCTGGGTTCAACTCCTAGTACTCACAGGGCAGCTGGCAACCATCTGTAACTGCAGTGCTGTGGCTCTGCTGCCCTCTTCTGGTGTGCAGATATACATGCATACAAAATGCCCATTTACATAAAAGGTAATTTAACATTTAGTTAATGCATTGATGAATCTAGACTAAATAGCAATGGCTAATTGTATTTCAGAAGGAGAGACATTGTTTCTTTGGCCAGAAGTGCACAGTACCATGTAGTTTAGTCGTTAAAATAAACTAACAAGATGGAAATCTGATCAGTTCTCCAGCTATAATAAGAATTACTCATTGTACATCATGACGCCCTAAAGGATGGGTTGAGAAATTGAATTTATCCTCTGAAGGACAAACCACCTTATGTCCTCTGGAAAAAACAATCAGCAACCTATAATTTAAAAGAGGCAGAACAACCAATTTAAATGTATGGATGGTATTTGGATCTAATTCTTAAAACGAGGAACAAAAAATAAAGGAGAAGCATTGTAATTGATAAACTTTCTGATTGGATATTTGAAGATACTCATGGTTTTTTAAATATGTATCTGATAGTGATATACATGTATAGTTATATTTTAAGGAGATGCCCATTACAGTATATTTAATCTGTTTATAGAGAAAAATGAAAGCAAATTTAGTGTAACATGGTAGCCAGAAGGTATGCTTTATAGACTTAGTAACCAGTACATATTTATCCTATTTTCTAGACTATTATGGAAACAATTGATTTGTATATCCATGCATAAATTAGGAAAACATGACCAATCCAATGAAATTTGCCAAAAGACACAGCATTTCTTGGAGAAGAAATGTGTATGATATTTTGCAGATACTAGATACTGTACAATTCTGCAAGCTTTCTAGTCATTTTAGCATCACTAAACTCTCTTCAGAGAACAACCGGCACCCGAAATGGAGCTTTCCCATGTACTGTAACTTGGCAGTTCAGCTCATCAGTATCAAGAGAAATATCCTACTATGTACAAAAATGGCCAAGTAGCACATAATAGCCGAACCGTGGAAGTAAGCTTAGCACCTTGTGTGCCGGAGAAATGAATAAATAGGCTCTGGGAATAACCAAGCAAATACAGTGAGCCATCTTATATAATGGTCATATCGTGACTGCAGCACACGGCTATTGACTGATTTTCAAAGCTCTTCAATATTACGAATGATATACACCATGTTCAACCTAAAACACTACGCTAGGTATGTGAATCACTGTTAAATATATAAATGTGTGTATATATTTTTATATATTAAAATAAAGCTAAAACAAAAGAAAGAAAAGGCTGAGAGGGCCTCAGGACAGTGGCCTTGGGTGAGGGTCAGGGGCCTCAGCAAAGTGCAGGTCTCTGTGTGGCTACATGGGGGCTGGACGGCCCTGCCTTACTGCCCTGTAGGTAATAGTTTGTATTTACCTATTAGGGTATTACTAAAAACAGCAATCAACTAAAGAAAAGATCAGGAGAATAATTATTATATTTTATACAGCTGAGTTATAATTAAAGAAAAATCTGACTCTATGTACTTGACAATATAAATAACATTTTATAACCCTCATCACATTACCACTGGACATGGATGTGTATAAATGTTAATTTCTGGCACACTTCAGAAAGATTTCTTTTTTTCCTTGAGTTGTATATATTACTTTGTGTGTTTATTGCATAAAAATTAATTATAACCTTACCAGCTAGACATTGCTTAGGGATTGTCTGGCTAATTGCTTTTTTTTTCTTAATTAAAAATGTTTCTTAAAAGTTTTCTAATGCATATTATTTTCCATTTCTGTCACATTAAAAGAATGCTGTTATGTGATGATTATTTTTCATTATATTTCTCATATTTCCATGTAATTACCAGAAGTTACCTTTTAATGACCCAGGAGCTTGCCTTTTCCACCAAGTCTCTAATATGAAGCTGGTTCCTAGGACTCTTTTGTTTCCAAAAATTGTTTCCCTTTATTAACTGAAATTTTAATGGTTGAAATTTAGCTATTTTTTTCTTTTAACTTTCAGGTCACTCTGGTATTGATTCAAGCTATTTACATGTTTTAAAGTGGTAATTTCTACATTAATTTAAATAGTATGTTTTAAGTACTTTTTCAGATGCAAACTCATTAATCAAAATATCATCATCATGAGACATGTAATTACAGAGTGAGAGAGATGAGTTGTAAAGCCCAGGTAAATGTGTCTATGCATGCAAGGTGCCTCATTCACACTTGGGAGGTTGCCTGTAAGCTAATTTCTAAGGGATGGCTAATACCCTGTCAAAGGTACACATGTCAGCGGAAACAGCCTGTAGGAAGAAGCTGCAGCAGATGAAAATTAAGCATAATTAATAAAAAGTAGTGAGACTGTAACTGTAGCTTTCATATTTGAGAAATGACAGAAATAACAGGACCTGATTAATCTGGAGCTTTAGGGTTAATAGAAACCTTCTGGCCCTGAAACTCAGATTATGTGTCTGAAAAGAATCCTTGTTCAGTGCCTAATTATAGCTAGACTGCAAGTTCCCCCATAGAGGATCCAACTTCTATCCTCACACACAGGCAATGCAAGAAGGAATTCAGTAAGTATTAAGATTTCTTATTTGATTAGTTATGCCTGGCTCACTCATGGTGGTTACAGTTTTCATTGCTGTGAACGGCCTTTGGTGTACAAAGCATATGCTGCGGAGTTAGAGGTTTCCTGAGACAGTTCATCCCAGCACTATCCTATGAAGACTTGAGGTGTATTCCGAAGGATCCCCAGTGAAGTCTGAGTTCTTCTGAGTCGGTAGCAGTAGATGCTTCTGCCTGCTGTGTTCAGCTAGTTTGATGCAGTGCTTAGTTCATGTCAGATAGTTTTCCTCAGATTTCTGTCAAGAACTCTAAATAAAATTACCTTTCCACAGTTCACGTGGAATAGTCTCAACTTTACTTCTCTTATAGCCATTGTTTTACCTGCCCTTCGTGTCCTCCAAAGACCAAAGGTTACCATCTCAAGTATCTCTCCAGGCTAGCCCTGTCACTTCATTTGCAATTTTAGAATGTGGGAGCCAAAGAGGGAGGACCGTGAGTTTAAGGCAAGCCTGGACTCTGTAACATCTATCTCAAGGACAAAAAAAAAAAAAAAAAAAAAAAAAAAAAAAAAAAAATCTAAGAGCGAAATATTTATTTCTACAGATGGTCTTTTCATGTGTTTACACATGATGTGTTTTCTCTTAGTATAGATAGAATGTAATACGTCTACTTGATGGCCACCAGCTAGGACATACTTGCTTTGTTAATAAAAAGGTGGCCCATTGGTAGACAAAACAGCGAAAGGTTCCTTTCTCTAACGAAGTCTCAGTCAAGGTGGATTGCCTGGAGACTGGTGTCAGCTCTTTCTTGTGCGCATTTCTCCTGAGCATATATTTTTGTGATATATTTTTATATGTCTAAGAATATTCTAAGCACATAATACCTGTCTTTATTGATGAAACGAATTTTTGTTGAAATGGAAAAATGCTTAACTTAGTTTGAAGATTTTTTAAAGATAACAAGAATCTGAAAAGCAGAAATCTGAAGGCGAGCCTCTAAGTCTCAGTAAGTGGGGTACGTGTGTGATCTCCTTCCGTGCGTGTGGCACTGCAATTAGTTTGATGACATTGTAAAATCTGTTGCGGTCCTACAATATTATACAGATAGTAGAAGATGAACTCAGAACAACAATAGCAGATGAGGTTGATTATTTGGAGGAGCACCATTTTGCATTAATCTGCCTTTTTATTTCTGAACAAGCTACCAGGTGATCAGCACTCCAACAGACTTTTTTATGGTAATGGAATATGTGTCTGGAGGTGAACTGTTCGACTACATCTGTAAACATGGGCGGGTGAGTGACATATTTTCTAGTGTATCTCTCAGCCCCAAGCTAACAAAGTGGAAAGAATTGGTAATTCCACACAGATATTCAGTGCTTTAATTGTTTCTGTAGCATCAGCTGCACACTCAGGACACATTTCCTCTCTTGAGAAGTTTGCCTTCTGAAGTAGAAACTTTATCACACTTAAACACAAGTGATTCTTGTGCTTTTCACAATCTGTTTTGTATAAAATTACCTTGAAGCTTCAATTATATTCTTTTCTTAGCATTTTCTTATAAGTTCTGTTTTAGTTGGTTTTTACTGACTCCTCAAAAACATTGTGGATATTTAATATTGGTTGAAAATTAAATATTATTGCCATGAAGCAAAACAAAAAACCCACCGAATACTATTTTGAGTGTTGACCAGGTTTTAGCTGCTCTGCTTTGTCAGACTTGTTGGATTTCTAATTAGTTGATTTTAATTAGCCTGATCAGTTATCTTTAGACTGGTTACAAAACTAAATGCCTTAATAAGTGATGCCCCAGATAGTCCTGACACAGCTTCTTTTTCTGCATGCTAGGTTGAAGAGGTGGAAGCTCGCCGGCTCTTTCAGCAGATTCTGTCTGCTGTGGATTACTGTCACAGGCATATGGTTGTCCATAGGGACCTGAAGCCAGAGAACGTGCTGCTGGATGCTCAGATGAATGCTAAGATAGCTGACTTCGGTAAGCCTCTCCAGGGCTGCTCAGAGTGAACCTTTAAAACAGACCAGGGTCTCTCCTCTTTCAGAACTAAGAACATCCCGTTCATCCTCACAAGTCCTGCACCACGAAAGGATCGATTGCAGTTCACACTTAACTAGGGCTGAGGTTTCTAAAAAACATGATAGAAGGCCACATCAAGACAGATCCACTCAACATGCCTTTCCTCCTAAGGAAATGGTACCTGTTTTTATTTTATTTTATTTTATTTTTTTGGGGGGGGGAGTTGCTGGGAAGAGAAAGAATCCCAAACTCCTTTGAAAAATTTGTCTATACGAAGATGCTTTTCCTGATAAATGTAAACAGACAAGTGTGAACGTTTGTTCTCAGCATTAAAGCTTTGTGCTGCTTCTGATCTGATCTGGGCAGTATTTAATAACTTGTGAGTAAATGGGACGTTATTCCTTGGTAAGAGACCATGTCAAATGTGCATTTTTAGTCAGCATACACTTCCTGGCCTAAACACACATGGAAGGCTGTCACAGTGGATGTTTGAGGAAAAGACAGGACGTGGCCCTCAGGAGATAATCATGGGAGGTGTGCAGTTCAGGGCTGCGTGCTGCAGGGTTTTGTCTCTTTGTTTTGTACCTGTCTTTAGATTAGCTTTACTGTTTCTGCTTAAACTCTTCTAGCAACTAGTTTAGTTGGCTTTTTGGCTTAGAAGATTACTTTTACTATATTGAGTCCAAGCTCTCTAATTAGAAACCTTTCCCAGGAAGTTCAAACAGGAGGCTTCACCTAGATAGCAATAAGACCCCATCTTCAAGGAAACCATCCTGCTTACCAGCTAGAGCTGGTCTGCTGTCTAACTACAATTAAAAGGAGAAGATAGACTTTTACTATGTAGCCCTGGCTAGTCTGCAACTTGCTATGTAGAACAGGCTGGCCTCAGACTTGCAGAGATCCTCCTTTCTATCTCCTGAGTGTTGGCATTAGAGATGTAATACCCAATTACAATCTTTTAAGAAAGAATTTTAAAAGAAGTTTTTGCTTGTTTTTTTTTTTTTTTTTTTTTTTTTTTTTTTTAAAGATTTATTTATTTATTACATAAAAGTACACTGTAGCTATCTTCAGACCCACCAGAAGAGGGCATCTGATTCCATTACAGATGGTTGTGAGCCACCATGTGGTAGCTGGGAATTGAACTCAGGACCTCTGGAAGAGCAGTCAGTGCTCTTAACCACTGAGCCATCTCTCTAACCTCCAACTTGTTTGTTTCTTAAGTTGTGATCTATATCTTATTTCCTCATATACAGAAGTAGATATTTCATGCTTCTATTTTGAAAACAGCAATATAATCTTAAATAACCTTGTGTGTGTGTATGTGTGTGTGTGTGTGTGTGTGTGTGTGTGTTGAGTCAAAATTTTCATGTAGTGATGTTCATTTTATCTATACATGTGGTACTCTTTAAGCATTCTATTTGATGATGTACATTCCATAAAATGATTTCTTTCTAGTTTAACAGTAACTTTTTAATTAGTAACACAGTAATTTAAAGATGTGTGTGTGTGTGTGTGTGTGTGCGGATATATGTGAGAGAGTACAGATGTGTGTGGTCAGAGGACAAGACTCCATGTCAGATCCCTCCTGCCTCCTTATATGCTCCATGGTTGAGTTCAGGTTGTCAGTTTTGCCTACTGAGCTATTTTGCCACCCACCATTACATGTAAACATAAATAATATGATTTCTGAGGCATGAGATAATTGAGAATTTTCATCATAGTTTTACCTGTATCTTCCGTATTCAGCATCTCATGAATTGCTTTCATTTTCAGGACTATCTAATATGATGTCAGATGGTGAATTTCTACGAACAAGCTGTGGATCGCCCAACTATGCAGCCCCTGAGGTCATCTCAGGAAGGTAATAAGTGATTCAGTGATAAGTAGGCTTTCTGTGACCTCCCATCCATTCTAGTAACATTTAATTGTATTTCCTTTGGGAAGAGATTATTTTTTTAACATAATAGAAACAATTTTCCACTTATTTTTATTGTAGGCAGAATAGTTAATGTTTTAAACTCCATGTAGGCATTGTAATATATGTTTATGCATTTTGATTGTAATACATATGCTCGTGCGTTTTGTTTATTGCTGAAGGCAGAGCCAGACCTTGTGTAACGTCTGTTTGTCTTTGCTTATCTGACATAGCTACTGACTAGTGCTTCACACAGACTCCAGGCAGTTGTTTTATGGTCTGTCTCTGGAAGCGTGAAATTTGGGTGACTACTATTTTATGAGGTTAATCTACGCACTGTGAGGTCCCTTCTGTCATTAGCTCAATGGTACATTAGTAAATATTTACAGAGGCCGCAGAAATAAGTGAAGACATTTCACAGTGACTAGTGTCTGGCTTTACAAGTTGACAGAATGTGCTGAGAAAAGTACTGAGCAGGTGCTTAGATACAGAGATTGTGAGAGTCTTAGTTCATCTGTGCTGCTGAAGAGCACCGTAAGCCGTTCTAATGAGCAATAGCGCCTGCTTGTCCTAGCTCTGTAGCTCTGCAAGGATTTGGTGTGTGTATAAGGCCCATTTCTCGAAGCCCACTGTCTCTTACTGTGTGTGCTCAAAGGTAATGGGATCTCTCTGGGGTAGTGTTTTATAAGGGCGTTATCCTTCTTTATGAGAACTTCACCTCAGATCTCCCCAAAATAGCCACTCCCTTATACCATCAGTTTGAGGTTAGAATTTCAGGTGATCGGTTTTAGGGAACACATTTATTTAGGAAGGAGCTTGGGTGATACAGCAAATGATGATGATTAGGGGCAGCACAGTGGTGAAACAGATTATGTTCTTTCCACTGGAGCTGTAGAAATCCTTTAACTCAGGCCAGAGTTTGGTTTTGGAAATATGCTGTTAGGAATGTTAATAGAGTAAGTAGAAGGGTCAGACAAAAATAGTGAGAGGCTCGTGGTGCAGAGCTGAGCTGCCCAGATTGGTGCTGTCTTAGTCCAAATAATTAACCAATTATTTTGAAGGAAAGTAGTAGGAAATCTGTCACACAAGGGCTGTGATTAAGAGCACTTGCTGCTCTTCAGAGAACCCAGGTTCAATTCCCAGTACCCACACAAGGGTTCACAACTCCCAGGGAATCTCAAACTGTCTTCGGGCCTCTCTAGGTATCATACACACAAGTAGCACACAGACATACATGCAGTTAAAATACTCATACATATAAGATACATTTTTTAAAATAAATAATGTTTTAGAAAAGATGTTATACAAATTAAACATTGTTTATATGGTACTAGTTAATATTTCAGTTTTTGCTTAAAATGTGTGCCAAAGGGCAAAATTTGTGTTATATATTCATTTTCTTTCTTGTACTAGTTCTGGTGGGGGAAGCACTGTCTATTATAGTTTTTTTGTTTGTTTTGTTTTGTTTTTTAGTTGCCCTTATCTACTTTAATGTTTCCTTAAAGAATAAGACAGAAAGTGTAAACTATTTTCTTTGTTTGTTAGTTGTTTGTTTTTGAGACGGGTCTTACCCTATCACACTGGATGGCTTGGGGCTGTCTAGATCAGGCTCACCTAGAACTCAGAGAGACTTGTCTGCCTCTGCCTTCCAAATGCTGGTGGATTAAAGGCCTCCACCATCTGCCTGGCTAGAAACTATAATAAATTTTAACTAGCACTTATAATTATTTTTTAACAAATAAAAATAAGTCTTTTGACAAATTTGTGTAATTAGTTGGGCTGACAATTTCCTATAAAGAGTAATTATTGAGGCTTGGAAATAGCTGTGTATTTCAGTGAAGACCTGAAATAGCAATATAACCAGGTTGGTTTTGCATTTATCATGCACATAAGCAGGGTGCTAACAACGAGGGGAAATGATGCCTATACCTGGGCTTGTGCCTTCCTTTCTCAGGCTGTATGCAGGTCCTGAAGTTGATATCTGGAGCTGTGGTGTTATCCTGTATGCCCTCCTCTGTGGTACCCTTCCCTTTGACGATGAGCACGTGCCTACGCTCTTTAAGAAGATCCGAGGGGGTGTGTTTTACATCCCGGAGTATCTCAACCGTTCCATCGCCACTCTGCTGATGCACATGCTGCAGGTGGACCCCTTGAAGCGAGCAACTATCAAAGACATACGGTGATTATAGTTTTTGGCGTTTGCACATTTTCTCATTGTAGTAGTAATAGTGATACTAGGATATTTGCCACATCTGTGCTTTATAACACTTTATGAGAATTTTAAGGCCAAGTGTGTGGTACATCTTGTGCTCACCCAGGAGGCTGAGGCAAGAGGATCTCCAGTTCAAGGCCAGCATGGACTATAATATGACTGTCTCGTTGACAAAGAATTTTAACATTTGGACTTTTGCAAACCTGGTTACATAACTCACCTTTCAAATGTCTTACACTGCTTGTATGGTTATTGGTGTAAGTAGCGCAGCATCTGAGGCCTGTGTGAGGAGGGTCCAGTCTCCAGAGTCCCTTCCCCACCACATCTTTCATCTTAGATTTTAGGTTCTGTACCCTTGATTATATTATTCTGACACTCATTGTCTTCTGAACCCTCTCATCTGACAGCATTTGAGTCATTCTTTTGCATTCTGCTCAAATGCCACCAGCTTTGTGGAATCATTTCTGGTCCCCTCACGCTGTGATGGTGGCAAGGCAGCCTTCAGCACAGGCCTTGTTATTTCTCTTTTATACAGTGTCTGCTCTTTCTCAGTGAGCCTCTCCTCTCTTATATTCTAACTGTCAGGGAACAAGCTGTCTTAAGAACCTTCCTGTTTACTTTCCCGCTCCTTTGCCATCCTGAAAGTGGAAGTTGAGAAGGAATCTGGAGGCATTTCAGATGTGAAGAGTGGAGAACTTTGTGTTTTAGACTGACAATGCAATGCATTGTCGTTTTTGAAGCCTTTCCACCATGTTGTAACTGGCTTACCCTTTTTATTTATAGTATCTAATACAGTGCAAATGCTACATAAACACAGTACTAAGGGAATAAGCATAGCACATGTCAGTCCAAATTCAACTCAGATGCCTGCGTTGTCCCCACTGCACTTTTCATGTCCCCGCCTTCCCTTTCCTCCTGACCTCTGCTTCCTGTATTTCCTTTATACCTTTTTGCCCCATATGTTTGGTTTCCATCCCTACCTTTCTCCATTAAAGCCTCATATTGCCTGTCTCATTGGCTCCTTTCTAGTTTCCTGGCCTTCTATCCATACTGTCATTTAGAAGCTAGAATCCTAATAGGAGAGAACATGGAATATTTGTCTTCCTGAGCCCTACTGTGGTTATCTTAGTATATTTAAGAAAATATGCTATGTTACATTTCTAATCCAGTAGCCACTAGTGGATTTGCTGTGGGGAATCACTTGATTGTTGAGGAATTAACTTGTGTAATGGCAGGAATGACAAAATGCCTTCTACATGTTTTTTATGTGTTTAGAAGGCTTTTGTCTTATCTAAGGGGTTGCTTAGAAGCACACTCTTCTGACATCTTTCAGAACCTTTCTCCCTTTCCCCTAAAGCCAGAGTAAGTGTTTTGACATGTGTGTCTTGTAGAACATTCAGAGGATGGCAGAGGTGGTGGTTCCTGCTGACTGCTGCAGGTCTCTTGTAAGCAGGATGGAATTCTTTTCACATTCTTATTGCTGTGACTAAATACCTGGCAAGAAGCAACTTAAGGGAGGAAGGACTTATTTTGGTTCAGTGCTTGAGGGGGTTGTAGTTCATTGGAGTGGGAAAGACAGGAGCCTGAGGGGCTGTTACACTGTATCATCTGTGGTTAGGAAGCAAAGTGAATAGATAGGGTTGCTAGGCTAAGAGCCCCACCCCCAGTAGCCTGTGTTGTCAACTGACCTCCACTTCCTAACAGCATCACCAGCTGGGAACTACTCGTCCTAACACAGGCGCCTGTAGGGGATGGGACATTCCCTGTTCAAACCACAACATTGTTTTCTTTCTCTGTCCTGTTCCAGTGTTCCAGGCCTCCTGCATAAGAATGTACAGCTGTAAAATTGTTCCAGATTTTGTTATGGAAATGACCCAACAAGGGGAAAAACTCTTCAAAGTTCTTTGGAATAAGTAGTTCTTCCAATTGGGCTTTTCTCAGAAGAAAAATTAGGCATGCTAATATATATGTACTTGCTAATATAAGCACTCGTAAATTTAGAATAGTAAAAGAGCTAATTCTGTTATTTCAAAACAATTATTCATGTTTTTATAGACTTTAGAAGAAAAATGTTAATGAATCTATTGAGATGAATTAATTGACCCATAGGAAATGTTATAAAATGGTGATATTCTAGGCTAGAGAGATGGCTTAACTATTACAGGATAAAGTTCACAGCCAAAGGACAAAGTAATGACAACACTTCTATACTTAAAGTAATAACTTGGATTTATCATGCTCACTATTTTATGTTCAGTATTTCAATATGAGAAATTTTTATTTGCTAAAATATATTTCAAAAGGAAAAGTTAAAAGTTTTGACAATTGGTGGACAGAAAGCATTTAACCTATTTTGTTGCACTGACTTTTTCAGAGGTAGCTGTTATTAATTTCATTTTATAACAATAAAACTGAAATTGAGGTTGTGTCATGACTCGTTTACATATCCATGTGTTTCTAAGTATAAGTCACTTTAAATTAATGACCACATTTTTATACGAAAATATATCACGTGCATGTGTGGCATCTGTTTATAATGTGAATTATCCTGTTCTAAGTTACACAGCCACGGGCTGTGAATGTAGCTCAGTTGGCACACTCCTTGTACAGCATGCACAGAGCTCTGGGTTTGCTCTCTAGCACTGCACAAATGGTGTGATGGTGCACACCTGTAATATAGCACTGGGGTCGGGGGGGGGGGGAGGCTGAGGCTGAAAGATTAGAGATTTAGGGTCACCTTTGGCTACATAGAAAGTTTAAGGCCAGCCTGTGCTACCTATAAAGGAAAAACTTAGAATTCAGAACCTTTTTGAATTAAAACTGATGTTACTTTTACTATTCTAGATTGTTACATGAGTTATGTGACATTCATGTCTCCTTAATTCTCTCATAATACTTTGTCTTTCTTACATACTATGATACTTAGTGGCTTACTATTATTGTGGAAATTGAGCATGATTATCTGACGTGCTTGAGACAGGAGTGTTTTACATATCAGAGTTTTTCTGGTTTTGGAATATTTGCATAGATTTTTTTCCAGTTAACTATCTTTATCCAAAACCCAGAAATGTTTTAAATTCAGAAGTTTTAGAGCCTAAAAAAGATTTGAGATTTGAGAGCATTAAGAGTTTGGATTTTCTGGTTGGAGATGCTCAACTTGTCTGCACAACATTCTCTTAAGCTGTCATGTTAGAAAAATGCCTCCACTTATTGCTTATTTAATTGTTTTTGCTTTTCTTCCAATACGTGTTTAACATCTGCTGGGTGAGAGGTCCTAAGTTGAGTGCCAGAAGTGGAGTGATAAACATGAGAGACATGTGCTCTTGGAAATCTGGGATTTGTTTCCTTCAGCTTCTTTAGACCCAACAGTTGCATTAATAGTAGTGTTAGAATTACTGTCCTTGAAAGCAGTGCATCTGAAGCTTAACTGTGGCTATGGATACTGGTTTTTCCTTGTAACTAATAGTGAGCTTATTCCTTAACAAATTTGTTCCCTACTCCCCATTTATAGTGAAATCACTGAGAAGGTAATTCCAGATTGAGCCAGGTGAGATTGCTCTTTTTGTAGGTCTAAAATTAATTGAATATTAGAAACTCCAACTTCATTTGTATGTGTATATTTATGTGTGCAGATATATATTTACATGGGTGCCCATGTGCGTGGTAACCAAAGGACAGCCTTTCATGCATTTGTGTTGTTACTTAGGTGGTATCTAATCTTCCTGGAACTCACCAAGTTGGACAGGAAGGCCAGCCACTGATTCCAAGGGACCTGTTTCCCCATCTCTTGGAATCAAATTAAATTCAAACATAGCTAAGTGTGCTGAGCTATATGTACCTTCTAGCATTTGGGAAGCTAAAAGGCAGGGTGATTGTAAGCTTGGGGCTAACTTAGGCAATGTAATAAGATATTGTCTTAAATACTTTTGCTTCTTTAAAAATTTATTACTTTTTATTTTGATGTATTTTTATTGTATTCATTTCCCTTCCCCATCTCCTTCCTTATACCACACCCACCCAACTTTGTGTCCTTGTTCTATTTACTTTTTATTAATTAATTAATTTTAGCTTCGGAGTCCAGGTACTGCTGCCCATGTAGTCTAACGTGTGGAGCTTTTTAGAGCCACCAGGGTTCACATTCCATAAAGAAAGCTAACAATAGCTTCGAGAACTCATGCCCTCTTCCCTTCCTCATACTAGGCTTTTGTCTGGCCTGAGCTCACCTTGACTAGAGGAATAAGACTCTATCTTAAGTGTGTACATCTACACACACACGTGTGTGTTTGTGTGTGTGTGTGTGTGTGTGTGTGTGTGTGTGGTGTAATTGAAGTTCTTAAAACAGTATCTGGAACATAAACTTATCAATATCGTGTTATAAGTGAATATATAAAATTTTAGGTGGCACTTTAAAATATTTGATAACATTATGAGATTTTAAATTTTTATATTAATACAATGGGTGTGGCCATAGTCCTATGTCAAGGTCGAGTGTTAGGTAGAGATCAATTTTGCTACTCAGGTAACACCTTTGAAAGGAATTGAGTTTTGTTTTTGGTGACCCTTCACTAAAAGCTTCATAGACACTGCTCACCTTTGTATGTGAATTTAGAAGCTGACTGATAAAAATGAAAAGCTACAAGTACAGCTTTGCACGTTGGCAGGTCCCATATTGCAAAGAATTATGGTCATTTCACTTAGAGAATTAGAAATAAAATTTAAGTTTCGTCTCTATACTGCTTTTTAAAAATGTATTTGTATACTTTTTAAAAAAATTACATTTTAAAATTATTTCAGTGGTTCTTAATAATTTTACATTTTTACCATTATTTATTTCAGAATTTTTGGTAGTATGCAGACTCTGCACCAACTAGTTACACCAAGTTTCTTTCTGTCCTAAGTTTGGCAGCCAGTAATCTACTTTCTGTCTTTGCCGAACACTTTCCAGTATATGACCTTTAATATCTAGTGTCTTTAATTTAGCATAATGCTTTGAAGAAACTTGCATGTGTAGTATTTATCTGTACTTCATTGTCTTTATTTATTTATCTTTCTCTTATTTATGAAGTTATTGATTGGGACAAAGTCTTTCTATGTAGCCGTGGCTTGGAACACTCTATATAAAATGGTCTAGCCTCAAGCTCAGGGATTTGAGTGTTAAGAGTAAAGATGTGCACACTGTGCCTGCTTAGTCATGAGATTACACGTTAATTACAGCATTTCTTCCATCCCTGTCCTCCCTTCACACCTTACCATACAATTTTCCCAGTTCTTCAGATTCATGGCCTCTTTTCACTAATTGTTAGTGCAGTTGTATATGTATGTACATATGTATTCCTAAATATGGACCGTCTGGTTCATATAATGTAACTTTTGTGCATGTTTTTAGGGCTAATGAGTTTGGCACTGTGTGACTAGTTGGTGTGTTCCTCCCTGGGTTAACAACCTCCCTAGCTCTCAGCTTTCCTTACTTAACCAAGGAAAAGTTCTTTGCATATGGTTGAGGCCTTGTGGGCTTTCCCCTGTAAATTGTTGCCCTTCTTCAGCTTAGTCAGTCATGTTGGTGAGGCTGAAACTTCTGGGTGTAGCTTCTGATACTACTGGGAGACACCATCTCACAGCAGACTCCCTGATCCTCTGGCTCTGACAGTCTCCAGATGTAGTTTTACTTCATTGTTTTTAGATTGAAAAACATTCTATTGTGCAGATACACTACAGTTTTGTTTGTTCTTCTCTTGATGGCATTGGGATGTTTCTGTCTTGTGACTTCAATAAGTAATTTTGTATGACCATTTATATTCATATTTAATAGAGTCATATGGTTTTATTTCTCGTGTATGTACCTAGATTTTATAGTTATCATATACTGTTAGTTATTGATATTCCTATGTGCTTAGTAATTTTTTAAATTAATTCAATAAAGTCTATACTCTTGTTATATATTTCAACCAAAAATTCTCTTTGCTTAGCTAAATGATGAGCTGCAGAGATTTTTAAAAAATGCTACAATGTAGTAAGTCCTGCAGATTTTGAAAGTGGTTTTGTGTTTGTGTTGGGGTGTATCTATAGTTCTTTAATAGGAGGGTGATTAACTCTGCCTTTGCTTTTATTTCCTGCTTTTAAAGAGCCTCAAAGTTAGCCAGTGATGAGAAATTAGGGCCTTGTTGGCCAGTCTTTTCTGGGCACACATCTGGCCTTTGTGAGTCCCAGGAATAAGGGAAAACTTCTCAGACTCTTTTGTCCTCTTGTTTACTAACGTACATTTATTGGTGAGTTTCTTGTTACCCAACTTTGGTTGCCATTCCAGATAGTTAGAACATTAAACAATAGGCACCCATGTTTGTTTTTTAAAACACGTTCTCTGCTGACTTTCAGTAATAGAGTTTTAAGTCATACCAAAGACAAAGCCATATGTGGAAGTATTCAGGGAATTGCTAGGTTTTGTAGGCTTTCTATTTCTGTGATAAACACCATGCCCAAAAGAAACTTGGAGAGAAAAGGATTCATTTCTTCTTATACTTCCAGGTGATTTTCCATCACTAAAGGAAGTCAGGGTGGGAACTCCAGGCAGGAACCTGGAGGCAGGAACTGAAGTAGAGGCCACAGAGTAGTGCTGGTTATTGACTTGCTCCTAATGACTTGCTCAGCCTGCCTTCTTATACAATTTACGGCCACCTGCCCAGAGGTGGTCCTACCTACGCTGGGCTGGGCCATCTCACATCAAGCATTAGTCAAGAAAATGCTCAACAGACTTGCCTCTGGGCCAGTCTTATCCACCCATCTTTTCAGTTGACTTCCCTCTATGTTGCTATGTCTAGATTTGTGTCAACTTGACAAAGAGCAACCAGCACACTCAGTACATAAAAGTGTGGTTCTTAATGGGGTGGGACTTGTAGGGAACTCTGATATTCCACTTCTCCATCCTTGTTATTCCAGTGATTTTCCCCAGCCATGGGGATGCGAGGCTATTGGATTTTAAGGCTCCTGATTTCTTTTACCATTTTCTTCTATGTCTCATTACTCTTATGATGTTGGATCAGAGTGGTTCTTATAACATGACAAAAACCTTTGTTGTCTCAAGATATTTTCAGATATTATGTCTTTTGATGCAATAACTGAGTTCTGTTTATGGTTAGCTGACTGCTGATCACTCTGGTGTATGCTCAAATGTTAGTTTGAATGGCTTCCCTACTCAGACTCTCATTTTGAATTTTATTGGCTTTCATTTACTGTTTTTCCACTCCCAGGTTTTATCAGAGTATTTGTGTATCTGTAACCATTTATTTTTAACATTTGTTTATATTCATCTGGTATGTAATCTCTGAAGACAATTTTTAGCGGTTATAATATTAGACAATAAAAGTCCAGAAGTAAGGGAAAACAAGATTAAGAGAGCAGTGTGTAAGCATCTTAGTCTTGGTATCTCTTTACACTCCAAAAAGTTATTGAGAACCTCACAGAAATTTTTAATGAATAATATACCAGTAGTTAGCATATAATAATTAAAATTACTTAAAATCTATTCATTTGAATGCCTTTTTTAGAAACAAACAACTACGAATTGGACCGAGAGCTCTGTGCTTTCTAGGCAGGCATTCTACCACTGAGTTACATCTCTGCTCTCCTAAGCTCTTACTAAATTACCCAGAGCGGCCTCTACTTTCTTTTGTAGCTGAAGCAAGCCTTGAACTTGAGGCTCTCCTGAATGAGACTGAATAGCTAGGATAATAAGTGTATTGGGAAAACTCTTAGAAAACATTGTGAAAAGCATCATCTTACATTTTTATAAATCTCCTAAATGTATAGTTTAACCAAAAGCATCTAGATTCTCAATCTAATTCTTTATTTAATCATGCAATATTTTATATTCACTGAAGTTACTGAGGAAAATGTGGACTTAGCTAAGTGGTTGGAAAATAAAGGGGTATTTTAATAGCTATCCATACAATAGTGGTATTCTTTGATACTACACCAAAGCTTAACATACTAGCTTACAGTTTTCAGTACCAATGAGAAAAAAACAAAGTTTTGTATTTTACCACATTATAGTAGTATAATATGTTTTAAATTTTAAGTGACCTTCTCACACATGTATAATTTTATCACATAATTGGAAAATCTTGTATATACAGATTTTCAACATTTCATTTTACACTATAAAAATCAGGTTCATATTATCAATACTAATGATCAGAACATCTTTAGATCTTGAAAAGCCATCGACCTCTAGGAGGCAGGAACAAATTACTATACAGCATCTGGATTTGCTAGGAAATTTAGATTCTAACATTGGCCACAAAACTGCCACTCATTTTTCTCAAAGTGACAGACCCACTTTGTTCATTTTCAGGGAAATATCTGTATTTATTGAGGGATAGAGATTAACTAACTGGAATAAGGGCACATAGCCCATTGTGGCATAGAGATTAATTAACTGATGTTGAGTCACATAGTTAATAGGCAGAACTGGGACTACAGACCAGTATTTTAGAGTCTTTATGTTATATTACCACATGTCTAAATTATGTGGGACCTACCAAAGCACGTTCTTATAATAGTGTGATTGGTGTTTTTCCTAGAGAACATGAATGGTTTAAACAGGATTTGCCCAGTTACCTATTTCCTGAAGACCCCTCCTATGATGCTAATGTCATTGACGACGAGGCTGTGAAAGAAGTATGTGAAAAATTTGAGTGTACAGAGTCAGAAGTGATGAACAGTTTATACAGCGGTGACCCTCAAGACCAGCTTGCAGTGGCTTATCATCTTATCATTGACAATCGGAGAATAATGAACCAAGCCAGTGAGTTCTACCTCGCCTCAAGTCCTCCAACGGGCTCTTTTATGGATGACAGTGCCATGCATATTCCACCGGGCCTGAAACCACACCCCGAAAGGATGCCACCTCTCATAGCAGACAGCCCCAAAGCACGCTGTCCACTGGATGCGCTGAATACAACCAAACCGAAATCTTTAGCTGTGAAAAAAGCCAAGTGGCATCTTGGAATCCGAAGCCAGAGCAAACCGTATGACATTATGGCTGAAGTGTACCGAGCCATGAAGCAGCTGGATTTTGAGTGGAAGGTAGGAAATCACAAAAACCTTTTTCTTATATAAGTTGTCAAAGCAGTTGAGCATTGAGATCCATACAGAGTCAGGTTTAATTTAGAAATAACTGTAGCAGGCTTCATGCTTTTGGTTGACATGGTTCATTTTTTAAAATTATATAACACAAGCAGTCAAAACATAATAAAGGACAAAGAGCTATTGATGCTGGGAACATATTTCAATTTACAGAATAGCATCCTTGACCATGCAGTTGAAATTATCTGTGAAAACAGCTCACCTCTTTCATCATGGTTCAGAGTAACAAAATGTCTGAAATCGTGAAAGGCAATTTCTTTTAACTTTTCTTTTTTCAGGAAGTTTGTTTTCTCTCCATGTTGTTTTGGCGCAGATGGTTGAAGGCTAGGGCAGCTAGTGTTCGGTATATATTATGCTGTCCAGACGTGTTCATTCAGTCAGCAAATCCTTCTCCAAGTCGAGGAATTCTCTTATCTGGACTTTAAACCCTTGACATGTTGGTTGCTTGACTCATACTGTAATAAAGTACCTGACAGAAGGAAGGCGGAGGGGGAGGGAGGGAGGGAAGGTGTATTCAGACTCACAGGACAGAGGGAGGGGAGGAAGGGTAGGAGTGAGGGAAGGTGTGTTCTAGGACACAGGCCATCCCAGCAGGACATCATGGAGGCAGGCGTGAGGCAGAAGATCACACTATGTTCAGTCAGGAAGCAGAAAGCAATGCTGCTGCAGCTCACTTTCTCTCACTCAGTCCAGAACTCTAGCATATGGACTGGTGCTGCCCACGTTTAGTCTACACCTTCCCACTTCAGGTTATGTCATCTAGACAATCTCTCACAGACATGCCCAGAGGTGTGTCCCTGAGGTAATTGTAGACCTTGTCACCTTGACAGTATGAACCGCCACAAGTCTACCTTTGTCACCTGCATACCTGATCATGTCATTTCAAAGCCATGGCCTTTCAATCTCTTCTTCCTGTAGAATCATAACCATCTCCTGATAGAAAGGGCGTTCAGTACAACATCAGAGGTCCTGACGGTCTTTAACAGTGCCAACACTGCTCAGTATTAACTATCCTAGTTCATTATGGAATATTTTTATTACTATCAGCACAAAGTTTTACTTTCTTCTCACTTTAGCATTTCATTGAAGTTTAACTATATTCGAATATAAATGGGACATTTTAAAAATAAGGTATTTCTTTAACTGTTGTTCTCTTTTTAAGGGTGATGTGTGTTTGTTCAGTCTAACTCTACCTATCTGTCTGTCTGTCTGTCTGTCTATCTATCTCCCCCAAGTTAGGACAGGTCCCACTATGTCATTGCGACTGTCCAATTTGGCCTTGAACTCATGGCGATCCATCTGCCTCTGCCTCCAAGTGCTGGGATTAAAGGCATGTGCCACCACTGGCCTATTTTAATTTTTTTTAAAAATTAAGATAGTTCTTTAGCAGCTTCATGTATGTATAAAATGAAATCTTGTTATTCTCCTAAGTCTCTCTTATTCCCCAAGCCCTAGTACCCCAGCTCTCCCCTACTTGTCCCCTTCCAGATTCATGACATATGGTTCCGTTGTAGGAGTCATTAAGGAGAAAAAATTTCAAATTTATCATATAAATATTCAATAAATTTTAAAACACCAGTTTGTACGCTTTCATTTATTATCTTCCATGATTAAATAAACTAACACTTACTTCAACTTAACCCTATCTCCTTTTTCTGAAGCCATTTTATTTACTTAAAACAATTTTGCTGGACACGGTGGCTCATGACCGTAGTACAGCACTTCAGAAATAAAACCTGAGGCAGGGGAATTTATAGACCTAAGACCAACGTGGTACCCCGTCTCACTGTATAAATATGTAAATAAAAGGAGATGCCAATATTTTTCAAATATCCATGGAAATATTTAGAAACTAACTTGACCAATGTTCTGAAGACCCACCATCCTTTTTATCTGAGCTATGGTTTTCTGTCTCTGAAAGGTAATAGTAACACCATTGAGGTATTTGGATTTTATTGCTCTACCTGATGTAACCACTAACATTTAGTTCTCAGTCATTCCTTCAAAACGATTGAGGAAAAGGCAACTAAGAGTATTATTAGTACTCTAGAAAGGATCCATATCTGAGCTAAAGGCTAGACCATAGGACCTGAGTTTTTAACAAATGCTGTTGTTAGTGGAATTAAATATACCAAGGTGTTTGTAACATAGAGGAGTCAACCATAAATTCTACTCTCCCTCACCCATATTTGCTTTCGATGTTCTTTGATAAGATGGGAGACATTGTGTAGTTTTAAATATTTCTTTCTTTCTGGTTTTAGGTAGTGAATGCATACCATCTTCGAGTAAGAAGAAAAAATCCAGTGACTGGCAATTATGTGAAAATGAGCTTACAGCTTTACCTGGTTGACAATCGGAGCTATCTTCTAGACTTTAAAAGCATCGACGGTAAGGAGGCCAACAGGATGAGTCCTGAGAAAAAGAACTTGGCTCTGTGTGACCTAGTGTTAAAATCATCACAAAGACATGGTGGGTGGGTCCTTTACTCTTAAAGCAGATCTAAATAAAATTAAACATACAGTTTTAGCAGAAAATAAATGGCCCAGGATGTAAGGTATTTTCAGATGTAAGCATATTCCCTTTTGTCTCCTTATAAATGATGCATCCTATGTGGAGAAGGACTTAGGGACCCATTGTCTGTGAAGTGCTGTGACTGTGGGATGGGTGTGTTAATGCCTCTTTTGAAACATCAGCATCACAGTCCTTCCTAAACTCCTTGCTCAGTTCTGTTTTATGTCCCATTCTCCTGCAGCAGCTTCCCTGGGAGGACTTGGGCAAGCACTCAGCATGGCTGTTGCTATGGTTACTGTTCTTTGGTCATTTCAGATGAGGTGGTGGAGCAGAGGTCTGGTTCTTCAACCCCTCAGCGCTCCTGTTCTGCTGCCGGCCTCCACAGACCACGGTCAAGTTTTGACTCCAGCACAGCTGAGAACCACTCACTTTCTGGCTCTCTCACTGGTTCGTTGACTGGCAGCACTTCGTCCTCAGCTTCCCCGCGCCTGGGCAGTCACACCATGGATTTTTTTGAGATGTGCGCCAGTCTTATCACTGCGTTAGCTCGTTGATAACCCACCACTGGTCTCAGTCTTTCTGTCACTGCACTGTGAAATCACACACTCTCTTCAGATCGTTATCACACTCTCTGGTAGTACATGCTCTGCAATACAAGCTGAGGTGGACATTCCCAGGTGACATGCTGCGTTACTGAAATCACCGGAGACACAAAGATCTGGCATTCTGTTTACTTTTAGATCTCTGTAACTCTCCTGTGCCTGTGACTGCATAGGTAGTAACAGATGAGTGCTGGGGAAACCTGTTGACTTATACCTGGGAACTCACGACCCATGACGAGCACACCTCACTGACGAACCAGCTGATCTAGGGGTGCTTAGGTGCGACCTCCTTCCTTCATGTTTAGTTCATGTAAATCAGTTTGCCTCCTAAATTTCAGCAGGTGTCAGGCTGTCTAGGCACTCTTGCACAAGAAGATTAAGAAATAGAATAACTGTTAGTGAAATATCATTTAAATGTAGAAATCTGAAAATCCTGTCCCCCTAAATATCAGAAACCAAAGTCTTTTTAATAGATTCTGCAAGTACTGCCTAGTATTAGCCATAAAGACTGTGTTTCTGATAATAGGAGCCTAGTCTCCCAGCTTCCTGACGTTTGTGCGAGGCCCCTAGTTAAGTACCACCAAGCAATACAAAATCATGCAAAATTAGTACACAGTTAAATGAAACGAACAAAATACCAACAGTTTCTTAAGAGAAAACTCTGCTCTTTGATCTTGTTTTGTGTTTATGAGACTGTGGAGCTGGGGGTGGGGGGAGTCATGGCCCTCTGACATCTTTGCTGACGCACTTGACTCCTGTTATTGATGCCATCCTTCCTCCCTCTTCCTCAGCAGCACTGTCTGCTCCTTGTTTGTCCTTTCTTTAATCCTTCAGTTCCAAACCTTGCTTTGGCCATAGGGTCTTTATACACTTCCAAAGCTCAGTCTGCTGTGACCTTCACTGTTAACCTGATTGGACAGGGAAGCCTTAAATATTCAAAAGTATATTCTCCTGGAATAACTATATGTGTTGTTTACATATATATATATATATATACATATGTATTGACACATCAGTGCTTTCAATCAAAAAAAAAAAAACCAAACTATTTTGTGCATTTTTGTTAATTTAAGATTAAAAAACACTATATAGCAGGATAGATAAAGTTAATTGATTATATGTTGTTTTGGTAAAAGTATTTTAAATTATGTGTAATTTATATAATAATTATTTATTCATTTATTGTATTTATGTTGTAATTAACAAAATCATTGATCTGATTCACCCTAGAAAATATTAAGCTCTTGAAAAAAAAAACTAGCATTGCCTTGACAGGTTTCTTGTCTCCAAAAATTGTATATTTTCCATTCACCAAGAAGCAAATGAGACTGTTAGACTAAGTTTCTCATGTGACTACAGAAGGCAAGTTTGTCTATCTTTAAATGGCTTTTTGAATCAGGAATTTGCATCATATCACATCAGATAACTTTGGAGTTCTTTTTAAAATGATGGCCAATATTTACCACTCCAACTTCTCCATAATAAAAGGAAAGAAGAACCTTTGCTCACCGATGGAGAAAGGCCACTGTACAATTCAAGGTACCTTAAGGTTTAAGTCTTTGAAAGAGTGCCATCTTGTGGCACTAGATGGTAATTTTAGTAGTTCTTTTAATACTGAATCCTAGTTTGTCTAATGTGTTTTATGAATGTGGCATAATTTTGGCTTCTCCAAATGTGCATGTAACCTTTTTTGTGGGGTAGGGGAGACCACCTCATAGTGTTTGCTTAGTTATGACATGGAAGACCTTGAAATCAGGAACTGATTGGATTCCTTACTTCTAATCACAGCATCTACAACAGTTATGAAGGCAGGAAGGATGCAGAATGCTTTCTTAGTCTAGTGAATTTAAACCAGAATTACTTTATATGAATGATTATGATGCTATTCATGAGCTAAAAGTTATTTACTGTTGTCTTATTCATTCCAGTATTTATGAATACCCAGGTTGACAGTTACCTGTTGAATTTTAGGAGAACTGAAGGTCATTTTGTTTCTTTTAACATTTTAAGACATAATTATTTAATGAATGTAGGTGATAGAGTAATTTGATTTGCAGAAAGTACTCAGTGACTCGTCTTGAAAAGCAGAGGCTGGAATTTAGTCACAGCACAGGGGTTTGTTGCTTCTGGCAACAGAGAAGGAAAGAATTCTTTGCAATTTACAGTTCCCACATTTCAGTCAATGCTGTGGGTATGGTAGGTACCTAGTTTAGAGCAGTCTATCCTCTTGGATCCTAGGGAGAATTACTGTTAGGTTATAGATGTGGGTCTTATTTATGTCCTGGAAATGAAGTCTATCTGTTTCCAAAATAGTATTTCCTAAAAAAAGAAAGCCCATGGAATAATTTTGGGATACGTTGTGTTCTGCTCTGTACCTTGCAGAGGACAGTTACTATTAGCATAAAAGACGTGCAGACTTTCCGAAGAAAACAAACCACTTAACCGTGCAAAACCCTACTTTGCCCAATCTAGTTTCCTCTTTTAGAACTTCTGCTGAGTTTGGTTGCTTACCTGTACTATGATCAGGGAACATGAGGCAGGAAGATACATCGAAGCCTAATGACTAGATAGATAGCAAGACATTGCTTCAAATTATGACACTAAAGAAACCTTAGCATCCCATGAGACAATATGAGGAATCTTTGAGTGCTAGTGTGGTCAGTAGTGACTCTGAGTAGCACCTCTTCCCCAGAGCCTGATGCTAATTCAGAACTACTCCATTGACTATGCACACAGGTTCATCCTGAGTCTGTGGCTTGTGCCACATGCTGGTTTTTCTAATCATACTGATGGTTTTTAGGTAGAACATCTTTTCCCCTTTTTTCCTTAGAGGATGACTGAAGTCTTAGACAAGGTTACTTATGGAAAACCAGAAGAGTAAAAAGACCAGTGACTTTCTGGTGTGGCTTCATGGAGAGCAAATCACTTTTATTCATTCTTCAATGCTCACTGAACATTTCCTAAGTCCTTTTATTTAGGAAACCAAAATTAAAGCTGTCTCAAATTAAATCTACTAGAAGAGAGAAAACCAAACCATTTACAAGTTAGGGTTTTGTTTTGATCAAGAAACCTTGTAAGAGACCCTTGCAACATCTGGTCATCTGCAGAGAGAACCCGGGAACCTAAGTGAAGCAGAAACATTAAGTCTTTCTGTGCCAGGAAATTGGCCATATGCAGCACAGTAATTCTCTACTTTATACAAGTAATTTTCCAAGGACACTTGCCGAATTCTGGGTATACTTTTTCCTTAGCTAGTTTGTACTCAGGGAACACAAATTTAATACTTAAGATGAAGTGAAACACAATTTGGAAAATAATCATAAGCAACCAAATCATATTTTTATAGTGCTTTATCAGAGTCTTTACTAACATGTAAGCATGCTTAGTTCATGTGGGACTTAACAGCCTGGAACGTACCTACCACAGACACTACAGCTCTGTGTGGCCACTGGTTACTAAGTTAAAGTCTCATACCTAAATGTGAGATCGGCCCATAGACCTATCTGCTTTGTTTGGTTTTAAAGATCCAAAACTCTTCAGTTTGGCAACTTGCCCTTCAGTTCCTCTGTGGAACTTGTTAAGTAGGGATTGTGACCCAGTAAATAGTTCTTGGCAACTCTGTTGAGAACGCTGGATGAAGGCTATGTGTATAGTAAATGAAAGGGGTGAACAAAGAGCTATCATCCCATTGAGCTCTAAAGTTCTGCCTTGTTTAGTTCTTCAGAGCATCAGTGTTAGTGTTCATGTTTTATGTATCTGTATCTTTATACTAGTATGAGTATTCTGTCTTAGTCTGAGGCATTTTAAAGGTATAGTAACCATAACGACTTGGACTAATGGAATGCAAAAATCAAAACATGGCGTGGGAGTTAGCATTCATTAGAAAATGACTGACATGTAGCAGTGGTGGTGCTGATGCATTTCCACGTCTGCTAATGCACCCTTGCAGTAACCAGTCCACTCAGCGGGCTCAGCGACCTCCCCATAGGTCACAGTGCCATACATGCATTTGTGCAGTGGTGACCAGTTGTTTATTGCAGTTGACCATCTTCTGGGCTGAACAGTAAAGAGCTTGTGAAACATCTGATAGTCAAGTAATAAAAATAAACACTGGTGTATTGTTTCTACGTTCTGGAATGACATAGTAATTATAACTGAATACAGTTAGTCTAGTTATAAAAGCTAGTTGATTGCACTAACTAGATGTAATTTTGTGAAGTATTTATGATTATATTGGTTTTTATTATAAGTATTTATAAGTTTTTGAGGGTGCTTAAAATCCAGAAAAATCTCTAGAACATATTTTTTTCCTGCAATTTTATTTATATGATTTTGGTGTAGGGAGTTTTATACTGGGGATTGAACCCAGGGCCTCACATGTATGAAGTAAGTGCTTAACTGCTGACCTAAATCCCCAACCTTATTTACGTGATTCTTAAAACACAGTCTCTTTTTGTAAAGGAAAATTAGCCCCGGTCCTATCTAAATGATCACAGTTTGTGACTGTTAGCTGATCAGGCTTATCTAAATTTCATTTTGGTAAATTTTTATTTTGTGCATAAATGAGATGACACTGTTTTATAGTGTGTGTCTCTATGAACTACCTAATCACTATTGGTGTGATAGAAATTCTCTAAGCCCTTTGAAACTTGGAAATGTAACTTAACGAACTTTAAATCATGCATATATGTATGTGTATCTATGCATATGCATTATGTGAACAAGGTGGCAGCATCTTTACTAGCCTTTCCTTAAATATTTATGATGCAGTTGATGCCATAAACAGTAAGAGCATGGGAAACAGGCCCACGGTGTAGACTGGATTGAGTTTTGATTAAACTTCTTCAGCCATAACCTGATTGGAATCAGGTCCCATCCAGAAGTTCTCAGACTGCAGGCTGTGTTTTGTGAGCCAACATTAATGTTTACTGCCAGCCTTGCGTGGCAATGTCATTTGTGACTGCGTGCGGCTTTTCGTAACTGTAGTTTTATTCAAGTTTTATAGAGGTAATTCATGATTATTTGGACAAGCAGGGTGGGTAAATTTAAGTATATTTAAAGTGCAATTAAGGAAATTCTAGGGTATAATAGTCTCTCCAGTTTAAAAAAAAAGTTAAGGATTTGTAGAATGTCCTAGAATGAAAAACAATTTTGAACAGACTTTTTAAAAAGTAAGGTTTATACAGTGATGTTTTTTTAATTCAACGTTTGCTACTTTGTGTTAATTTAAAATTTCAAAGAGAAACCGAAGCCTTCTAGGAAAGAATTACATTTTTATTTTTTCCTGCTAGTCTGAGTATGCATTTTCACAGCTAAAAGTCTCTTGTAAATAAGGCTTATTACCAAATTTGAAGTCCATTTTTTTTTTTCTAAATAGAGAACATTTTCCCAGAATCAAAGAGACATAGACCCACTTTCTACACAAAGAACGAGTACCTGGTGCCTTCTCAAATAATTGCAGAGTAAAAGTAAACATGTTCAAAGTCCCTCCCCCCCTTCTTCTGTTTTCCTGTGACCTGTCCCACAGACAGTCACATGGTTTGTTTCTGACTTTTCAGTTCCACTTGACCAGACCTCACAGCATCAGCATTGGAAGTTCTTCACTGGGTACATTTTCTGTCTCATTTATTTCACTTTTTAAAGCCACTTGGGAAAATATTTGGCTGCTTTCTTATGCTTTTAAAATGAATACAATTACTAGCGGTCTTTATAGTTTAAAGTTTCTAAAGGAAAGAAATGCGAAGCTAAGGACCGGATCTAATTGGATCTAATTCCCTGTTTGCTACTACGGCAGCACAAGTTATGTAGCCTTGTGTAGTTTTCTCTTGTACAAACTGTGGATAATAACCTACCTCACAGATGTGTGTGAGAAGCCGTTTGCAAGCCGAAGTAGGGGTTTAGAGTCCCGCCCTCACTGTCAATCTTTCCTGTTTTACTAGACACTTTTGATAACGATAGACTGAGCTTCTTGTTTGTAGGCGTCGTGTGTAATAAGGGCGTAGTGCTGAGAATGTCTAAGAAACAGTTTCACAGATCATAATGTTCTTACTGTAATACACTTCAAAATTTCTTGAAAACCTCAAATGTTTAAATATCAAAACTGTCCTTTGTTTCAATAAATACCGTTATTCAAAATGTTGTCTGAAGCTGCCTTAATGTACGAAAATACAGCTGTCAAGACTGTTCAGAACTGCGCATGGCTTTACTGTTCCGAGTGTTCATTGTGAAGTTGTTATGAACTATGACCATGAAGGATTGTACTTTGATATTTTT
The DNA here is from genome assembly GCF_963924665.1 of Micromys minutus. Classification (NCBI taxonomy): domain Eukaryota; kingdom Metazoa; phylum Chordata; class Mammalia; order Rodentia; family Muridae; genus Micromys; species Micromys minutus. Next base: position 24,626,605 of record NC_137978.1, on the reverse strand, counting down.
CTGGTAGGAATGTTGGTTTTTTATCACATTTTACTATTATACAGTGATGTTTGAGTGCAAAAAAACCCCTGAGAGTTGGAAGAAATGAGGTAGTGATCATAACAGAGTGTATTAATGGGTAGTAATAATTTGGTTTGTTTTTCAGGGACACCATGCATTCATTGTTAGTCTGTAACATGATCCCATAATATATGGAGCAGTGCGAGAGTACATCTCTATTTAAAACCATTGTTGAACTATTGAAATTGGGACTACTTTTTGTAATCAGTTTCAGAATAGAAACCAACAGACTCACAGTGATTTTGTTTAAATAACTATAGATTATAACTTGAGTTTTATTTGTTATACATCCTTGTGAGTTCATTGATCAGTGGAAAGGACTTCTCTTCAGTAACCATATAGAAAAGATTAGTGAACGGGGCAGCATTTCCTATGTGCAGGTTCTCTCCAATTAATGTTTGCACTTGTAAGGAACTCCTTGGCAACAAACACAAGAGAGAAATGGCCTATCTAATTGTGTGTCTGCATTTTCCACACAATCAAATTAAAGTCTGGTTAATTTGAAAGCTGTTTTTGTTTTTGTTCAGTAATTAAGCTAATACTCCATGTTCCAGCTAAGAGAGAGCTTTCTTAGAAAGAAACTGCTTGGGACTCACTGGCTATTACACACCATGGTCGTTCATATTTGTCTTTGTTACTGTACAGGATAGTCTTTAACCTGAGCCGTGTCTGGGTGTTCCATTTTTATAACACACTGCCACAATCTTAAGGACTTAGCACAGATTTATCATTTTACTTTTCAGATTTTTCAGGCATTGGATTCGCTCAGGCGACTAAACACCAAATATACGACTACTAATTTGTTATTGTTGTTATTATTGTTATTATTTTTTTCCTCTTGTTGGTCCTTCTTCTCTAGACCCCTCTTTTTCTCCTCCCCTCTTCTCCACTTCTGTTCTGTTTGTTTTTGAGACAGGATCTCATGTAACTAATCTTACCTTGGACTTGCTGTGAAGCTGAGGGGTGACCTTAAGTTTCTGATTCTCCCATGTCTACCTCCCAAGCGTTGGGATAAGAAGCATGCACCACTATTTCCATTTTATGCTGTGGTGGATATTAAACCCAGAGTCTCATGCATGCAAGGTAAGGAGTGTACCACCCAAGTGATATCCTCAGCTCCTCTGTTTACTTTTAAAATACAAATACTTTGCTGATATACTAATTGTACATAATGATTGATCCGAAGTTTTTTAATGTAAGTGTAACATGTGCTTTGACCACGTTTCTTCTTCCTGCTGTGTTTGTTCTTCATACAGTCTCGCCTTTACTTTCAAGGCATATGCATTTATATATACATACACATATAATTTTATGTGTCTTTGTGAAATCTGGAATCCATGTGAGGAAACTTGATAGTTGTCAACGTCTGACTTATTTTGCTTAATGTGATATGAAGTTGTAAGCCATTTTCCTGAAAATAGCATAATTTTGTTCTTACAGGTATGTGTATGTGTATGTTTGTGCCATGTGTGTGTCATGTATTTTTATGGGCCCATTGAAGCTAGAAAAATACTTCAGATCCCATGATGATTTGGGGCACAAGGGTGCTGGGAATAGAACCTGGATTCTCTGGAAGAGCAAGTACTCCAACTGTGGAATCGTTTTTTTCCATCCCCCATAGTCTAGCTTTTTATGGCTGAATAAAACTGTTCCTCCCTCCCTCCCCCCCCCACCCTGTGTGTGTATGTTTTTATGCGTGTGTGTGTGTGTGTGTGTGTGTGTGTAGTGCTGCCTAAACATGGATGGCAAGTACTTCTGTGGGGTGTTGACTTAGGATCCGTCAGGAGTCATAGCTGGATCAAATCACAATTCTGTTTTTCAGTCTTTCTAGGAATCTTCTTCCAGATTCCCCTAGTGGCTTCATGAGATGTTCAGCAGCATCAGACGGCATCAGCGGTGTGCAGGGCTCTGTATCCCACTTGTTAGCTCTTTGCTTTGCTCTTCCTTGGGGAAGACTTTCTCCCACTTTCCTCCTTGCTGGCTTGTAGTCCTCTGTGTAGAATGGAAGCTCCTGACCCTGTCTCACTAGCATGTCTGTTGTCTTTGTTTAGCTCCTGTTGATGAGACTTCATGGTTATAGCTTCTGACATTCCTAGAAAACACAAACTCGGAGCAAACTCCTTATTCCTTTGGCTCTTGGAATCTTTCCATTTCTTCCTCAATGTTTTATGGGTGTCTTAGGTTCAGGAGTTGTATCATTAATGTATCTATTTTAGGACTAGGTCTACAACTGTGTTTTGGTTAGTTGTGGTTTTCTGTAATGGTCTCCATCTGTTCTGAAGAATAATTCCCTTGATGAGGAGTATGGACTACTTTTATGTGTGGGTATGAGGACAAGTATTTAGAAGTTAGGGATCATGCTGGTTTAGTAGAGTGCTCTTCCAGGATCCATGGTTTCACTAGTCCTAGGAAGTTGGCTACTTTTCCAGTACCAGGCATAATTTCCTTCTTGCTGACTGGGTTTTAAATCCAGTTAGAGAGCTGTTGGTTACCATCAAGATGTGTGTGCCACTACTGCGCCCTTAGGATTATCGGGCCATGCAGGTAGTTGTTGGGGTGCACAGACATGATTGCTAGGTGGGACTGTTGCTTCCTTCTTTTGGAAGCTTTCATGGTGCCTTCTGATACCATAAAAGCCAGTCCTCGGGGAAGAGGCTTTTGGGTCAGTTCTAGCTCAGGAGACACTCAAACTGTGAAATGCATAGCGCCTTCAACAAACAGGAACTTACTGTCTACCTTTGTGGGCTACCAGTGGCAGTAGCAATAGCCTATAGTGCTCTGTAAAGGAGGGCTATGCAGATGTTTTTTGGTTTCCTGCAACTCTGTTTGCCAATTAGTAGGTTTTTCTCTTGAGTCATAGGAGACTCATGTCTTTTCAGAAAGACCTTGCCTGTGTCTTTATCATTAACTCATGCTGTTCTCTCAGTTTCAGAGTTCCTGTGTTAAGGTGTTTGATCCTTTTTTCAATTGGTTTCTATAGAGTGAGACAGATGGATTAGTTTTCATTCTTTTGCTCATAAAGATCTGGCCTTTTTTTTTTTTTTTTTTTTTTTTTTTTAATATTACCATTTGTTGAAGAACTGGCTTTTGCTCCAAACACTGATTTTTGACATCCTTGTCAAAATCAGATACATTAAAAATATGAATTCCGGTAATCCATGGGCAAGGTAGATATTATTAATCTACTGGTATCTTTTCCAGTTTTTCTTTTGGTGTTTAATTTTTCATTGTGAAGTTCTTTTATTTCCTTTGATAGGATTTTCTCCAATATATTTTGCTTTTTTAAAAAGACTTTATGTGCATTGATGTTTTCCCTGCATGTATGTCTATGTGAGGTAGTTGATCCCCTGGAACTGGAGTTATAAATAGTTGTGAGCTGCCATGTGGGTGTTCTGAAAGAGCAGCCAGTGCTCTTAACTGCTGAGGTCTCTTCAGTCCACACACACACACACACACACACACACACACACACGCACGCACGCACACGTATGTATGTATGTATGTATGTATGTATGTATGTATGTGTGTATGTATATGCAGATCTAGTAACAAAATTATTTCCTTGATTTCTTTCTCAGCATGTTTGTTATTGGTATATACGAAGGTTATTGATTTTATCTTTGAATACTTTACTGAGTGAGCACATTTTACACTATTTACTTAATATGTGTGAGAGTTGCACGCTTGCCACAGTGCTCCCATGTGCTCCTACCATAGTGCTTCTGACATGGATGTCAGCAGACAGTTTCGGGTGTGGGCTCTCTCCTTCCACCATGTGGGTTATGGCAGTTGAACTCAGGATGTCAGTCTTGGTACCAAGTGTCTGTATCCTCTGAGCCATCTCATCTTTAAGCATAAGGTCATACATCTACAAAGTGGGATACTTTACTCTTCCTTTCTGAGTTGTATACCTTTAATTTCTTTCTATTGCTTTATTACTCTGGGTAAGATTTTAAACACCAAACTAAATGATAGTCACAAAAGTAGGCCCCCTTTATTGTGTTCCTGATTTTAGAGAAAATGTTTTTCCTCAGCTAGTATAATATTGGCTATCGGTTTGATGTACGTATTCTTTATTGTGTTTAAATATGTTCTACCTATTCCTAGTTTCTTCAGGATTTTACATATATAGGATGTTGAGTTCCACAAATCCTCCACCGATTGAGATGATCATATGGTTTTTGTCCTTAATTCTTATTTATATGATAATGTATTACACTTACTGATCTGCATACTTTATGAACTGTGGAATTAAATCAATTTCATCATGGTAAATTACCTTTTTTATATGTGCTGAATTTGGTTTGCCAGTATTTTATTGAAAAAATTTGCATTTACCTTCATTAAGGAGATTGGCCTATAATTATTTTGTTGTGTTTTTATCTTTTGGTATCAGGGTAATACTAGCTTCATAAAATGAGTTTGACACCATTCTGCTTGCCAGAATGGTTTGAGGAGCACATGCGTTCTTTAAAGGTTAGTAGAACTCAGTAAGGACTCCTTCAGTCCTGTTTGTTGTTGTTTGGTTTTTGTTTTTGTATATGAAAGACTATTACCTGTGTAGCCTCACTGCTTGTCATGTAGCAAGGATAGTTGTTGATTCTTTTTGGTTTCCCTTTGGTAGCCTTAGCGGCATGGTAATCTAGCAGTTTCCCCTAGCTTTTCCAAACCTTTTGGTATATGAGTTGTCAGAGTTTATTCTAATGATCTGAATTTCCTTAGACTCTGTTGTAATGTTCCCTTTTTAAATTTTATTTTAATTAGCATACAAAGCATTAGTTATTGCTACCCTGGTGGCTGGGGATGTTGAATACTTTAAAAAATATTCATTGATAAATTCCCAGTGATTACTTATAGGATACACTAAGTGAGTGATCTAAGAGTTCTCTTAGAATTTAGTTTACTTATCTATAAAGTGGACACAGCAATGTATAAACTCAAAAGGGGCCTTATGTTTTTCTCTTAAGAAATAAATTACACACACACACACACACACACACACACACACACAGAGTCAGGTGCTTGGTCAATACAGTGAATAATGAATATACTGTTCACCCTGTGTGATTGTTTTTTACTCTGCAGAAAAATTAATTCCACATAGTTTGGGGGGTATGTTTCTTTTGGTAGTGGAAATTTGTTTTGAGAGTTCTTTCCTATACCTATATTTTGAAGTGGTTTCTCCTAGCAGATTCAGCATTTTAGTTTTTATATTAAGGCTTTGTTTGAACCACTTTTTTTTTTTTTTTTTTTTGGAACAGAAACTATTTATATAGACTTCTTTTTTTATTTTTCAATTTTATTGGATATTCTCTGTATTTACATTTCATATGTTATATGCTTCATGCCCCACACCTTCCCTTCTCCCCCTCAAGTTGCTTCCATGAAGGTGCTCCCTCTCCCAAACACCCTCTTCACCTCAGTGCCTTGGCTGGTTAATGATGTTGTTCTTCCCATGAGGGTACAAACCTTTCAGCTCTTTCAGTCCTTTCTCTAGCCCTTTCATTGGGGTCCCCGTGTTCAGTCTGATGTTTGGCTGCAAGCATCCTCATCTGTATCTGTATGACTCTGGCAGAGCCTCTGAGGAGACATCCATGTCTGGTTCCTGCCAGTAAACACTTCTTGGCATTAGCAATAGTGCGTGGGTTTGGTGGCTGTATATGGGGTGGTTCTCCAGGTGAGGCAGTCTCTAGATCTTTTCTTCAATTCCTGCTCCTCTATTTGACTTTGTATTTCCTCCCGTGTTTTGTTCTTCCTTCCTAGAAGGACTAAGGCATCCACATTCTGGTCTATTTTCTTTTTGAGCTTGAACCACTTTAAAATCCTTTTTGTACTGGGTGAAATTATGTGGATTTACTTTTATCTGCAGGTAGATGACAGGTTTTTCCCTCACCCTTTTTGAACAGGCTGACCTTTTTCTCCCCTCTCACAATGTTTTTAAAACCCTTGTTAATAATTAGGTGGGCAACATTATTGGGATTATTTCTGGGACCACTATTCTGTTCCTCTGGCCTATGTCTGTTTTTATGCTGTTCCTAGGCTGTCTTTGTCCTTACAGTTCGGTAACATGGTTGGAACCCAGGTAGCATGATGCCTGTCACTGTGTTCTCTCTCTTCAGGCTTCTTATGGCTGTTTCTGTTCCATATGGATTCTTGTATTCTTCTTTCTAGTTCTGTGAAGAGTGGCATTAGAATTTTGATGGGACTTGCATTGAATCTGCTGATTACTTTTAGTAATACAATGGCTTTTTATAATATTCTGCCATTCTGGGAGCAGGGAAGACCTTTCTGTTGTCTAACATTTTCTCTCAGTGTCTTAACAACCTCATTTAGAAGACTTTCACGTCCTTGCTTAAGTTTATTCCTGGGTACTTTTTTTTTTTTCTTTTTCTGGAGCTGTTGTGACTAGGATGTTTTTCTAATTTCTTTCTCTGAAATTTCATTGCTGGTATATAAGAAAGGAACTACTTTTTGTATATTGATTTGTATACTGCAAAGTTGCTGAAAATTCTTATTAACTGACTTTCTGATATACTCTAAAAGGTTTTCAAAATATAAAAATGGTATAGAATTATGTCATCTGGAAATGGATAGTTTGATTTCTTTTATTGTTGATACTGCTATAGACTATTTGGAAGTTGGATTAAATGTACTTTTAAAAGTTATGCTATATCTAGATATGTCTCTCCCCAATAGATTCATGTGTTTGAACAAGCCTATGGGGGCCAGCGAGTAGAATGTCATGGTTTATATATGCTTGGCCCAGGAAGTGGCACTGTTGAGAGGTGAGGCCTTGTTGAAGTAGGTGTGCCCTTTTGGGTGTTGGCTTTAAGACCCTCATCGTAGCTTCCTGGGAGTGAGTATTCTGCTAGCAGCCTTCAGATGAAGCTATAGAACTCTCAGCTCTTCCTGTACCATGCCTGTCTGGATGCTGCCATGTTTCTACCATGATGATAATAGACTGACCCTCTGAACCTGTAAGCCAGCTCCAATCAAATGTTCTCCTTTATGAGACTTGCCTTGGTCATGGTGTCTGTTCGCAGCAGTAAAACCCTAAGAATACAGTGAGTTAATGTACAAAATTGTGAGTTATTATACACACACACAAACACACACACACCCCTAAAATATTGACAAAACTTGTACAAACCAACAAAGCAAAATGAACAAAAGGAGGATAACTCTTAAACCTTTCTAGTCCATATTTGGGTCATAGCTGCTGAGGGTTGTCTCCTTCATTGCCAACACTGCACCTGCATGAAATTCAGCTGTAGAATCTAGAGGACAGGTGCTTATGCACATGTGGGGTAACTGTGTGTTGATCTGGCCTTGCTTAGGTGACAGCAGGACTGTGGGCATGGCTAAAACTTTGGTGAGGGCAATGACTTCCAGGGTGACTGACAAGCGCCAAAGCCTTGGGAAATGTCTATGAACTGCTAGGGTGATCTCGGCAAAGCTGTGGGATGCCCACGCATGACGGGTGTGACTGCCACGTTGGGCTAAATTCTAGCTGCATTCTTCCCACTGTAGACAGAATATAACACAGGTTCTGCCATCTGTTTTTTATGATTGGGTTCTAAAGTCCTGAAATTACCCTCTTTTATAACAATGACCCAGTCATTCTACAGTAGTGTGTTGTTCTGTTTTCATGAAAAATACTCTAATTTTTCTGCTATTGAATTCTAGTTGTTTTTTTTTTTTTTTAAGACTTGCTAGGACTGTCTTTGTAAAACTGCTGAAAATAATGTGCACTCTGCAAGTGAAATATTATGCAGATGTCTGTTCCATTCATTTGAAGTTTACTTGTTTATGTGTCTGGGTGAGAGCAGGGTGTTGAAGCCACCTACCAGTATTTCTATATGGAGGTCACTCTATGCCTTTCTATCCAGCTGGGTCAGTCTAATGAACTTAGATGCACTGGTATCTGCTGAGCATATGCTTAGATTTGTTCCTGGAATAAAAACGAAGTGGCGTTGGTTACCTCTTGTGCCTGACTTCAGCTTTCAGTCTTCCGTGTTAGGCATCAGTGTGGCTGTGCCTGCTTGTTCCGTTTACTTGTGCTGACATGTTAAGGCTGCATTTGTCCTTTGCCCATTTAAGTTCACTTCCAAACACAACAAACAGATGAGCCACACACACACACACACACACACACACAACGTACTGGCTCATTTTAGTGTTCTTCTCTGTACATTTGTTTAGGGTTGAATCCTATAGGAGAGAGTTCCTTTCTCTCTGCAGCCATTGATGGCCTATAGCTCTTCATCTAGGTGTGGGGGCCTTGTGAAATTCCCCTTATTGAATATTGCAAAGAAGTCTTTCTCTGTAATCTGTAACCCCATTAACCCTGACTCCCCTAATCCCAAAAATTGGCATTTTCTCTTAGCCTAGTCCTCGAATGGCCCAGTCTTTAGAAGACTCCAAGCAGCACTTCCCAGAAAACTCTGAATTTCTTGACAGTCTCCAGGAAGATTAGAGATTTTTCTAGTTTCTGCCTTTCTTTCAGACCAAACTTTGTGCCACTTTGGCTGTAACACCTTCCTTAATTCATTCCATTTATAATGTGTTTTGTTTTTCTACTGGTTGGTAATGTACCTGTTTTATTCTGTAAACTTAGAACTCTGTGAATAACTTGGATTCATCTGTTTTAGGATGAAATGCCCTTTATTGGCCAGTGCCACTGGACCATGTAAAGGAACATGGAAGCCTAAAGAGTAGGAAGAAGGAGGGGTCTGGTCCTTTGTACCTTCTGATAAAGTACATTCTTTATGTGTGAACCTATGCCACATGAATGTAGATGTCCTGGAGGGCTGAGGATGGTGCATCACCTCCTGGCTGCTGAACTAGGGTCCTCTGGAAGATTAGGAAATGAACTTCAAATGTACTAGTTGAAAGCATATGTCGACTTTATTAACATACGGTGCCTATCAGGCAGAACCAGAATGTTACTTACAACTCTGCAATTTCTTCTTACTGTCATGTAAGTGAAATACATTTGGATGTGTTTTAGCCACAGAGAGACTAATAATTTCCCCCAATTTTAACATGATACAACTTGTACATATTTTATATATTTTCACAGTTTTGTTAAATATAAACACTTCTAAAGGATAGTTCTGGTTAAGAATCTCCCCCACCCCCCGGCAAACTGTTCCTTCAACAGGACTTGTCTTCTAGTCTCTTACCTTGGTGAAAAACCAAACCAAGTGATTATGGCACAGGCGGCAGTGTTATTTAAAGGAACATGGTCACACTATTTACTATGTAGAATTCCTATGAAATGTAGATAGATATGCACCAAGATGTTGCACATGTGGTATACTAATGTTAGAAGTTCACTCACCATCTGCCCAATTCCCTGCTGCCAGAAGGCAGGGTTTCTAACTTGGGCTGTGGCTCATTAGGCAAGTGCTCACACACTAACGTACTGTTACACTCTCTTGAGCCAGCAGGAACGGGGACACTGAAAGACAAACTTTTATGGAGTAAAACCAACATTGACTTGTTGAGGGTTTTCTTCTGAGTTTCCGACAGAAGTTTCCACTGCCCATCTCCTTTTGAGGCAGGATCTGAAACTGCTATGGGGCCGAGCTCACACATCCTCACATCACGCAGACCTTTCTATTGAGATCAGCCCTGATGCCTGGGACAGAAAGGAACATATGCTGGGGTCAGAACAGTTAGTAGATCAATGGTGATTTCTAAGAATTGTTTGGTAAGTACAGTGACATGGCCTCCTCAGTTGCAGTCCCAGACAGTGCACTACATAGCTGGTTTCCAAATAAACTCTGGTCCCTAAGGGCTAGAATATATACCACATTAAGTACCTGGAACTCATGACTGGATATAAAATTAAGCAACTTACTTGAAATCTAGATGTTCAATGAGCACGTATCCATCTGTAGAAACAAAACTCACATTACTAACCTAAGAGTTCTAGAGAAAAATTTTGAATATGCAGAAAAAATCGATATAAACTCACATTTGCCTTTGGAATTGCGACATATCACTAAGTTTTGCTCAGTGGTGTCGATGACTTCCAGCTGTTCTCCAGGAGTTATAGGCAGATCAAATATTCCATTTCGTGAGTTACTGGAACACGCTACAGCTCTGTTAATGACCACGATTTCCTTAACATACTAAAATGAGAAATCACTAGTCAGGGCACGCTTGCATGGTTATTATATCAGAATTAATGAAGGGTATAATATAGTAACCTCAAAATTTAGGATGCTAGCTAGCTACATGGACAAAATAAATGATGAGGATATTACAGTGGAGCTCCCTTAAAATAATAGTAAAATCAAAAATAAAACATTTGTCTAATTGATTATATTGTGAAACTGTTTTCACATCCACTAATACATATTAGAACAAGTCCTGGTGGGTTAGAATATACCATAGTTGGTATTCTGTAGCAATAAGCAAGGTGCCTCCCAACTCCGGAGAGGAAAGCTCTAACAAAGCTGTAGAGTTGCTTTTTAGAGTACATGTACTTTAAGATGGCAGTAGTTGGGTATAAGGGGAAAAGACCCACTCCCCACGTCTGGTGATGGACAAGCATTTGAGAAGGAGCAGTCTCTGATTGGAAATTTGGTTCCTAAACCCAGAGGATATTTTCCTCCTGACGAGCTAGCCTCTACAACCAATTCACCTTGTTAAGCACTGACCTGGAAAACACAAACTAGGAAAGGTAGCTTAGGTCATAGATGTCCATGTTGCGAGATTAGAATGGAATGCCTTCGTGCACAGCTTCCTCAGCTGGCTACAAGTGGTCCGGCTACCTCCAGAAACCCACTGTATTTACTAGGAATCCTCAATGGAGTCTTCAAATACAGACCGACATAGGTCACCTACTTACAAAGTTCTGACAACTCTGATGCCTTCAGGATAAGATCCACATGTTTTTAGCTTGCTATTAGAGGTCCTTTGCACACTGTCGTCCCTTGTCCCTTTATCTCTGTCCTCATTGAACCCTCAGGAAGCTCCGTGAGCCATCTCCCCAAGTACCCCCCTTTTTTTCTACTTGAAATACTCATCTGCCAAGGACCTCTCAGACCCTTGTGACTGTCACAAACAATTTACTAAACATATTTGTATGGTAGAATTTAGCAAACACTGGCTTTTTTTCATTTTTCTTTCTTTCTTTTCTTTTTTCTTTTTTTTTTTTTTGAGACACCATAGCTGTCGTCAAACACACCAGAAGAGGGCATCAGATCTCATTACAGATGGTTGTGAGCCACCATGTGGTTGCTGGGAATTGAACTCAGGACCTCTGGAAGAGCAGTCAGTGCCCTTAACCACTGAGTCATCTCTCATCTGCTGTCTAGCACGTGGATGGTGATAAAATGATAAAAATGTTTCCTGAATTCAGAAGTTCTCACTTCAGCATAATATGGAGTTGGGAAGGACCACTTCAACTTGTGAGCAGTGTAAAATGGTCCATAGAAAGACCACTTTATACTTAATGAAAGATGTGAGTTTGAAATGCTGCTACAGTATTGCTTGAACACATGTCCAGCACATTATGAAATATGAAAGGCTCTCCTTTCAAACAATGCTGTACAAATGAGCTGAGGGAGTAAGGTTTGAATAGAGCCTTAAACAACACTTTAGACGGTTTATCAGATTAACTAGAAATATACAATGTAGGATGATGTCATACAACAAGGTGGGTTGAGCCTATCATTGGATGAGAAGGAAAGGTAGGCGGGGAAAAGTCTAGGAAGGGAGAGGAGGAGGAGAAAGCAGGAGATTCAGGAGGAGGCAACATGGAATCAGACGTGGATGTTTCTCTTGATGCATCTCTATATTGATAAAAGTGGTGGGACACACAAAGCCTGCCACAGAGTTGGGATGTGTGTGTGCAAGGTGTGACAACACCCTGGGGTGGTCGTGAACCACCCGGGACAGAAGCAGCTAATATAGGAATGTATGGAACTGTTATAAAAAGATCGTGTCTTTATCTCAGAGTGGAGCCTTCAGGTGTGGAAGGGGTGATTGTCAGAGGCACTCACTTTCTGCTAATTTTTACTTTTCAGAAGAGAACATACCTGAAATCTTTCCCTAAAAAGTTTTTCTTCTTTTTCCAGTCTATTCTTTTCTAATTTTTGCTTCTTAGTTCTGAAGAATTTTCTGGGAGAAAAGCTGGCAAGAAATAAGGTAGGTAGAGGTAAGTGCGGCATGACAAAGATTCGCGAGTCTATGAACTCACCCTGTTTCAGGATAAACTCACAGCTTCGTGCTTGTATAATTTTATATATATCTACACACACACCTATCTGTACAAATTCCTCCACTAGAACACATTGTCATAACTTTTGAAAAAGGTAATAACTTTTCTGTTTAATACATAAATATGTACTTTTCCTAGTACTGAAGATCAAACCCAGTGCTTCATATATACTAAGTGAACATCCTACTACTAAACTTTCTTCTCTACAAATGTTTTTATAGCAAGCAAGCATGGAGTAAGATTATCTTGAGAATGGTTGAGTGCACGAGGAGCAATGGAATAGGAGAAATAATGAGTTTTATAGAATAGTAGGCATATCGTTTAGTTTTCTTCTTCTTCATCTTTTTTTTTTTTTTTTTTTTTTTTTTTTGCAGTGAGAAAACACCATGACTAAGGCACCTTATAGGAAGGAAGTGTTTATTTGGGCTTACAGTTCCTGGGGGATTAGAGTTCATCATGGCAGGGAACTGGTAGGCACAGTAGCTGGAACAGCAAGCACCAAGCAGAGAACTAGAAATAACCTGAGTCTTTAAATTCTTAAAGGCCACTTCCAAATGTCTTACTTCCTTGAGGAAGGCCACATTTCCTAAATGTACCCAAACAGTCCCACCAGTTGGAACAAAGTATTCAAATGCCTGAGACTATGGGGGGGCGCATTCATCATAAAACATCACAATAAGGTTTTGACAACATTTACCTATAGACTTTGCGTGCTTTTAATGTAAAGAAACAAGAGCTGGGATGATGGACTATGCCTTTGAACTATGGGTCAAAATAAACTCTTCTGTTTAGGGAATATTTATTATAGCAATAGGAAACATAAGGAATACATGAACAGAATTAAGAATATATGGCAAGATGTGGCAAACATGGGTGAGACTTTAAGCAAATAAAACAGACAGAAATTGACAGCAGAAGCTGACTGGAGACCCCTACCTTGTACTGTTTCACAAATGGAGTTTGGCTCTACTTAGCAGTTTCATACATAGACAGACAGGGTAACGTCAACTGAGTGCTGTCAGTTTTAGTGAGAAGTGTCTCCTGTGTTGGGGTATGTCTTTCCAAGATTCTAGTCACAGCCACATTCTTTGCAGATTACTGCGGAATCCTATGGCATAGTTTAACAACCTGAGACCCTACTTAGTACCATCAGCTACAATGCACTCGACAGCTTGAGACTTGTAAGTTCATGTCTTTATGTAGGAAGGCAGGTACAAGATAAAATGAGGCCTGTCATTTGGACAAGTGGGGAGGGAGGTGGAAACAAAGTTTTAGAAAGAGGGAGAAGTTAGGAGGAAGGAGAGGCAACATGGAGGAAGACACAGACAATCCTCTCCAAGTATCTCTGCATAGATACAGGTTGTTAGGAATATTTTATAAGGGATGGAATTGTACAGGATGATATGACCTGTCTAGGTTGGCAGATTATATCATGCCAATTGGATCAGAATTTATTGTGTGGTATTTTCCTTTATGTGGCAACTCAATGCCAAGGGAACTGTGAGAGAACAGCCACTGCTGGGACTAGGGTTAGAGAATGTGAGCAGGGCTCCTTGGCTAGCAGAGAGGCAGCCAGGAGAGAGACTAACAAGAGGGTGACAGCTTATGAGATAAATATAAATGAGTTCCATATAGCCACTGGAACTAAAGCCAGGGAGCATTGGCGTGGTGAGGTACCATGCTAAAAGGGCTCGCAGACTGCCTGGGTCAGAGAGTACCAGAGGCAGCATGAATTAATGTTAGTTCTGTATAGCCCACTGGTGCTGGAACTAGCGTGGAAGCAGACCGCTGTGTTAGAGGGAACCGGGGGGGGGGCAGCGTGAAGCGGTGACACATGCTGGAACCGGTCATCACAGTGTTTTTAATATTTACTGCAACAGAGACTCTTACCACACACGCACATCTCTGGACAAGTCTGCATCATCCCGCATATACCTCCTACTGTGAATGACCATCACACTTAGATTGTATTCAGTTATGTGTTGCTCACTTATATCCTGCTACAGAAATGGAAAGGAAGATCTGGCCTGAACCAACTTTAGGTACATGTGATGAAGACAACCGTGTCCCTATGTGAACTTTTAGAGAGACGCCTTTATTTACTATTTTATACTCATCCCTTAACTGGGCACACATGTGATTCAAAGCAGATGTGTTATGGGATGGAAATGCATAGGAAATACATGATTATATTGCCCAGTCTAAGAAAAATCACTCAAAGTAACCATCTATGGGCAAACGCACCCCTGTATTGGATTTAATAAAAGAGTTTCAAACATCCTGGGGGACCTCGAGGTCTGCTGCTCTCTTACAGTGTATTCTGACCTATTCTGTCTTTTTGCTTTGAATGAATTTCCCCAAATTCTTTGCAGCATGTGTTGGTTTTTATTTCTTTGTTGAAGAAGAAGCTAAGAACCTGGAAATATCACTTAGGCCCTGACAACTGGTAACAATGCCATTCTTCATGTCCATTCTTGTAAAAAAAAAAATCTATCTGCATAGCCATTACAGAGATATCTTTCAGATAATATCCACCAGCAAACACCAGTTCCATTAGAATCATACACATTCCCTCTACACACAGTGTCTATTTAGGCCATGCATGCCTTTGTATTTGAATATTCACCCAAATTTTGTGCTTACTGGTAGAACAAGCTGTCAGTTAACTAATATGGAAAACGCTTTAATTATTGGTAGAATAGTTGTTCCGGAAACCATTATAAAAGGATCCAAGAAATTGATTCATTGCTCTTCAGAAACAATGATAGTCTCATTATTTTTTCAAATTGAGAATATATTAAGTCAGTTTAAGAAACAAGTACTAGAAAATTGTTTCCCCAACAGATGTGTGTTGATGATGGATAACACTGTGTTGGACAAGAAGTCGTTAACCTTCCTAACATTGCATTTGGATTTCTTTTCAGCTGTCTTATGCAAACAAGCAAGATGTTTAATGTAAAACAAAAATCAACTTTTCTAGTCTAGACACCTCTTTCTAAATTTCTATTTAAGCTGTATCCTGTAGGGACGCTCCTATGGTCTAATAGGCAAGAAGAGTGTATGTCCTTCGTTGTTGGCTAAGGGGCATCCTCCCTTGTTTTCTTATTCCTCGTGGATGGAGAGTACGGAGGATGTTGGGGATGGGTGTCAGGAACTGTGTACTTATACCTTTGTCTATTTTATCCCCTCAGTTGTACTGTGAGGGAAGCGTTGCTAGTTCTCAGTTGCAGGCGAGGAGCCTGAAAGTCAAAGTTAAGGATTTGCCTGAGGTCTCATGGCTAGCAAGAGTAGAGGCTGCAGCAGCGGAGTTGTACATGCATTTGTGTTTTTACCTTTTAGATCCATCGCTGCCCTTTTCCCCATTTTTCCTTTTCGGTGTCAAAAACTTAGCCTTCCAAGTTTTTACTCTGTCTTCGTCTCTGTGGAGAAAAATGTTTTGATCAAGTACATTAAGATTCAACTAGTAAACATTTATCGAACCACTAGTGTTTTCTAGGTCAGTGACCAAAGTCTAAACACCACCTAGGAACCATATCCACACTCACAGTGAGCATCCTATTGGCTCTACTCTTGAGACTTCAGTACAAAAGCAACTAGGTTACATTGGCCCACAGGACAAAATCTGTTGACCTCTCAGTGGCCCAGATTTGAAACCAGAAACAAAATTAGCCAGCTTAAAGTCACACCTATCCTTTCTGAGCCTCTGGTTTTGGTGTCTGTTTGTTTGCCTTTTCTCTAAAATGTGAATCCTACAAGCAAAACTAGCAACTCACTAAGGATACATCTCATTCTGGTAGGAATGGCTAACGTCCCAACAGTGAATGGCTGTAAGAGTGCAAATTAGCATAACCATTATAAAAATAAGTATGGAAGTTTTCGAGGAATTCAAAATAAAATTACCACATGACCCAACTCTAGCACTCTTGGGCATATACCCAAAGACTCCCTGTCTACTGCAGTTACATTTGTACATCCACATTCATTGCTGTGGTATTCATGATAACAAGGAATTAGAACCAGACAGATATCAACAGATGAATGGATAATCAAAATATGGCATGGGGACTGGAGGAACAGCTAAGTAATAAAGAGCATGTGCTGCTCTTCCAAAGAACCTAGGGCAGTTCCCAGGTCACAGTTTCATGTAACTTCAGCTCCAGGGGATCCAACACCTCTGGACTCGGAGGTCACCTGAGAAGGCTTTTGTGAGGCCCTAGCTTGCTGGGGATCTCACATACCTTTCTTTTTCATCATGTTACCTTTGAAGCCTGGAAGAATGCTCTAGAAACTTTCTTTTTTTAAAAGCTGTATTTTTATTTATATGAGTACACTGCCTCTGTCTTCAGACACACCAGAAGAGGGCATTGGATCCCATTCCAGATGGTTGTGAGCCACAGTGTGGTTTCTGGGGAATTGAACTCAGGACCTCTGGAAGAGCAGTTATTATTCTTAACCACTGAGCCATCTCTCCAGCCCTAGAAACGACCTTCTTTTCTAATGGCTTCATGTTCACTCATTTTTGGTTTCTGTATTATCTCCCAGAAGGTGGATTGCTGACCTAGCCCCAGTGGATCTGCTACAGGCTGTACGACACCAGGCACAGAACAGGGTTCAGTGTGGGTTTGTGCATGAAATTTGAAGGAAGCTCCAGAGTGAGAGCAGCTACGGGCGGGGCACACACCCTCGCCATGTTTATCTTCCTTACTAAAGCAATATGCCCAAGTCTGCAAAGTTTTCGAAGCAGTAGAAAGGAAGAAACAGAAAACACAGCTTCTTCCACAATGCCAACCACAGAAGAGAAGGGAAAGCCTGGAAACAGACCTTCAGGTGCCGGGATACTTGATTCGACACAATGCCACTGCAAGTTGCTAGGGAAAATAGACATTTATCTGTGTAGAAGAAAACAACTGGCTGTCACTTGTTAAAACACAATTCACGAGATATACTTGATTGCCCTTGTGGTCTAGGGGTTAGGATTCAACCCTCTCACCACAGAGGCTCTGATTTGATTCCCAGTCAGGGAAGAAACCCACTTTTGAAAATAAACAAAAAGCCCCTCAGTTTAGGTGAGCCTCAGGATTGAGTTTAAAAGGCAGAGCTTCAACTTTTAGAAGAGAATATAGAATGTTGGACGAGCCTGGAGAAAGTTCTCTAAAAGGTATAGAAAGTAATAACAAAAAGTGATCATTTAAAGATAAAGAATTCGAATTTCTATTCTTTGGAAGACTAGAAAGGAAGTTGAGGCTGCTAGCCAACTGGTGGAGAAGATGTAATAGTAATTGGCATGAGAGAGGAAAAGAGTTGTATCCAAAATGAATTGTTTCAAAGCCCAAGAGGACAAAAAGTACCGGCAACACCACAGAAAAGCAGCCCAAGGATATGAACAGTACAGGAGCAAGACCCGAGCTGTGCGGAACTGCACTGAAGCTTGTTAGTGATACAGATTACCACGACGGGATACTATTTCCAGACACCAGCCTGACAAAATGACTGTTCTGTGTGTTAATGTGGGAACTAGGGCCAACCCTTACGTGCTGGGATGGCACTTGTGAATTTGTATTCCATGTTTGGTCTGTATTTCCTCTTCCAAGTACACACAGGGTAACAGGAATCACTATCTGTGGAAGTTCTGATCGAAAAGTCCCTCAGGAACTAAATCCCTACCAACAAGAGAATGGATTAATGTAGCATATGCATACTGGAATACTAACCAAATGAAGGAACTGTGGCAGCAAAACAATACATGTGAGTAAAACCAGAAGTTGCAGAATTCAATATAAAGGATAAAGTCATTTTTACAATGAAACTAATTTTGTCATCTATAATTTGATATATATATATAGTTTTGAACAAGAAAAGCAGAAAATCCACTTACCCTGGAGGAAACCAGTGAGCAGGGGATGGGTGTGCAGGTGATGGATAAGCAGGTGAGGGGTGTGCAGGTGAGGGGTGAGCAGGTGAGGGGTGTGCAGGTGAGGGGTATGCCGGTGAGGGGTGTGCCGGTGAGGGGTGAGCAGGTGAGGGGTGAGCAGGTGAGGGGTATGTAGGTGAGGGATGTGCAGTTGAGGGGTGAGCAGGTGAGTGTGCAGGTGAGGGGTGAGCAGGTGAGGGGTATGCAGGTGAGGGGTGAGCAGGTGAGGGGTGAACAGGTGAGGGATGTGCAGGTGAGGGGTGAGCAGGTGAGGGGTGAGTAGGTGAGGGATGTGCAGGTGAGGGGTATGCAGGTGAGGGATGTGCAGGTGAGGGGTGTGCAGGTGAGGAGTGAGCAGGTGAGGGATGAGCAGGTGAGGGGTGAGCAGGTGAGGGGTGAGTAGGTGAGGGATGTGCAGGTGAGGGGTGAGCAGGTGAGGGGTGAGTAGGTGAGGGATGTGCAGGTGAGGGGTGAGCAGGTGAGGGATGTGCAGGTGAGGGGTGAGTAGGTGAGGGGTGAGTAGGTGAGGGGTGAGTAGGTGAGGGATGTGCAGGTGAGGGATGTGCAGGTGAGGGGTATGCAGGTGAGGGATGTGCAGGTGAGGGGTATGCAGGTGAGGAGTGTGCAGGTGAGGGGTGAGCAGGTGAGGGGTGAGTAGGGGAGGGATGTGCAGGTGAGGGGTGAGCAGGTGAGGGATGTGCAGGTGAGGGGTGAGCAAGTGAGGGGTGCAGGTGAGGGGTGAGCAGGTGAGGAGTGTGCAGGTCGGGCCTGCACAGGTGGAGGGTAAGCAGATGAGGCTAGAATTGGCTATGTTCTAGTTCTTATTTAATAGAGATAACCAGCTGGTTTTATTGTGCTCTATACTGTACTGTTACAAATAGAATTTATTTTTCAAGGAAACTGCTTTATTTTTTAACTTGGTATTACTGGGCAGTTGAAAATCTTAGGGCTGCCTTCCAATCTCATATCATGCTATATATGCTTATGATTATATGCCTTATGCTCCAACAAACTTGCTTTTAGTTTAGTTAGTTAGTTAGTTAGTTTATTTGTTTTTCCACAGACAGAGTCTTACCCTGGCTGGTCTGGAATTCACTGTATAGATCAGGCTGGCCTCAAACTCACTCACAGAGATCTACTTGCCTCCAAGCATGCACAATCACGCTCATCCAAGAAGCAACTACTATTACTACTGTCCTCCTCTTCCCTTCCTCTTCCTCCTCCTCCGATCTTCATGGTTTTGTTTGTTTGTTAAGACAGGGCTTCAGTCCTGGTTATCCTGAAACTTGCTGTATAGAACAGGTTGCTTCAAACTCAAGAGTTCTACCTGCCTTCCAAGAGGTGCCACCAACACCTGGCTCCAAGAAACTTCTTAAACACAGTGCGTTGCATGTAAATGGCTGTCTACCTGCTGCCCTGTTTCTCAGCTTTCCTCTTGCCCCCAGCTCCCACCTGTCAAATGTTTTCTTCACTGCTTTATATAGATGCCAACAGTGTGCTGTGCCTGCCTACAGGGGGAAGTGTGCAGTGCCTGCCTGGCATACAGGAGGCCTCACAATCCCCAGCCCTGCAAAAAGGAAAACAAGGATGTTTGAAGGGATAATAGAACTGTTTGTTACGGTTGATACTTAAGGCATGGGTGGGAGAAGAAATCTCACACACACAGCTTAGACAAAGTTTGGAGCAGAGAAGGAAAGGAAAGGCTATCTAGAGACTGCCCCACCTGGAGATCCATTCCATATGTAGCCACCAAACCCAGACACTGTTGTGGATGCCAAGAAGTGCATATTGACAGGAGCCTGATATAGCTGTCTCCTGAGAGGCTCTGACAGAGCCTGACAAATACAGAGGCAGATGCTCACAGCCAGTCATAGAACTGAGAACGTAGTCCTTAATGGAGGAGTGAGAGAAAGAATTGAAAGAGCTGAAGAGGTCTGCAACCCCATATGAACAACAATACCAACCAACCAGTGTTCCCAGGGACTGACTATCCAAAGAGTACACATGGATGGACCCATGACTCCAGCTGCATATGTAGCAGAGGATGGCCTTTTTGGGCATCAACGGGAGGAGAAGACCTTGGTCCCTGTGATGGTTTGCATATGCTTGGCCCAGGGAGTGGCACTGGTAGAAGGTGTGGCCTTGTTGGAGGAAGTGTGTCACTCTGGGGATGGGCTTGGAGATACTCATTCTAGCTGCCTGAGGATGCTCTGTCTGTTTCTGGCTGCCTTTGGATGAAGATGTAGAACTCTCAGCTTCTCCTGCACCATGCCTACCTAGATGCTACCATGCTTCTGCCCTGATACTGGACTGAACCTCTGAACCTGTAAGCCAGCCTCAATTAAATGTTTTTATTTATAAGACTTGCCTTGGTCATGGTGTCTGTTCACAGTAATAAAACCGTAACTAAGACAGTCCTGCAAAGGCTTGATGCCCCAGTGTAGGGGAATGTCGGGGGGGGGGAGGAGGGAAGGAGTGGGTGAACACTCTCATAGAAGCAAGATGAGGTGAAAAAGCCAAGCCAAGAGAAGGAATGGGAAACCGTTCCATGGAAACACAGGGAGAACAGGACACTTCTTCACTGTAAGGATGGTGTGACCAGAATTTTAAAACACTGCAGAAAAAATTCAATTACGGTATGATCTTAAGAATATCTCTTGGTTTAACAGAGGCTTATTAGTAGCTTTGCCAAGACCCAGCCTGAGTCCCAGTACAGTGAACAGGGGCAGATGACTAAAAATGAGAAGCCCCCATCACCAGCTGCTTGGTGGTGATTAAACAGAAGACTGCCATAAACTGGGAGGGACACTGAGTCTCAGGATGGCTTCCTTTCTGCAGATAATAGTGATTGTGATTTAGCCCTAGAAAACTTCTATCAAACAGCCCTTGCTATCTGGCATTTTTCTGTGTACACAAAGATTACTATTTGAATATGTTGAAATTTTCGAGACTCAAAGCTGCAATGCCTGTGGCTTGGTACTACTGTTGGATTACCAGTGAGTGTGTTCATTATTTTCCCTCCAGAAGACAGGTACTGGAACCTTTGTCCAGTCTGTCAGCATCTGCCTCTCTGACTGTGTTGAGCAAAGCATCAAACAGTGGTTGGTGCTCCCGGGGAGGACTAGTGAAGTAAACTGACTTACTTTGATGCTTTCTCACATGTATCCACATCGTCATAGATCATACCATCATGTGACTGGAGTCCTAGAGCACAGACAGGATAAAAAAATCATTAGCTATGCATCACACACCTCTGGCTCTCCACATTATACACAATGACCTAATCATCCAAACGTATCCTCAAGCCTTTTATTTGATTACATAGACAGGCTGGAACAAAATAAGTCTCTTTGGAGAAGAAGCTCAACAAAGGGAATGAAAAGCAGTGAGCTCCCTGAGCACCTAACCTGCATATACATTCACATCAATCTGATTTTGTCAAATCATAAGTTGTCCCATTTCCTGGAGTGAAATTTATATTGCTACAACATTGAGGGAACTTTACTTAATACCCAGTGGAGGAGAAATGGGAATGCATTTGCTGGTCTCCACCTACCACACACACACACACACACAATTGTTTCCTTATTTCACACCAATGGTTTGAAATCATTCTTTCCTTAGAATACTATGGTATTACATCAAATCTAAGTTAGTGTATAATGATAATTAGTAATTTCTAGCTCATAATTTTCATGCTACCATACAATATAGACTTCTATGATTTTTTTAAATGATTCACTATTTGAAAAACTCTGGGACATTTTAATATATTCACAATTCATTTTCCAGAATTCATAACTACTTTTAGCTTTACTGATTTCCCTCAGTTCCTTTAAGCTTCGGGCTGGGTATAGATTCAATATCCCTTATGTGAGTGCTTTAGGACAGAAAGTTTCAGACATCAAATCCTTTTGGATTTTAGAGTATTTGCATATACACAGTGGGAAATATACACACTGTATCTTGGAAATAGAAGTCAAATACAAACGAAATTAGTATTCCATATGAACTCACTACACATATCCCAATGGTAACCTCATATAATATTTTACCATGCTTGCCATGTGACCCACATGTCACATGGAGTCTGATGTAGAAATTTTTCAATTCTTTAAAAAAAAAAAAACCTTCAGATTTAAGTTTTGATTTGTGGTTTTGGGGATTAGAGGTAATCCATCCATAAGATGAATTCCTTATTCCAAGTTGCCTTTTGATGACAATATTTTATCAGGTCTATATAATCTTTGTTATTTAATTTGGCAGCTTATAATTCTGAAATACGTTTGAATCATCTGAGTCACAGTTGTTAATGAAAGTAACTATATTCTAGTGCCCATGAACAAAAACCAATGAACAAACATCACACAACTCTGGTTTATTGGCAATCCATGTACTGCATCTGTATTGAGAGCATCCTGTGTGACAGGTACTGGGATAACTATACATCCAGTGACCCATTTTAATCAGATAGTGTGTGGATTGAAGCATGCTCATTCTCAATTTACTCTGTCCTAATCTGGCTAGCAAATCCATCAGAGTTGTGCCCATTAGTGCAGAATGCCTAGACTTCATAGTCAGAGACACTTGGGTACAAATTCCAATCACAAAGTATGGATGTGGGTCCTAGAAGCCACTGAAAGAGAGTAACATCTATTTACGGAAATGCAGGAAAAAAGGTTTCTCTCCAAAGCAGAAGTACCTCGGTTTGAGATATCCTCTTTCATTCTAATGAGTCCATTTTTTTCCCCATTGGGAAACCAGTGTTCTTCCCTTGCCCCTTAATACACCAATCCTGAAAATAGCGATACTGGTGAGCAACAAGCAAGTCAGTGACACTTACCTAAGTCAGGCAGTGACATGGAAAATCCATTGCTAATGAGGAAAAGACAAAGATGGTCAAGGAAAAAAGTCATGCGCATGAGCAGATATACCCCAGATGCCATCCTGATGACAGGTGCCTGCCTGGTCCAGATGGTACTTCTAGGCAAGGCTGTCAAGTGAGACCCTTGCAGCTCTGTTTTGATTGTCCCTACTTCCTTCCAAATGAGCTCGCTTTTCCCCGTGGACTGCAAGTAACTCAATTCCTACCTACCTTCCTAACCTCCTAGGCTGCCTCACGGCCTAGACCTGCAGCCATAGAATGCACAACTATGTTAGCCTTCTAAGAGACAGTCAGATATACCAAACGAGCATGAGGGATGAAAAGGAACAGTGCACAGACAAATTCACAGGGATTCTGCATCTATTGCATCCTCTCTGTTTTCTAAGCTGAAGGAAGACTTGCACAGAGAAACATTTCGGGTGGAAATGTGAGGTGACGACCTGGGAGAGGACATGGAGTCCAGCTAGCTACATTTGGTTCTCTTCTCTCATTGCTAAGGAAGTCACATGAAGACAGATGGGTGATAGGAAAAGGAAAAGGGACAGAGGAAGGAAGAGAGACACAGACAGACCCATGCCTTTGCATCTCTGATTTCCAAGTCAGTACTACTTTTTTTAAAAATTAGTGTTTTTTTGTATTAGCCACGAGCCAGGCACTTATGCTGGATGAATAAGATGATTGGACACAGCTTTTGTCCTGAAGGGAGATAGAAAATAAAGTGACAGAGTACCCACACTCATGTCTGGTTGAATCTCTTGGGAGATCTAGCTCCAGCAGACCACTGAGCTTAAAATCACCAACAGTGCATTGTTTTATAATTGGGAAGAGCTTGAGAGGGGAACAGCTTCATACTATCTGAATGCAGATGGTTTACTTGGCACATTTCCCTCACAAAGTTCAGATCTAGACCTGTCTATCTGCATTGATGTTGCAGAGAGAAATGTCTCCAGAGGCTGCACAGTCCTCCTTCCACTGCATCCATGGGGAACAAAGTCCTGTGAGCACAAATGAGAGAAACTCCTCTCTCTTTCACTGCTGCTGAATCTGGAACCTTCTAATAGTGGAGGTTACATGAGAGAGGGGGAAGGGGAGCTCTAAGTCCAAGATCTTGAGATACATTAAACCATTCGGATAACCATGTCCGCATCACGAGCACATCACTGCTTTCAAGGGAGACAAAGTGAATAAGGACAGGCACACAAGTCAGACCCCTGGAGACTGTGAGGCCAAGAGAACCTGAAACCTTCTAACCACTAACAATATGTGTATTGCTAATGCCAAAGATGACAACACATTCTCCATTCTGGATCTTGCTTGCCTATTCTGGTAACTTTTTTCTCCTCACTGGTTTCTTAGGGCTAACGTGTAATCAGGGCCTTTATGGTTATAGGTTCTGATTCTCTCATCACTGGTGCTGAGAATTGGATGGAAAACAGTACTCTGTGTCTCTGCAAGGCCAGTGTTACTGATGGCATCAAGGGTGAAAGGGTGAAGGGGACAGTTTACCTGACAATTGTTTTTGACTTGGTTTTCTTCATTCCAAGCACACCATTTTCTCTCCTGAAGAGCTGCTGCAATCTTCTCAGTGCTGCCCTCCCAGCTACACTAAGAATACACACAGAGCGTTTGAGAGAATACTAGAAGTGGGAGGCAATGCTGTTGGATTATCAAGGAGCAGAGACTTCAGCCTCATGTCAGAAGCAAGGAAACATAAGGAAGGGCCTCAGCAACTAGGAGTGAAGTCTGCTGAGACCCTGCTAAGCTCTGAAGCATATCCGAGGCAACCACGAATAGAGTGATTATAGTGTACAAACACTCCTCTACCACAAATAGTGCGCATTTCTGCAGAGATTATGAAGCAAAAATCTTGCTTTCCCAGGGAGAAAATAACTTAGGGAAATGCTCCTTCTAAGTGGTACTGGAGACAAATCAGAGGAATTAATGACTCCTGAAACTGCCATCACTGATTTTTAACATACTCTTCAGTAACTGAGTGTACATGCTCACGGGCCATCTGATGAGGTTTAAGGGGTTGGAGACAAAAGTGAGTTCACGCACATGCACATAACCAGCCAGGATCACTGTGCCCTTCATCCCCAGACTCATCACCGTTGACAACACTATTTTCTTTTTCTTGCTGTTTATAATTAAACTTGACCAGTGTTGCTCATTTGAACAAACAAACATCATTTGCAACACTCGTGGGTAAATCCCAGAGTCTGTCTGACTAACTCACAAAGACAAGGGCTTAGTTAAACTTATTGCTTTGTTCCTGGGAAACCAACTATAAAGTCAAGGCAAAGTCTGTTTTTATTTATTTTCCCCGTCTCAACTACTTCTTAACACATAATATAAAAGTTTTCTACTCTAGAAGTGGACATTTTGTTCAAAGGAGAAAGCAATGAATCTTCAATACTATGGCGTGTGGTTGTACACAGTAATGAATATGCTGCCGACGGACAGTGTAGTATTTCAATAGCTTATCTTCCCTCAGCAATGGTGGCAGGAGAAGGGGCTGTGTCTTAAATCCTGGCTTACTAGATAAACAGGACACACCTTCAGCCTACTATCCAAGAAAGACACTCACTCTGTTTTGGGGTCATTGTTCTTTGCTTTGTAGATATCTTCATACATTTCTTCACTATTTTCTTCTGAAATTAAAACACACAAAAATGGATGAATGCCTATGAGCTGCCAAGTACTTTCAACTTTATTTATTTAAGTGGCTTTGTTGAAATTATCCAAGTCTCATAAGTATGTGGTAAAAATTAATAAACTTACATAAAGGTTTGTACAAATGATTAGAATTAGATCTACCTTCTGCCTCTGATTTCATATGGGATCTGGTTCAGCCAAAGAAAGCTATTTCTCAACAGATCCCTTCTATTCTTCCTCCTTTCCATGGTTAGTGAGGAACAGCATGTTAAATGCTGAGAAAGAAAGGATGCCCATGTATGGTGAAGCATGTCTTCCTTTGCACCAGTATAACTCATAAGCTTAATACACATAGCAGGATGCTGAGTGTAGCCTGGAAACCAAGTCTAAATGAAATAGTATTGGATTCAAGGGATAAATGTTAAAGGTTTTAAACTTGACTGGGACACAGTGGGCATGCAGGGTTCTTCAGCTTCTTTGTACCTCTGTCCCCTCATTAAAAGGTATTAGATTTAATGTTCTCTGAGGTTGTTTCTACATGTCAAATTTCTGGATTCTAAGGAGGGAGCCTGGAATAGTATTTGATTAATCTCTCCCTCCCTTTCTCCCTTCCTCCCTTCCTCCTCCTTCTTATTCTTATTCACTAGCCCAGGTTATCCTGGAACTCCCTGAGTAGGTCAAAGCAGGAAATGGGAAAGAAGACAGGAGAAAAGAGGGGGAAAGGAGGAATGGGTAATTAAAACTATGATTATTTTTAGAAAGATATGAAAACCTGCCATTTTATGTTACTAGAAAATACTGCCTAAAAACAAAATTGGAATGGAGGTATCTCTGCAGAGGTTTTAGAATAGTCCCCAGAGGCTCATTTATTTGAATGCTTAGTTATCGAGGAGTGGAACTGTTTGGGAAGGAGGCATAGCCTTGTTGGAGGACATGTGTCACTTGGAGTGAACTTTGAGGTTTCAAAATACCATGCCAGTCTCAGTGCCTCCCCATCCCCAGTCGCTGTCTCTGTGTCAGCTTTTTTCTCTGCCTTTACTCTCCCCCTCCTTCCCTCCTTCCTTCTTCCCACTGCCTTTGGATTCAGGATGCAATGCTACAGCTTCAGTGCCATTCCTGTGTGCTTCCTGTCATGATGGTCAAGGACTAACTCTCTGAAACTGTAAGCAAGTCCCCAATTAAATGCTTTCTTATATGAGAGTTGTCTTGGTCTTGGTGTCTCTTCAAAGCAATAGAACAGTAACTAAAAAACCCTGCATGGGTAGGTAAGTAATGCTTTTTCCCAGAAGCCGTGGTTATTAAACAAAAATACCAGTAGCAGATATGAGATACCTCAGCATTCATTTTTCTAGGTTGCCCAAAGGAACTTGATGGTAAGACTCTATTACCGAAGACACCACACTGCACCATTTCATGAGAGAGAAATCAAGCTAAAGCAGGGAGAGATACTTCCCCATCACTGTCTAGCTTTGTAGTGCCAGGAGATGCTCTGCTGATGGGGAAGTCATCGATAGTGTTCTCCAGCTGTGATTCCGTAAGCTGTAATATGCCCTGCCTGGTTCTGTCAACTTAGTAAAGAGCAGATGCAATGGGGCTGGGGGGGGGTCATAAACCCTAAGGGAAACTGCTGTTATTGTTTTTTAAATATTGTTGTATGTGTATTTTTCCTTTATGTGTTACTGTGTACTACATGTGTGCTAGTGCACATGATGACCAGAAGAGGGCGTGAGATAGCCTAGAATTAGAGTTACAGATGGCTGTGAGCTGCCGGATGGGTGTTGGGAATTGAACTTGGGTTCTTTGGAAGTGTAACAAATTCTCTTAACCGCTGAACCATCATCTCCAGCCCTACTGGCTGTTGTTGTTGTTGTTACTGCTAAGTGATCAGTCCTCAAACTGCCGTCTAGACACTTGAGCTTAGATGTGCAGATTAGACCGGCACTCAGCCATCATCAGAGAAACTTCTTATAGGAATAGTTAGCTCATAGCTCAAAGCCCCATAACTGGCCAAAGCACCAACATTTAGTGGTAGTGGAGGGCTTGGCTCTAAAGGAGACGGATGGATCACTACCTACAAGGCTTAGGGAACACTGGATAAGAGAACTGAAATACCGTAAGAGATGCCCCCTATCCCACCCCAAGACATCTTCAGGATGTGACCTGGCCATTGCACAAGCAGCTACAGCTGTGGTTATTGCTGCACATCTGCATAAGACTGGACCCGTGGTATCTCATCTAGGACGGAGGACCCACAGGACACTCCACTTCCCTGATGGCCACTAGCCAGTTTTGCAGGGGGGGATGACCTTGCTCTAGTGAGTAACCTCCCACTTACACTCTGGCAAGCAACCCAAATCCAGTGGTGCACACACAAACAGAAGGCTTGGAAGTAAAAGGGACTTGAAGGGAAGAAAAGTCTCAGTGGGGGAGGGGGGAGGATAAAAGTGTGAAGACAACTAAAATTCTTCATGGAAATGAGCCAAAGTGTCAAGAATAAAGATGAAACAAGGGTGATAAGAGCCACTTAAGGTATCCCAGGAAGGCCAGTGTCCCCGCATTGGGTATGGGCATCAGCAAGCACATTTTGGTTGACATTTACAGAAGCCGAGAAGAGTCAACATGGAAGCCTCTCAAAGGGAAAACTGGACATACTGTGGAGCATAGAAGGAGTCGTATGGATCTGTGGAGACACCAGGTAATTCGAAGCTGATATGCCATGTCGATATTGCTATTAAAAACACGAGGAAGCTGGGGCTACATACTTTGATTGCAGAGGACCCAAGTTTGGTTCCCACACACCTACCAGTTGGCTAATAAGGTGCCAGAAACTTTAGCTTTGAAGAATCCAATAGGACAGGTACCTTTGTAGGCACTTGTACACAGAGGCACATACCCCCAGCCCCCGCATACACTTCATTAAAATGTTTTACTTTTAGGAATCCCTGATGAAATACATCAACACACGCACCACTTATTAGACATGTGCTATGAGGACACCCCAAAGAGAGCAGTTTCATGTGAAAATGTTTTCAGCCACAAAAATACTATTCCCTTCTCTAAGTGATTCTCAGGATCACTGCTCTTAGCTTACAGTCCTGCCATCCAGTTTCTAATCACTGAAAATGTACCCAAATGAAAAAACAATAGAAGGCTGTGGTCACTGCTCGGCCTCAGAGGCACTCAGCTCTTCCAGCCAGCACCTACCGCTGTCTGAGGTGAATGAGCTGGAGAAGTCCCATTTTCGTCTGTGGAGAAAGATATAAAGATCATTAGCCTACTGAGGCTCCATGTCTCATGGAATTCATCCTCCTGGAAGGGCAGAATATACTTACATGTCCTCTCTAGAGCACTCCACGTCATCATAAGTCTTCTCTGAAGAGGAGCTTGACCTAATGGTGCTTGGACTTGGAGTTTCTTTCGTCACTTCCAAAGCTTCCACATACCCACCTGTAAGGGAAATAAGGAAATCCCTTAGAGAGTTGTCCTTGGCTCTTAGGGACACATCTGCACTCATCCCTGGCAACACCAGGGCATGGAGCAACAGCAGGAAAAGGCAGAATGAAGATGATGAAACTGGATTGCCATCTTGGCATGTGTTGATTTGAGCAAGAGATGCTTCAGAGGTTCAAGTATGTAATGTTCTGTTCTCAAAAGAGGTAGTTTTGCTAATGTACTGGCTGGTTATGTGTCAACTTGACACATGCTGGAGTTATCACAGAAAAAGGAGCCTCAGCTGAGGAAATGTCTCCATGAGATCCAACAGTAAGGCATTTTCTCAACTAGTGATCAAGGAGGGAGGGCCCAGACCATTGTGGGTGGTGCCATCCCTGGGCTAGTACACCTGGGTTCTATAATAAAGCAAGATGAGCAAGCCAGGAGAAGCAAGCCAGTAAGTGACGTCCCTCCATGGCCTCTGCATCAGCTTCTGCTTCCTGACCTGCTTGGCTTCCAGTCCTGACTTACTTTAGTGATGAGCAGTGATATGGAAGTGTAAGCTGAATAAACCCTTTGCTCCCCAACTTGCTCCTTAGTCATGTTTGTGCAGGAATAGAAACCCTGACTAAGAGGCAGAGCCTGGTTAGAGGAATTAGGTCTGCAAGGGGCACCCTTTAATGGTTATCTCTTATCCCTTCTTTCCTCTCTTTTTCCTGTCTACCATGACCCACTTCCTCCTACACATGCTTCCACACTACAATGCTCTGTCCTTCCACAGACCTAAAAGTAGCAGAGCCAAAGACTATGGAGTAAAACTGAGTCAAACCCAGCCTTCCTTTCTTCTGTTGTCTGTCACTGTGCAGTAAAATTAACACCATGGTCTGCATGGTCTCAGAATAGCCACTTGCTGAGTCTGTTCCAACTCCTGGAAGCTGGGGTGATAAGAACAGCTCCCACCGTGTGACTGTGCAAGAGTCCAGAGTGTCTGCACAATGAGTGCTAATTGCCTGGCAAAGCAAAGCTCTTTCCCAGTGGAATGTTTCTTCTGACCATCAGTCCTTCAGCCCTGGAGATTTTTCTCTACCATCAAAATGGCTGCTTCTAGTCTTTTGGTAGTTTTTTTTTTTTTTTTTTTTTTTTTTTTCCTTTCTTAAAGATTCTTAAGTAAGCTAATTGAACACACGTCAATGTGTATGGTTAAAGACAGAATTAACCACAAGGAAACACGCTATCTGAAGTCTGTAGAGATTGTACAGGTAGCCAGCCTGATCAAGGCTTTCTCAGCTGTAAACTTGTAAAACAGCCACAGGTCTCACCTCCTCATCAGCTAGTGTAGCTTCATATTTAGGCCGTGGGCGATTCAGAGCTGTTTTCATTTCAGACATGAGCTACTTATCATAAGAAGTGTATCTAAAGATATGCACTAAGTGAAGTGACTTGTATCTATTAATTAAATGAACTAAATGAGAAGATTTTATCCTACTGCAAGAAGTATGTGACCCCCAAACTGTTTCAAAGAGTGTCAGTCCCCAGAGGAAGAAGCCTTACTTTTCCTGAAGAAGTTATCAGAATGGTTCCAGTGAAAATAAAGATGCTAAGCACATAGTCGGGTGTGTTTTCTTTCTTTTTAAGAAACGTACTTCCTCTACTTTATGGGTATGGGTTCTTTGTCTGCATGTATGTGAGTATATCACATGTACGCCAGGTGCCTTCAGAGGAGGAGGGTACTGTATTCCATAGACTTGGAGTTATGAATGACTATGAACTACCGTGTGGCTTCTGGGATCCAAACACAGACCCTCTAAAATATCAAATGCTCTTAACCACTGACGGGTCTCTCCAACTCCCTTTTGGCCTTTAATTTTTCTTATTGGCTTATGAAAAGCATCATGGAATCATCTTAGAAACAAAACATAGTTGTTTGTCTTCAACGAATACATCAGTGAATTCTGGATCTACCCCCAATCCTTCATGTTACTTCCATTTGGTTGTCCTGGGTATAATGGATCTCAAACCAAGGTCATGATTTCTTTTAAAGAACTTGCTAGTCTTTGAATCTACCCTGCCTCTAAAAAAGTGAAGAGTATTTAATTGTTTATGTGTCTGCAGTGTTTCATCAGAAGGTAATCCCTGTGGGGACAGGGATTCTTTATTAATCTACATTAATTGCAGTAAGAATGAACTTCATCGTGGCATGTTCATACATTCAGTTTATACACTTTGATCTTATTTACCCCATTTATTATCTTGTTCTACCCACTTCTCCCTCCACACAGACCCTTTTGTCTTCCTTGTATCTTTACACATGAGAGAAAAAAAACATGATTAAATCATTCCGAGCCTGTCCTCAGTCTCTCTCCAGTTACATCCATTTTCGTACTAATGAAAACGTCATTCTTCCATGTGTTAGCGTGTATGTGTGTGTGAAAGCCAGCAGTCAGATTTGGGTGTTGTTATTTTGAGACAGGCTTTCTCACTGGCCTGGAACTCACTGAGCTGGCTGGTGAGCCCCAGGGATCTTGCCTGCTTCCGTCTCTGCAGGGCTGGAATTCTAAAGCACACCTCCATGCCTGTTGCGGTTTCTGTTTGCTTGTTCATACACAGGTTATGACATCCAAACTCATGTTCTCATGCACACCAAGGCAAGATATTTACTCATGGAGCCACCTCCCTATCCCCTAGCCTCCTCATTCTTCATAACTCATAATACACTCTCTTCCAACCCCCTTCTCCAATACCCCCACCCCATTCTGTTCCACTTTCTTTAGCCACTCATTTGTTGCTGCTGACTCTATAACTTGCCTGTTTTAAGCAGTGCTCTGATAAACAAGGGTGTGCTGACTTAGACCCCCATCTGCACACAGTCATCCCTTGTGTAGCTGTGCCATGTTGCTGTTCCATCTTAGTTTATTGAAAGTTTTTGCCAAATCACTTTGTATAGCAGCTGCCCTAATTCACACTCTTACCAGCAGTGCCTAAGCCCTCTCCTCCAACAATCTCTGGAGTCTGTTGAGTTGCGATGGCCATTCCGATTGGCTAAGATGGGATCTCAGCATGAATTTGATCTACATTTCTTTGAAGGCTGAGGACGTTGGATGTTTTCCATGTAATATTTTTATATGTCTTTTGAGCAGACCTGTTGTGTTCATGTGCCTTTTATTGATTGGATTATTTGATTTTTTCAATGTCGAATTTTAAGCATTTATACATTCTCAATATTAATAGGCCATGATAGCTGGCAATGATTTCCCCTTGCTTTGCAGCCGCCTGTGAGGTCTGCTGTTTTCTTTACTGTTGAAAGCTTTTACATTTACATAGTCTGATTTGTTGTTGTTGCAATTATTTTATGTAACTAGCTGCTTTCACCTGTATATTTTAAGGTTTCCTCCAGGTGCCCTTCTCACCACTTCCTGGGTTTTAGTTGTTACCATCAGATCTTTGACCAATTTTGCATTGATTTTTGTACAGTATGAAAGATAGGCTCTTCAGTCCTATGTGCATGGAGAAGAGATTTTTGTTCCTTTTACTGCTAAATCCCCACACCTAGAGTATAGGACCTGTAAAGGGCACTCAGGTATTTGAATTTTGAACAATTCCAATGCATTTTCAAGGCTGTAACTTTAACATGCCCAGCCTGTATTAATATTGAAAAGTTTGTACCCCTATAACATATTATAACATATTATAAACTATTTCTCTGCTTTTTAAATCTTTCTCTTTCTTCATTACCCAAGGTTTTCTTCTCCGGTATTTTTCACTTTCTCATTTTAGAAGGTGTATGTGTTATGCTTGTATTTTCAAAACCTTTTCATATTTTTTACTTTCATGATTCTTTGCTTGTTTGTTGGTCTTTTTATTCCCGTGCTGTACATGCTGGGTAAGCACACTACAACCGAACTGCATCCCTAGTCCTGATTTAATGACAGCTGTGATACAGGGGAAATATGTCCCCAAAGTACAGACTGAGGATTGCCTCAACCCGGGCATCTTCACAGACACAGATGAAGAGTCAGCTGCATCTACCCCATTCCCTACCTCTGGGTCACAGAGGTTCTAACCCCCAAACCATTAGGTACACATGCCTGCTTGTATTGACCTTGCATTAACACAGCAATACCGTTTGCACTCCTGGGTGCTGCCCACTTGCATTCAGCGTTATGTTGAGAGAGACTTCCAGGTTGTTGCTGATAGTTGCAATGTGACCACTACGTTTTCTGTTCTGTTGTGTGAACAGAATATGATGTATTTGTCTACTTTGTTTTTGTTTATCTGTTTGTTTGTTTCATTTTACCCCATGAGACACAGCCCTGAGGCTGGAGAGATGGCTCAGCAGTTGGGAGCACTGGCTGCTCTTCCAGGTTTAATTCTCAGCACCTACACATGGCAGCTCACAACTGCCTGGAACTCCAGTTCCGGAGAACCTGACAGACAACATGCAGGCAAACCACTAATGCACATCAATTAAAAAGTAGATCATTTAAGAAGAAAAGCACAACCCTCACTATGTGGTCAAGCTGCTTCCAACCCTCATCCTTCTACCTCCATGTCCTGAGTGCCTGGCCTTCAGGATGCTGTCCTTTCCAGCCCTCCGTTCCACTCCTCATGGACAAGTTCTAGTCTGAGGCTACTATCAAATGTTCTGGTGCAAACCATTTACATATTTTTGTGAATTAAAATGCATATTTCTACTGGGGATATATGTATCCTGGGACATCTAGACACTGAAAGTACACACGTTTGCTTCCAACACTCACAGTTGTTTCCAAGAGGATGATGACAATCTCCTCAGAATAGGAGCATCCTACCTGGTCCATATGAATGTTTTGGGTCTTTCCCGTTGGAGTGCTATGATGTCCCTCTTGCAATGGTGAGTCAGTGATCTTGGGCTCTCATGGCAGTCACCTTTTGGAGGCCCCCTTTCCCCTATGATCAACCGCTAGTTCAAACATTATTTTTCAACTTACTATCTATCATCCTTTTGTGCACGGTTACTTTCTGTTTTATATTTTGTGAGTGTAAAGATGTCTATATAAAAGATTTATTTATTTCTTTTATGAGTTCTTTGTCAAACTTGTGAACATGTACGGTGGTTTAGATGAGAAATGGCCCCCCACAGGCTCATGCACTTGAACACTGGGTTCCCAGTTAGCACTGTTTGGGCACAGTCAGGTGGTGCCGACTTACAGGAGGAAACATGTTACTTTGAGATTAAAAACAGCCTTGCCCTACTTGACAGTTTCTGCTTGCCATTGAAGATGTGAGTTTCTGCATTTTCTGTCGCCATGCTTGCTACTGGCTATTGTCTTCTAGCCATGAAGAACGGTCATCCCTCAGGAAGTATTAACTCAAGTGAACCCCATCTTTAAGTCACTGGAGCCATAGTACTTTATCCCAACAACAAAGTAACCAGTGCAATGCGTATACGCAGGATGTCTTTGCTGTGTGATTTACAGCTACCGCTTTTATTAGTATCATGTCAGAAATAGATCCCAGGGACTAGGGAGATGGCTCAGCGGTTAGGGGCACTGTCTCTTCTTCCAGAGGTCCCGAGTTCAATTCCCAGCAACCACATGTCGCTCATAACCATCTATAGCTTAGACCTGATGCCCTCTTCTAGCATGCAGGTGTATATGCAGATAGAGCACTCATACATTAAAACAAAACAAAAAAAATAAATCTTAAAAAAAATAGATCCTAGTTTGTCTGAGTCTTTTCAGGATAAAATAAATTAATATCTGAAGTAAGGGGAAAACAAGCTGAACGTAAGGCAAACTCCGAAACTGACTTTAAGGACACATTTGTAGAGGTGGGTAGGACACAATAAGGGAGAGCAGACATCAAAGCATTCCAGATGGAGGAAAGAGATCAAGTCAAAATGTAAGGCCATCGAAGCACATGAGCTGCTGTGAAATCATTCCTGAAGTGCAGAGTATTCAGGGGCATACGTGTGGCATAGGTAAAGCCCATAAACCTAGAATAGATGTTGAGGACTTTGACTTCATCCTTTTGATCACTGGATTCTTTCTAGTCTGGCAGTAATACATGACAGCCATGGATTTCTGTGGACCAACGTGCTTCAGTGGGCATTTACTTATCTATGTGATGTCTACTCTCATTCTCCTGACGACAGCTGTCCTGTTTTCCTTCCATGTGATGAAATCTTGGTTTGAATAAGAATGGCCCACATAAACGCATATATTTGAATACTTGGTCCCACGTTGGTAGAACTCTTTGAGAAGAATTAGGAGGTGTGTCACTGGGTGGACTTTGATGAAGCTCATACTAGTTCCCATTAGTTCTCTCTCACATGACTTGTGCTTAGGGATGAGACACAAGCTCTCAGATGCTGCTCCAGCTCCATACCTGCCTGTCTGCTGCCATGTCTCCTGACAAGATGGTCAGGAGCTCTAAGTATCTTTATCATGGTGTCTCTTCACAACAACAGAACAGTAACCAAGACAGATGGTACGTTCTTTGGTAGAAATTAATCTACCCACTCCTAGCTCAATGTATGACACAGCCAGGTCCCATCAGAACATCCTATTTTTAAAACTGAGATGGCACTGTGACCCGATCAAATCTCAATGTGAGAGTCATTTTTTTAACCTCAGAGACAGAAATGACTAGTTTTCCTTTGAAGACTGTAACTCTCAGAGAACAGGTTGTAACTCTCACTGCTTGCTGCCGGCATGACTGAACAGAAACCGACTCTGCCTGAAAAATCGAGTTGCCTCAGAGGAGAACTTAGGATATGTGTCCTTGTGGTATTATCTGTGTTCCTGGATCAAGCCATGCCTAGAATTTCTTCCAAGTAAGGCCCTTTTAAGTGTATGGTTTAGCCGAGTATGGATTAATTATTGTTATTTAGAATCAAGAGTTTTGACATGCAGCTGAAATGGTCACTTAGCGATGCTGTATGACACCTCAGCTTGTCAGTGGCGAGAGCAGGGGACTGTGGGTAGACAAGAGCAAGACTGTCCCATGACATGCCGTTGGCTCTGGTCCTCATCACATTTCAGTAAAGTTCATATTCAGATTCGCTTTTTAGAAGAGACATTTTTTGAACTACTGGACTACAAACTAACCACACGACTGTTCAGTTCATACGTGTGTAAACTTGAACTCAAGCCCGCTGCCTACAAATCCACTGATCTTTCCATTGCTCTAGGGAAATAGCCTTTC
This sequence comes from Micromys minutus, assembly GCF_963924665.1. Taxonomy (NCBI): domain Eukaryota; kingdom Metazoa; phylum Chordata; class Mammalia; order Rodentia; family Muridae; genus Micromys; species Micromys minutus. The sequence continues at coordinate 24,590,242 of NC_137978.1, read as the reverse complement.
CAGGTGAGTTAGTAGGTACAAGATATATATCCTTTATATGTCTGTAAATAAATTATTGTCTCAGTCATAATTCCCTTTGAAACAGTTTGGTAGTGAAGAGAGTCCAACTTACTCTTATCCTGGGAATGCCTAGTGAGTGCCGTATCCTCTGGGAAAAGCTTGTTCTGAATGATGTCAGTCATGGCCTCCTGGTTTCCAGCTGGCATACTCCTTCTGTCATCATGGACTCCAGTCATCTGGCTTTTTCCTGGAGTCCCTTCGCAGACAACCACCTAAACACACACAAGAGGGAGAGCACTGCCGGGGCTGGCTGCCAACTCAGTTCCTTGCTCACGCATCCTGGTCTTCAGGATGTGCTCCTTAGTGAGAACACGTCTTATTATTACTGGCGGGTGAGTGCTCTCTTACGAGGCCCCACGTCTTACCAGAGTACATACCATGGCCGCCATTTATCTCTGTGTGCTGATGAGCTGCACAGAGGCAGGGCCGTGAGAGCTGACCCTACGTCAGGCTCTTCATTTTATCTCCATCATCATGGCAGGCCACGAGAAAAAATGCCGTTAGTCCTCTTGATAAAGCATCCATATAACCAATGGTGGGTCACACTATTAGTAATCTACCGAGGGAGGGCTCAGCCCTCCAGCCCTGTTCTCCTCACCTATAAGGAGGCTGCTGGCGACTCCTCCTTCCCTACCATTTACCTGACGTTTCTCTTTCTATCCACCTCCTGTGTTCCTTCCCAAGACTCCATCTTCTGATCTACGAGACCTATACTGAGTATAAGATAGCATGAGAGGCTTTGGGAGTAGCCCAGGAAGTTGGCAGAACATCTCAAACACTAGTCACAGTGCACATTCACAAGCAATTGGGGTTAATGTGATATTACTTATGGACAGCCCTGGAAACAGAGGATGGAGAGATCCATCCTTTTCACAGGGAGATTGAGTTTGGGAAATCTCCCCAAAGCAGAATTTGTCAAAGTCTATCTTGTAAAATGTAGGTAGGAGATGGATGGAAGGGGAAAGGAACGTCTGGCAGATTAATTAGAATGAGCAAAGATACGGGGTATTTGGAGAAGGGTTAGTGGCCTAGTAGCATGAGGCAGTGTGGATGCTGTGGGGAGAGCTAAGCTCAAGGGAAAGGGAGAAGAAATAGATGAGGAAGACATGGTGAGGCTAAAAACAGGATAGGCTGTGGCTGAACACCAAGTGCTCTTACATACAGATCAAGGAGTTTGGATTTTATTTTAGTTTTGACAGACAAGCAGTGGGTGGTACTGCTTGGATACATATCTAAGGAAGATCACATGGGAACCACATCGGGAGCCCGAGGACACATACCTTGGGAGAATGGTTATGGTGTGCCTCCTTCCCTGGCTTCAGAGGTTCTGATGCACATGGCTCTTTTTCCCTCATGGTGTTTTCTTCATCTTTAGATGTAGGACTAAAATATGAGGATACCAAGGAAAAGTAAGGTCTTGACTGTAGATGGTAGATTAGCCCAGTCCTAATGAGATGACTGAGAACAGTAAATTTTCCTTTAAGATGAAGAGCTAGGACCAAACGAGTCAGACAGAGAGCCTTGCACGAGCTTCTGCCTATTCCAACCAGTATGAGTGCCAACTCTTTCTTAAATCTTTTTGTTCTCTGGTACCTCTAGGATGCAATCTAAGTCCTCTTGTGGTATGCCAGGTTTCTTCCTTTCCAATTCCATCTCTCTTTGTTCCTTTCTTCCACTTCTGTTTGGGTTTAGCGTCTCAGTTTCTCCCAACACACCAGCTTACTCGAGTGCTTCTCCCTTTTTATTAGCTACTTAGTTTGTTCCAGACATCCCATTGGCATCTTACATTGCTAACAAACCCAAGATCTCTTTTTGTCTAAGTCACGATATTCAAGAGTCCTCCACTGATACCCTCAAGCAGCCATGTTGTTTCCGGTGTGTTTTAGATCACTGCATGTTGCGTATGGATCTATCTTATCACCTCCTCGCTGTTTTATCACCTAGAGTTTGCTGCCTGGGTACAGTATGAGCTAAGATGACAAGAGCAAGGAAGGCCTGGGGGGGGGGGGGTCACTGAGAACCTGCTGTGCACTGTGTACCTTACAAGGTGCCAGGGAACAGAACCAGTTCATGCACTGGGACCATGGCCAGCCCACAGCAAGAAAATGAGTTCAGCCATGAGTCATCGGTGACTAGACTGTGCTTTCATTTTGCAGATAAAACTTACCCCAGTTCTGGCAGGAGAAAACCCCTCCAAGGCTGAAAACAAAGAGGAAAGCAGTCATTTTTTGGGAGTTTACCCAAAGCAGGCTCTATTGTTGGTTATAGACTGTGAGGTGACTTGATCCCAATGGGAGGTGAGTCTTGGGACATGGTGAAATCAGGCAACAGCCACAGAAAGTTCCATGAACTTTTCTGGTGGGACTGAAGCCAAAGCAGAAAAGGAACCAGCATTTCTGAATGTTCCGTGTGTGTAAGTTATAGCACGTGAAATGCCTTGGACTGTTTTCTCTGCATCTCTTCTCAGGCATGCCTGTGAAGGAGAAGAGCATCCAGGTCCTAAGAGGGCACAGTGTGTGGCATCTGGGCATTTTCGATTTCCAAAACTGACTTAGATCAGGGTGTGAATCTTGCTTAGGCTGCATCCTAGCTTCATGCTGTCTGATCAAAACCCCACTGCTATGTGGCAGAGATTTGGTTTCGTTAAGATTATGTCCCAGTGATAACATCATAATACGACCCCCTTCCCCCTTCATCACCGAACCCACATCTGATGTCAGTAATTGTTTGGAATCTAGCCAAGAACTTCCAAGAAGACAGAAAATAAGAATCTGAAAGGCTGCCTGAAAGCCAAGCACACCAGTTCCCATGCAGTGTTTGGAAGAGAACCCCACAGACCTTCATCCAGTGGCTGGTGGTTTTTCATAGAATTCTAGGAAATCAGCACCAGAAGACAAGTCAGATGGGCCCTTTTTAATATCTCTGATAGATTCGTTGCTGCCTATTTAATACCTCTGAGCTCTTGAGTTATTATTTATAGTTGTGAGCAGGGGTTCTGACTCCCAGGGTCATCTTGATGATTGGATGTTGCTGTCTAATACCTGGTCAAGTCAAGGGCTCACTCCTAGAAATCCATGTGCCCACAGGAGGCAGACAGGGTAACTGGCAGGAAAGACAACCACCACAGAAATCAGGACTCTGAGTTCTGAGGTGAGGTAAGTAGCCCTTCTCTAAGGATCCAAGGGCATCTTGTAAGAATATGAATTATGCTCACACAGCTCTATGGCCAGCTTAGGCATAACTGAGGATGAAACTGGGTTCCACTCACCTGTCTTAGAAATACAAAATGTGCCCACTGAGCACGGACTAGATCCCTTCACTGGTTCCACAAAAGTGCTCAGGAAGCGCCTACTATGTGTCAGACATTGTAATAAGAGTTCTTATAATTTACTGCTCTTTACAATTTGAAGAAGTACTGGACTCTTTATTTAACATTTGCTATGGCAGACACAGTGGTAAAAGATGCTCATTGACAGAAGAGTGGTTCAGAGAGCTGAATGCTGAGTCCCAGGTCCTTCTGAACATACTGTTCCTTCAGGTCTTGCCTTACGAATCTTCACAAGGACTCTAGATATGGGTGTTCTATTTTATCCATTGAACAGGTGAGGATATTGACCAACATTCAAGGTCACAGGCAGAATCTGACTGAGGCCTGCCTGTAAGACTCTACTTGGGGGTCACAACTGAATTGTTCCATCATCCCCCAAGTGGCACTTAACACCACCAGCAGGAGCTCAGGAAGTATGCCTTATAGGCTCTAGTTGTTTTCTGGAAAGCATAAAATATCTAAAGTTGGGTTATCCTAAAGGAGATATCTCTCTGAAAGAGACAGTTATTAAGGCTATTAGCACAGACCACAGGAGATGAGGGAGGGTCCAAGAATCAATTCAGACAAGTCTGCTCATCTCAGTACACACCTCCTAACTACAGAAAGGTTCAGGGTTCAGAGCCCTGATGACTAGGAGCCTGGAAAAGCCTGCTACAAGTACAGATCTTTCATCTTGCTGGAGAGTACCCTAGACTCACGTCTGTGGGAGTGTAGTACTCTTAGTCACACATCAGTAAGGACAGGAGAAGCAATACCTTTTGGAGTTCTTCAATCTCAATTTCATAGGTGGCTAAAATAAACAAAAGATATTTCAAGTCAGTTTATCCACTCATCGCTCACAGTATTCAGGACTAGCTCAATTCGCACCGTTACAGAGTCCAGTTTTCTCCCCCCTCAGAGCATTGATCTGTGACCTGCTCTGCAGGGGAGGAAAGGGTCAAGGTTTGAATTCGATGGGGATTTCCAGGGTGGAATTGATAACCGATGAAAGCATAAGAAACCATACCTTGAGTTTCCTGCTTTAGTAAATAGATAGCTACATCCTGCTTAAAAGAAAGCATTGAAAA